>NC_091282.1:880898867-881207528 GCF_032444005.1 Ranitomeya imitator | reverse complement strand
CCAGGGTCAGCCAAAATAATAGGGACTGACAGGGACTATACTGGGGCCCCCACTCCATGAAGTTGCAGTTAAGAGAAAAACCAACAACTGGTGAGATTGTTCCTTTTCATTTTTTGCAATTTGTAATAAGTATATGTGTGACAGATGTTACTCTTTGATATAACATTACATGTGTGAACAATATGGATAAAACTAGCTCAATCTGAACTTCCCATGGTGGTGACTGGGCTACTTGTTGGTGCACAGAATTATTTCATTTGGTGTGACAAGTGTCCAAAACCTGTTCTTTCCCTAACAGAGAGTTGAAATATTTTATTGCATTATTTGTGTGATGGTAAAATTGTTCACAATTTTGAGGTATGGACTTCTTAAAAAAACAAAACTGACTAGTAGAAGTTATATTTTTAAAACCACACTTTCTTGCTAAAATGTCAGTTTTTTTTTTTTTTCTGTAGTAGAAACTGTGGAGGGAGATTTTGCCTATTAGGGTATTTCTCTGGCTATATACTAACATTCAGCAGCATTACACTACTCACCTGTATAGACCATCATCAATTTCCATTGAGTCTGCCGCCATTCTGATGAATCGTATGTGTCCTATAGAACACCAGAAATAATTGTCAAATCAAAATATGGCTTTTAGCGCCAAAAACACACAACTGTAGTAATATACTGTGTTAGCAAAATGATACATCAGGGATAATGTGCTTTCAGGTGAACGGCTACATAGTCGCATTTCGAGAAAATGTGGAGTTTCCCATTTCACTCATTGGGTCCATCATACCAGAGGTTTTTTACCAGACAACAGACGGAGGGGGGAATAGATGAAGCATTCAGAGTACACAGGATGGTCTACGTAACCTATAGAGGTCTAGCTTTGCTACTTTGAATAAGCTTTAGAAATAGAATTACCTAGTGTGGCAGTATATCATGGATACAATGCCGAACTCCTGGCAGCCGAAAAGTCACATAACATTGGGCCATTAGGCTACTAAGAGCATTGAAAAAAAATACCCCAGACACATGGTATACGACTAAGTAATCATGAGATTCTGCCTCCTCTTCGACCAGGCTGCTGCACATAGTGGACCCCCGGGGCTGCCCTCGCCATTTTGGCTGATAGGAGAATGGACCTGTAAAGAGCTGCCCTTACATGTGGCATCACATTAAGCGGACAGATCTGCTTTCATGTTGTCTATGTAGTGACATCATGGGAAATGTACCATTTCTTTGGCAAACCTCTTTGTTACCCTTAATGCCATTTTAGAAGCCCCTGTCACCCAGGCTGTAATGTTCCAGTACTCTGTTATATAGAGCAATCTGATGCTATAAAGAAACTCACCTTCCCTATGAAGGAGTTCGGCTATGGGCCAAAAAGACGTGTCTGGCTACAGTATTAACCCTTTAATATGCTGGACTGGCGTTGAAGGGTTTACCCATATTTTGTCTACTATGGACCGAAAGACAAACTAGTTGTGTGTACATTGTCATCACTGACACAGCAGAGCAGCTCTTCCTCTGCCGGCTGCTCAGCCAGCGGGGTGTCACTGCCGATGTCACGCTGACTGACAGCACTGCTGACTGACAGCCGGCCCAGCACTTAGTCAGCTGCTGCTATGATGATAATCTCTGAAATGCTGGCAGAGATCAGCTCTGGGCACCAGAGGCAAGTAGGTAGCACATGGCTGCCTGTGGTGCTTTTTATTTTTTTTTTTTTCTGGGCAACCCCTTTAAGTAATCAAAATGACCTGCGCAGATCCCCTCCGCTGCCCACTTGGCATGATGAGGGCTGGCAGCAGTGACCACATTCCTACTTGCCCTGGAGTAGCCCCCCAGAGGTGGGTCACTGCACTGAACACTCTGGGGGGGGGCCACAGATTAAGAGCCGGCAGCTTAGTGCTGGCTTCCTACGCTGTGGGCAGCCCCTGCCTCCTCATGCACAGCTCTCACATGTGTCAGCAGGCTCCTCCAGCAGCGGCACGTACAATGGGAACACGCACTACTGACGGCCGCTGAGGCCACGGTCACACACACAATGAATCAACCACGAACCTCAACTACAGCTGCTGCAGTTCCGTATCGGCCGGGGGAAGAGAAAGATGGCAAACTACAACTCCCACAATCCTTTTCACCAACAGGAAAGCGGGGAAGCTCAAAATGCTAAAACTTTATTAAACGGCAGATTACATTGATGCCACGTGACAGCGCTGACCGGAAGTGTTTAGTCAGCTTCCTGTGTCAGGGGATAAAAGCGCGGTGGCGTAGCGCCACGCTTCATAACGCTTGTGTGACTGAGCTGAGAGGTCGAGTCATGCTGACACTGTAGAGAATCACCTCACGTTACTGACTACTGGCCTGTGTAATGGCTGTGTAATGGCAAGGGACGTGTGGCAATGGCGGGAGAACTGTTCCTAATCCTGAAATTAAAACAAACCTGTCAGTAACTACCGACTGCAGGAACTAGTGACAGGCGCCATATTGTTTCATAGCTAGGAAGGGACCAAAGCAGTTGCACCTGCCATGTAATATCTGCTTAGCCCTACAGTGACAGCCAAATATCACCATAACGTCCAAGCCAATTTTTACAATTCTGAACACTTTATGTGGTAACGCTTCCATGGATCCCACTGATTATGAGTTTTTTTTTTTCTCTTGGAATTGTACTTCATGAAAGTGGTACAAATTGGTCAATATGCATTTATTAATGAAAACATCCAACATTTGACCCTAGAATTATGAAAATAGTTTTCAAACTCTAAATTTACCCTTTAATGATATGTGCACACGTTGCAGATTCTGTGCAGATCCGCAGCGTTTTTGCAGTGCAGAAACGCTGCAGATCCGCAATTGATTTACAGTACAATGTAAATCGATGAGAAAAAAAAAATGTGCACACTTTGCGGAAAATCCGCTGCGGAAACGCTGCGGTTTAAAAGCATGTCACTACTTTTTTTGTGAATCTGCAGCGTTTTTGTACCCATTCCATTATAGAAAATTGCAGGGGTAAAAAACGCACAAAACGTTGCAGAACTGCACAAAAAACGCGACAAATCCACAGGTGCGTTTTCTGCCAGGGGAGGCAGAATCCACACCAGAAATTCTTAAGCCTAATCCGCAACATGTGCACAAAGCCTAAATTTGTTATACCCCACAAAATATTTAATCATTAACATTTCCCATATGTCAACTTTACATCTACATCATTCTTGAAACATTATTTTTTTGCTAACGTGAGGGGTTCAAACTTGCGCAGCAATATCTAATTTTTCTCAGCAAATATGCAAAACCTGTTTCTTTAGGGACATAATTCAGATTTAAAATGTATTTATGGGGCCTATATATTGGGAACTCCCCAAGGTTCATGCCATCTTCACCACTTCGCCCCAAAACCTGTTTTCATCTTACTCGCCAAGCCAATTTTTTCTATTCTGACCACTGTCACTTTGAGGTAACAACTCTGGAACCCTTCCATGGATCCCAGTGATTCTAAGATTTTTTTTTTTTTTTTTCGTGACATATTGTTCATGATAGTTGTAAAATTTCTACGATATGACTTTGTGGAAATTTGGTGAAAATTTTTAAACTTTTAATTTCTTATGCCCTTGAATCAGAGCGTTACATCACAAATAGTTAATGACCTTTCCCACATGTCTACTTTACACTTGCACAATTTTTAAAACCTTTTTTTTGTTAGGAAGTTTAAAAGTTGACCAGTGTGTGTCCCCCCCCGCCCCCTCGTTTTAGAACAAAATTTACAAAACTTTTTATTTTAGGGATCACCTCGCATTCAAAGTGACCTTGAAGGGCCAATATGACCTGAATTAACCATTCTGGTGCTTCACAGGAATTAATGGAAAGAGAATGGAAAAAATTAGCAATTAACTTTTTTTTCACAAACATGTTAAAAAATTTGGAACTAAAGTATTTTCACAATGGTAACAGGAGAAATTGGACACCGAAATTTGTTGTGCAATTTCTCTTGAGCACGCCAATACCCCATATATGGGGGAAAACTACTGTTTGGTCACCCCAGTGGTCTCGAAAGGGAAGGAGCATCATTTGACTTTTTGAATGTAAAATTTGCTGGATTAATTAGTGGATGCCATGTAGCTTTTGGAGAGCCCCTGATGTGCCTAAAAATGGAAACTCCCCACAAAAGTGACCCCATTTTGGAAACTAGACTAGCTGTAAATAATGCAGCAGGACACAAAAGAGATTCTAGCTTAAAAAATGAAACTAAAACTCTCCCCTGCTCCAATCTGTCCTGAATGCTACTGCCAGGATTATATTCCTCACCAACCGTTAGACCAATGCTTCTACCCTGTGCCAGTCATTACACTGGTTATCCATCCACTCCAGAATCCAGTACAAAACTACTACCCTCATCCACAAAGCACTCCATGGCTCTGCACAACCCTACATCTCCCTGGTCTCAGTCTACCACCCTACCTGTGCCCTCTGTTCTGCTAATGACCCGAGGTTAGCTTCCTCAATAATCAGAACCTCTCACTCCCGTCTCCAAGACTTTTCACGTGCTTCACCAATTCTTTGGAATGCACTACCCAGGTTAATACGATTAATCCCCAATCCCCACAGTTCTAAGCGTGCCCTAAAAACGCATTTGTTCAGACTGGCCTACCGCCTCAACGCGTTAACCTAACAATCCCTGTGTGGCCCATTAAAAAACAAAACAAACAACCCATAATCAGGTTCCTCACATCATCTTCTCATACACCTTACGCAGTTATTAGCCCTCTGTGTACTGTTACAAGCTTAGGCTGTTAACTGGTTCATGCAGCTTTACATGCACCAACATAGAAGAGGATTCTTTACTGTTAGGGCAGTGAGAATCTGGAATTGCTTGCCTGAGGAGGTGGTGATGGCGAACTCAGTCGAGGGGTTCAAGAGAGGCCTGGATGTCTTCCTGGAGCAGAACAATATTGTATCATACAATTAGGTTCTGTAGAAGGACGTAGATCTGGGGATTTATTATGATGGAATATAGGCTGAACTGGATGGACAAATGTCTTTTTTCGGCCTTACTAGCTATGTTACTATGTTACTATGAACACTCGATCCTTATACTATGGCTGGTCCGAACAATGAAAGCAATTGTTACCATCCACCTCTCGTGTCTCCCCTTTTTCCTCATGGGCTGTAAGCTTGCAAGCAGGGCCCTCACTCTCGTCATAATTTGTAAAGCGCTGCAGAATATGTTGGTGCTATATAAATAAAATTATGTATTAAAAATGAAAAAATAGACAAAATGGTGGGAAAAGACCTCCAATGGGGGTCATTGAATAATACAAGACCGCTATGCATGTGGACTAATTGCAGAAAAATAGCTGATCTGTAAATAAGCAATATTTAGTAGTAAACATAACCAATATCTAAGGCAGAGATTAACTGCTGTTGCAGAAAATAAAGTGCACAATGCCTCTATTATAAAGCAGTCTATGCTAATATTATTGCACATATTAGAATATAATTAACCCCTCTGTGACCTTAGACGTACTATCCCGTCGAGGTGCCCTGGGCTTATCTGACCCTGGACGGGATAGTACGTCATAGCCGATCGGCCGCGCTCACGGGGGGAGCGCGGCCGATCGCGGCCGGGTGTCAGCTGCTTATCGCAGCTGACATCCGGCACTATGTGCCAGGAGCGGTCACGGACCGCCCCCGGCACATTAACCCCTGGCACACCGCGATCAAAGATGATCGCGATGTGCCGGCGGTGCAGGGAAGCACCGCGCAGGGAGGGGGCTCCCTGCGGGCTTCCCTGAGCCCCCCGCAGCAACGCGATGTGATCGCGTTGCTGCGAGGGTCTCCTCACCTCCCTCCCTGCTCGAGCCCCGGATCCAAGATGGCCGCGGATCCGGGTCCTGCAGGGAGGGAGGTGGCTTCACAGAGCCTGCTTAGAGCAGGCACTGAAGGCTGCAGCGCTGCATGTCAGATCAGTGATCTGACAGAGTGCTGTGCAAACTGTCAGATCACTGATCTGTGATGTCCCCCCCTGGGACAAAGTAAAAAAGTAAAAAAAAAATTTTCCAAATGTGTAAAAAAAATAAAAAAAAATATTCCAAAATAATGAAAAAAAAAAAAAAATTATTCCCATAAATACATTTCTTCATCTAAATAAAAAAAAAACCAATAAAAGTACACATATTTAGTATCGCCGCGTCCGTAACGACCCGACCTATAAAACTGTCCCACTAGTTAACCCCTTCAGTAAACACCGTAAGAAAAAAAAAAAAACGAGGCAAAAAACAACGCTTTATTATCATACCGCCGAACAAAAAGTGGAATAACACGCGATCAAAAGGACAGATATAAATAACCATGGTACCGCTGAAAGCGTCATATTGTCCCGCAAAAAAAGAGCCGCCATACAGCATCATCAGCAAAAAAATAAAAAAGTTATAGTCCTGAGAATAAAGCGATGCAAAAATAATTATTTTTTCTGTAAAATAGTTTTTATCGTATAAAAGCACCAAACCATAAAAAAAATGATATAAATGAGGTATCGCTGTAATCGTACTGACCCGAAGAATAAAACTGATTTATCAATTTTACCAAACGCGGAACGGTATAAACGCCTCCCCCAATAGAAATTCATGAATAGCTGGCTTTTGGTCATTCTTTCTCACAAAAATCGGAATAAAAAGCGATAAAAAAAGTCACGTGCCCAAAAATGTTTTCAATAAAAACGTCAACTCGTCCTGCAAAAAACAAGACCTCACATGACTCTGTGGACCAAAATATGGAAAAATTATAGCTCTCAAAATGTGGTATTGCAAAAAATATTTTTTGCAATAAAAAGGGTCTTTCAGTGTGTGACGGCTGCCAATCATAAAAATTCGCTAAAAAACTCGCTATAAAAGTAAATCAAACCCCCCTTCATCACCCCCTTAGTTAGGGAAAAATAAAAAAAAATGTATTTATTTCCATTTTCCCATTAGGGCTAGGGTTAGGGCTAGGGTTGGGGCTACGGTTAGGGTTGGGGCTACGGTTAGGGTTGGGGCTACAGTTAGGGTTGGGGCTAAAGTTAGGGTTAGGGTTTAGATTACATTTACAGTTGGGATTAGGGTTAGGGGTGTGTCAGGGTTAGAGGTGTGGTTAGGGTTACCGTTGGAATTAGGGTTAGGGGTGTGTTTAGATTAGGGTTTCAGTTATAATTGGGGGGTTTCCACTGTTTCGGCACATCAGGGGCTCTCCAAACACGACATGGCGTCCGATCTCAATTCCAGCCAATTCTGCGTTGAAAAAGTAAAACAGTGCTCCTTCCCTTCCGAGCTCTCCTGTGTGCCCAAACAGGGGTTTACCCCAACATATGGGGTATCAGCGTACTCAGGACAAATTGGACAACAACTTTTGTGGACCAATTTCTCCTGTTACCCTTGGGAAAATACAAAACTGGGGGCTAAAAAATAATTTTTGTGGGAAAACAAAAAGATTTTTTATTTTCACGGCTCTGCGTTATAAACTGTAGTGAAACACTTGGGGGTTCAAAGTTCTCACAACACATCTAGATAAGTTCATTGAGGGGTCTAGTTTCCAATATGGGGTCACTTGTGGGGGGTTTCTACTGTTTAGGTACATTAGGGGCTCTGCAAACGCAATGTGACGCCTGCAGACCAATCCATTCCAAATGATGCTCCTTCCCTTCCGAGCCCTCCCATGCGCCCAAACGGTGGTTCCCCCCCACATATCGGGTATCAGCGTACTCAGGACAAATTGGACAACAACTTTTGGGGTCCAATTTCTCCTGTTACCCTAGGGAAAATACAAAACTGGGGGCTAAAAAATAATTTTTGTGGGAAAAAAATTTTGTTTTATTTTTATGGCTCTGCATTATAAACTTCTGTGAAGCCCTTGGTGGGTCAAAGTGCTCACCACACATCCAGATAAGTTCCTTAGGGGGTCTACTTTCCAAAATGGTGTCACTTGTGGGGGGTTTCAATGTTTAGGCACATCAGTGGCTCTCCAAACGCAACATGGCGTCCCATCTCAATTCCTGTCAATTTTGCATTGAAAAGTCAAACGGCGCTCCTTCCCTTCCGAGATCTCCCATGCGCCCAAACAGTGGTTTACTGCCACATATGGGGTATCAGCGTACTCGGGACAAATTGGACAACAACTTTTGAGGTCCAATTTCTTCTCTTACCCTTGGAAAAATAAAAAATTGGGGGCAAAAATATAATTTTTGTGAAAAAATGATTTTTTATTTTTACGGTTCTGCATTATAAACTTCTGTGAAGCACTTGGTGGGTCAAAGTGCTCACCACACATCCAGATAAGTTCCTTAGGGGGTCTACTTTCCAAAATGGTGTCACTTGTGGGGGGTTTCAATGTTTAGGCACATCAGTGGCTCTCCAAACGCAACATGGCGTCCCATCTCAATTCCTGTCAATTTTGCATTGAAAAGTCAAATAGCGCTCCTTCCCTTCCGAGCTCTCCCATGCGCCCAAACAGTGGTTTACTGCCACATATGGGGTATCAGCGTACTCAGGACAAATTGGACAACAACTTTTTGGGTCCAATTTCTCCTGTTACCCTTGGTAAAATAAAACAAATTGGAGCTGAAGTAAATTTTTTGTGTAAAAAAAGTTAAATGTTCATTTTTATTTAAACATTCCAAAAATTCCTATTAAACACCTGAAGGGTTAATAAACTTCTTGAATGTGGTTTTGAGCACCTTGAGGGGTGCAGTTTTTAGAATGGTGTCACACTTGGGCATTTTCTATCATATAGACCCCTCAAAATGACTTCAAATGAGACGTGGTCCCTAAAAAAAAAATGGTGTTGTAAAAATGAGAAATTGTTGGTCAACTTTTAACCCTTATAACTCCCTAACAAAAAAAAAAATTGGTTCCAAAATTATGCTGATGTAAAGGAGACATGTGGGAAATGTTACTTATTAAGTATTTTGTGTGACATATCTCTGTGATTTAAATGCATAAAAATTCAAAGTTTGAAAATTGCGAAATTTTCAAAATTTTCGCCAAATTTCCGTTTTTTTCACAAATAAACGCAGGTACTATCAAAGAAATTTTACCACTATCATGAAGTACACTATGTCACGAGAAAACAATGTCAGAATCACCAGGATCCGTTGAAGCGTTTCGGAGTTATAACCTCATAAAGGGACAGTGGTCAGAATTGTAAAAATTGGCCTGGTCATTAACGTGCAAACCACCCTTGGGGGTAAAGGGGTTAATGCTCATAACAGTTTTGAACATATAGCCACTGCAGTTTAACATGGGGGGAGGGGGGGGGAATGCTGCTCATGGTACAATGAATAATACCAAAAAATCCTAAGTATAAATAGTGTCCACCTAAGTAGTAGAACACTCGATGCATGAAGATATACAGCGCTGGCAAAAATTAAGAGACAACATCAAAACCCTGTCATGGGCTTGGGCATCTCCAGACCTGAACCCAGTTGAAAACCTCTAAAATGTAATCAAGAGGATGATAGATAGTCACAAGCCATTAAACAAAGAAGAATTACATTTTACATTTTTCCGCCAGGAGCAGTGTAAAAGAATGGTGGAAAGCCTGCCAAGACGCATGAAAGCTGTGATTAAAAGTCATTGTTATTCCACAAAATATTTCTGAACTGTTCGTGCGTTAAAACATTAGTATTGTTTGTAATTGATTATGAACTTTTTTTTTTTTTTTAATATTGACCATCTTTTTCAGAAAAAAATACAAAGTTTATTGGTTGGAAATTCAGAGACATGTTGTCAGAAGTTTTGTAGAATAGTTGAACAATTTACATTTTACTATAAAGAGAAAAATGAGACAAACTAAACATTTTGCAGTGGTCTCTTAACTTTTGCCAGAGCTGTATATGGTATCAAAATGGTGAGTACATCACCTAAAGCAGTCACTGTGGCCAGGACCTTGCAGCAAATATGTGAACAGTCGAACCTTCCCAAACCCTACGCCGTTACACTTTCGCTTCTTCTGGGGGTCAAGGAACTTGTCTAGATATGTGATCACCCTGAACCTCCAGGTCCTTCACAGTAATTTATGCTGTTGAGCTGTGAAAATAAAAAAAAAATCAAATTTTTCCCACAAAAACGTTTGTTTAGCTCCAATTTTTTTTTTTTTTTCCACATGGGTAAAACCATACAATTTGTTGTTCAAGTTCTCATGATTATATGTGGAGAAAAACTACTGTTTGGACACACAGCAGGGCTAGAAAGTACGGAGCGCTGTTTGACTTTTTGAATGCAAAATTTGCTTGATGGCATGTCTTGTTTGGAGAGCCCCTGATGTGCCTAAAAAGTGGAAACTCCCGCAAGTGACCCCATTTTGGAAACTAGACCCCTCAGGGAACTTATCTAGATGTCTGGTGAGCACCTTGAACCCCCAGGTGCTTCACAGAAGTTTATAACATTGAGCTGTGAAAAAAAAAAAAAAAAAATTTTTCCCACAAACTTCCTTTTTCTTGGGAATATTGCTTGATATAATGTACAAGAAAAAACACTACAGTATATAGCAAAAATAAAATATTCAGGAAGCACATCCCAAAGAATACAATGCTGCCAACTAGACAGATTTGAAACTAAAATAATAAAAAAAATTACTGCAGTGTAAGGGATGGTAGTTTGTGCAGTCCTACAAGGTAATTGTAAGCAGTTTCCTGTGGTCTGTTCATCTGTTTCTGGTCTATTTCTTCATCAGTCTGTCCCTCATAGCATCAGAGGAGGAAAAGAAAGCAATCCGAATTTCTGTAAAGTTAAAGACAGAACGGAAGTTACAATAAACTGAAAATGATGTTGCCTACAGGACTACGTAACCAAGAAGTTGGTAGCCTTAATATAGAAGGCCACATTACTTAAATCTCATGCTATGAAAATATGCATGTTGGATGACTGAATAAACTTGGGCCTCTTACTCGGAGGTTCTTGCTTGATGTCTCCCTTCTGCATAGTCACGATTAACATTCCAGCAGCCAATTGGGATGTATCCACCATGTCTTGTGGCTTGTCAAAGTGCACATATGCATTGACCAGGTCTCTTTCCACCTTATGAGACTTTCTTCTGCCCAATTTTTGTAATACTTTTATTTTTCCATGGGCTGTCTCTAGGGTTAATTTTGATCTCCAATAGCCAGCCCTGGTGGCAATATTTTTTTGTTTTGGCATTAGGGCTGGCTCTAGGGTCAATTTTGATTTCCAAAAGCCAGCCCTCAATTTTCGTCAAGACCAGACAAAAACATGCATAGTTTTTGAAGGAGCAATTGAACATAGAGATTAGCGCAAGTCTGTGTAGCATACTACACAAACTGGCAATATAGTGTATTGCATGTTCATAGATATTGCGCAAATCTGATATTTTGTAACAATTATGCAGATTGAGAAAATACTGTGCACAAAATACATATGGTTTTGATCACGCAAATGCTTATACAGTTTTACACGTGACAACACTCATTTTTGGTCAAAACTAGGACAAAAACATACACTGCAACTTTTCAGTGGCATTGTTTTAAAATACTTTTCAGGCTATCCTCCTTTAAGCACTCCATGGTAATCACAAACAATGTCTCCCTTTTTTTAAAACCATGAGTTGTGTGCAATACTTTAATTTGTTTTCCAATAATTTGTATTAACATTTTGTCATTAGCAAAACGTAACATAACTTTAGGAAAGAGGTGAAGGGGAAGTAAGTGGGTTGAGGAATTGGAAGAAAAGGGGAGGGACACAGAGGAGAGAAATCAAGTTTTGGGTTATTAAATGTAAATATATGTAGATATACATTTGTTTGTATTGACTGAGATACATTAGAATTACCGTATATACTCGAGTATAAGCCGAGATTTTCAGCCCAAATTTTTGGGCTGAAAGTGCCCCTCTCGGCTTATACTCGAGTCAATGTGGGTGGCAGGGTCGGCGGGTGAGGGCGCTGAGGTATACTTACCTAGTCCCAGCGATCCTCGCGCTGTCCCTGCCTTCCTCCCCGTCTTCTGTGCTGCAGCTTCTTCCCCTCTTCAGCAGTCACGTGGGACCGCTCATTAGAGATATGAATAAGCGGCTCCACCTCCCATAGGGGCGGAGCCGCCTATTCATTCCTCTAATCGGCGGTGCCGGTGACCGCTGACAGGAAGAGCTGCGGCACCGAAAACCAGGCAGAGGGACAGCGCGAGGACTAGGTGAGTATGTCATATTCACCTGTCCTCGTTCCAGCCGCCGGGCGTCGCTCCATCTTCCCGGCCGGCGCCTCCATCTTCCCGGCCGGCGCCTCCATCTTCCCGGCCGGCGCCTCCATCTTCCCGGCCGGCGCCTCCATCTTCCCGGCCGGCGCCTCCATCTTCCCGGCCGGCGCCTCCATCTTCCCGGCCGGCGCCTCCATCTTCCCGGCCGGCGCCTCCATCTTCCCGGCCGGCGCCTCCATCTTCCCGGCCGGCGCCTCCATCTTCCCGGCCGGCGCCTCCATCTTCCCGGCCGGCGCCTCCATCTTCCCGGCCGGCGCCTCCATCTTCCCGGCGTCTGCGCTCTGACTGTTCAGGCAGAGGGCGCGATGACGCATATAGTGTGCGCGGCGCCCTCTGCCTGATCAGTCAGAGCAGAGACGCCGTGAAGATGGAGGCGCCGGAACGAGACGCCGGGAGCTGCAATCAAGGGAGGTGAGTATGTGTTTTTTTTTTTTTTTTTTGCAGCGGCGGCGGCGGCGGCAGAGATTTCTATGGGGCACAATGAACGGTGCAGGGAGCAGAGCTGTGTATATATGTGGGACATGCAGGGAGCAGAGCTGTGTATATATGTGGGACATGCAGGGAGCAGAGCTGTGTATATATGTGGGACATGCAGGGAGCAGAGCTGTGTATATATGTGGGACATGCAGGGAGCAGAGCTGTGTATATATGTGGGACATTCAGGCGGCAGAGCTGTGTATATATGTGGGACATGCAGGGAGCAGAGCTGTGTATATATGTGGGACATGCAGGGAGCAGAGCTGTGTATTTATGTGGGACATGCAGGGAGCAGAGCTGTGTATATATGAGGAACATGCAGGCGGCAGAGCTGTATATATGTGAGACATGCAGGCGGCAGAGCTGTGTATATATGTGGGACATGCAGGGAGCATATGGCACCGTATATGGCACAGCAATGGGGCACAATGAACGGTGCAGAGCACCGTATATGGCACAGCAATGGGGCACAATGAACGGTGCAGAGCACCGTATATGGCACAGCAATGGGGCACAATGAACGGTGCAGAGCACTATATGGGGCACAGCTATGGGGAAATAATGAACGGTGCAGAGCACTATATGGCACAGCTATGGGGAAATAATGATCTATTTTTATTTTTGAAATTCACCGGTAAATGCTGCATTTCCACCCTAGGCTTATACTCGAGTCAATAAGTTTTCCCAGTTTTTTGTGGCAAAATTAGGGGGGTCGGCTTATACTCGGGTCGGCTTATACTCGAGTATATACGGTATGTAAATTTGTTGAAACAGAATTACATTTTTATACAGTTTATATAACAATTGGAATCTATAACACTCAAACAGATCTGGGGCACAGTTTCACAGATGGGTTTCAGACCAGTATGTCCATTTTGTTAGAGTATTTATCAAAACAATTATTGATTATTACAAATGTATGTTCATAAGTTTTATGGAGGGGAAATTATTTCTAATAAATCTGAAAATGTAGGTGGTTCTTGTTTCAGCCAATGAAATGCGATTGCATTTTTTACTGCTAGGAAAATATGAATTAGAATAGATCTAAAAGAGGGATCAATTTCTTCCATGTCTAAAGATAGTAAAGCCATTTGAGGGGAGATCTTGATCTTGTTTGATAAATTATTAATAAGATTGAAAATTTGGGCCCATAATGGTTTAATTTTAGGGCATTTCCAAAAGATATGTAGGAGATTACCATTTGGCGAGTTTCTCCAGCATATTGAGGAATTATTTGGGTTGATTTGAAATAGTCTGGCAGGGGTGTAATACCACCTTGAAAGAATTTTGAAAAATGATTCCTTAAGTGATTTGGAAATATTGGAGGTGTAGGAGTATGCTAATGCATTTTCCCTTTTTTTTTTTTTTTTGGGGGGGGGTGGGGGAGGGAGGAAAGGACACCTTTGTAGGCCTGCTTTCCATTTGACCATATAAGTCTAAGTTCACATTTGCGTTGTGCGCCACAGCGTCGTCGCCACAACGCAAACAAAAACGCTGCAACGCATGCGTCTCAAAACGCAGCAGGTTTTTGAAACGCAGTTGCGTTTTTACCAAAAAACGCAGCGTTTTTAGACGCATGCGTTTTTAGTGCAGTGAGTCATTCTTCTTCCCCCACCCACAAAAAAAAAAGTGTCTACACAATAGATAAGGACCACCAATGGCTAGAAGAGGGTTGGTGTTATACAAATGTGTATATACCCTGGCAGAGATGAATTCCTCCCATTTTGCTGGTATTCATGATGGAGCGAACCATGAACAGTATCTACATGGATATGGAGATGGAATTTGCCTTGGCTCATGCCTATGCTGTTGCCTGTTTTATTCAAAGGGAAAGGGAAAAACGGAGATGGATTCGTCGCCGCTTTTGGATACACCCTATCGTTGAAGTCCGGGAGAGCCGTGGAGCATACCATTGCTTGTTTGGCGAACTGAATGACAACCGGGAAAAATATTTTGATTATACCAGGATGTCACAGGACAGCTTCCGCTATCTTCTGCGTCGGGTGGAAGGATCCATTAGCAGGCAGGATACGCAGCTCCGGAGAGCTATTTCCGCAGAGGAACGGCTGCTGGTGACTCTACGGTACGTTGCTGTTTGAATGACTGTGATATGTATTTACTTTTTTATTTTACTTTTTTTTTTTTTTTAATTGTAATGGTCAGTGTACTTTTATAAATTACAATGTACTTTAATCTAAATTTCTTTATCTTTTTGGCAGTTTCCTTCATTTCCAATTCCGGATTGGAGTCTCCACACTTTCAGGAATTATTGCAGAGACATGCCGCGCTTTGTGGGATAATCTCCGGGAGGAATTTTTATCTGTCCCTACAAGCGAAATCTGGGAGGCCAACGCACAGAAATTCGAGCAAGTGTGTTCTTTTCCAAACTGTATTGGCGCAGTGGATGGAAAGCACATTCGTATTACAAAGCCTGCGAAAAGTGGATCCCTTTTCTACAATTACAAAAAATACTTTTCAACTGTTCTCATGGCAATTGCCGGTGCGGACTGCCGTTTTCTCGCAGTGGACATTGGTGCATTTGGGCGTGCAAATGACTCGCGCACATTTAAAGAGTCGGATATGGGCCAAAAATTATATGGAAACAATTTTAATTTCCCACAGCCACAACCTCTTCCCCACACCGAAGGCCCTGCGATGCCATTTGTTGTGGTTGGGGATGAGGCATTCCAAATGTCTGCCAACCTATTGAAACCCCACTCCAGTTGGGGCTTGGACCATACAAAAAGGGTTTTCAATTACAGACTGTCCAGGGCCAGAAGGACTGTGGAGTGCGCCTTTGGCATCCTTGTTTCCAAATGGCGGATATTAGGATCCGCCATTAATCTTAAAATCGAAACAGTGGATGAGGTGGTGAAGGCTTGTGTCGTTCTCCACAATTTCATTATGGCCAAAGAGAGACTAAATGTGGAACTCGATGAACCCATAGCCAACCCATTGCCCGATTACCATGATCGTCCTCTGAGGACAAGTGTGGAAATTGCGCAGATGCGGGATCGTTTTGCGGCCTATTTTGTGTCAGATGTTGGCCGTGTGTCATGGCAAGATCAAATGGTGTAGTAATGTTACTTTTGGACTGTCTTCTGATTATAACTACACCAATAATACCTCTACTGTGACTGTGGTAAAAATATATGAAAATAAAGTAATTTTCCGTTAAATCTGCAAAAAATGTTCCGTTTAGGTTGTTTGGGTATATGTCAAATTTGGCATGTAAGTATAGTTCACAAATTTAATGTTCCTATTAAAAACTGGAACCTGTTGTTTTTAAAATGATGTTAAATAAAAAAATTTTAAAATTCTATACCGATTCAAATAACATTTTTATACCATACCATAACATATACTTGTTTGTCTGATCGACGTGTATATTTGTGTTTTACATCAAAAGCAATTATAACAGCGATGTTTTACAATTGTAACCAGGGTAAATATCTGAAGCGTGGCCCTGCGCTTAGCAACATGATGTTTACCCTGGTTACACGTGGGCCTCTGCATCGTTGTTCGCTGGAGAGCTGTCTGTGACAGCTCTCCAGGGACCAAACAGCGGACGCTGCAGTGATCTGCATCATTGTCTGTTTCGCTGCTGCATTAACTGTGAACACCTCATACACTTTAGTGTTTGTGAACACCTCATACAGCAATGAGAGACACCAAAAAAATTGTAAAAATATTGTCTGCCATTGCATATATGAGGTGTTTGAAGCACAAAATATGTGTAGACAGCACACGGCGTGACTTGCCGAGAAAAATTCAGGAAAATAAGAACAAATAGTGTTTTTTTTAAACCAAAATTTTTTATTGGGGGGGAAAACAGAAAAAAAAAGGGGTAATTAAACTTAGGGGGTTTCAACCTGTGCCACCAGGGGGGAATGGTATGTGTCTTGTTTGGAATGGGGAGAGGAAGGGGAGGATGATGGCGAAGATGAGGATGATGGCGAAGAGGAGGATGATGTGAGATAGTCAAGGAGGCTTGATGGCAGATCCAAACCCTCCCCAGGGTATACTGGGGAAGAAACCGCCACCTCTGTAGGGGAGGGAGGAGGCAACACAAGCCTAGTTTGTCTTGGTTGGCCCTGGCTGCTCCTTCTGCGGCTAGAGCCCCGACGCGCACTTGGTGTCTGTACTGGAGCAGCCAGAGCCTCAGTGTGTGCCCGTGTGTGTTTCCTCTTCCTTTGTTTTTTTTTTTTTTGGCTCCCGCGGCAGCTCCCCCAGCATGACGCCTACGGGAGGATGAAGGCATGGCAGGAGCAGGAGTCGGCGGCACTATGTTATGGTGCCTGTGGTGGCGTCGCTCGGCACGTGGACCACGGTGGGGTGGCTGGAGTGGCTCTCCAGCAGGAGTGGGAGTCATGCTTGCCAGCGACGGCACTACAGGCATTGTCGCTGACTGCATGACCCCAGCCTGCTGGAGAGCCCTCACGTAGGTAGTGTTGCAGGCCTGCATCACTGAAATCTGTAGTTCCGGCGTAAGGTGTTCCACCATGCCCTTAGCAATGGTACTAAAGAAATGTTTTGCCGGATTTGAGAGCTCGGTTTCCATTGTTTCAAGGCGCCGGTCGATATTGGACAGACGAGTGTCCATGTTATCGCTCAACGCCTTGAAACAGTTCTGGAAAACCGTGCTCAAATGCAAAAATTCGGGCATGGCTGGCCTGTCCGAGGCCCGCTGGCGCTGTCGGGAATACCCAAACGAAGGTGCGCCAGAGGCCTCGGGCAGGGGAACACCTGATGTACTGGCTGCCGGTTCTCCAGATGGCGGTGCAAGCCTGCTGTCGCTGTGGGAGGGCTGTGATGGGTCAGATGGCGATTCATGAAGGGCCGCTAATGCGGGGCGAGCTCTCTCGAGGGTGCTGCTGTGTGTCCTGTGAAAAGATAATGAAAAAATTAGTCTTCAATTAATAACCTATCCCATACGCCAACTCCTGGAATAAAAATAGCATTACATTACACAACAATACAAATCCTCGGTCTCAGTCTGTGTGGGCAATAATTAATTTCTGATTGTTATCGCCAGCTGACCGTCATGGCTGACGATAACAATCATGGACATTCCCGCTGCCAAAGCCTTTTGACCGCATACCACTGTGGGTAAAAAAAATTTGGAATCGAAAACTCTTTCTGGAAGCTGCCTATGCCGCAAAAATAGTTGAAAATTTAATGTCAAGATAAAACAAAAAAAAAATACACAGTGATTTCGCTGATCTGATTGCAGGAACGACCATGACGTTAGGATCATGTGATCGAGACTTCATCATTATTCCTGCGATCAGAACTACCCTGACTCAGAACTTAACCTGTCATGGACTACAAGGACTCACGCTTAACCCAAAAAAGTAACTAATGGCCTATATAGCATTTTAATAGGGATAAATTTACGTGGATGGCCAATATGTTACGCTGACTACATGGATGGGCAATACAGTATGTGCCTGGGAAATATACTATGTGGATACGTGGCTAGAACGTGTACTATGTGGCTGCGATATTGTTCCCTGCCAATATACTATGTGGATGCACAATGTACGTGGCTGGGCAATGTACTATGTGGCTGTGCAGTAGGCTATGTGGCTGGGCACTGTAATGGGGCTGTGCAATATGGTTTGTGGACAAAATACTTACTGTCGGCGGCCAAGGACTGGTCTTAAGAACTGTAATGACTTTGCATATTTGTAGGGCACAGACTTGGCCGCAGCAGCACCACTCTTCGATCGCTCCTCCTCAGCCCGTATCCCCTTATTGAAACGGTCCTTCATGGATCGCCATCTGATCCTCAACCTTTTAACTGTGAATGCAAAGGAAAAAAAAAGGTTACATATGTAGCATTTTAAAAGGATAAAACAACCGTGTGCGATGCAAAACTTTAGGCGTTTATTGCATCACACACGGTTGTGTTTATCCTGGAAAGATGGTGGGTCATAGCGTATCTGCACGGCGCATCAGCAATACTCACCAAAGTTGGCTTTGTCCTTGGCAGGAGCAATGTCAAAGCCCTCCCACATCGACTTTGCCACCTCTACCCACAAACGCCTCAACACCACCTGGTCCATGTGCCGGGAGTCACGGCTGTCCCACAACGGGCCATGCTCCTGGATGCTGGATATCAGGAGCTCCACATCAATTTCTCCTTGGTCCCGTTGTGAAACCTAGAAAAATTGCAAACCAAAAAGGTTACAAATATGCAAATATTAACAACCACCAGCACCTGTCATAATATGTACCTTGGCCCTATCCTTTGTCATTTGATATATGTATATTGATGGTTTCTACACCTGTATTTTTGAATGTTTTTGTTCTGAAAGTTTCACCTTTGTTACCCCCCAATACTTGCTACCCTGAAAAGTTATAATGTAAGCTTACTAAACATCCCTAGTGAAAGCAGGATGCTGCTCAAAAAAAAAAAAAAATGAAATTGTTTTAAAAAAATACTCAATCGCCATCCTGACGCCACACCTTGGCCCTGACCTCGCTGCTCCCTCTGAGTACCTTCCCCCTCACTTGAAGAAGCCTGTAAAAATTGTATAAAGAAATTATTTTCAAAACTACAAAATGACAGCAAATAGTAAGCAAATTGACATAATTACTCACCGCACTCCCCTGCGCCGATTGGCTAGATTCTGAAACAGTAGCCATTCTTGCACGTTTGTTCTGGCATGAAAAAATGAAAAAAAAAATCAAATCCAAACTTAAATATGGCACATACAATAAAATAGGCCCAAAAATGTATACAACAACCACAATTGACTGTTGACTGATAGGACAATGCAAAAATAAGAAAGGGACACCACAATGCCATACATTGCAAGAGAAGACAATCAATAGAAGAAACTATACAAGAATAGACCCAAACAAAAATAAGCAAAAATAGACACCTATGTCCAAATTTTTACATATCAAAACTTTCCAAAAAAACATTACAGGCACAAAAAAGGACAATGAAATAGCAAAATAATGATCGCCATACTTTACAATTGCAACAAGACATGATCCAAAAAAACACCATCTGGTGACATCTAACCACAGAAAGACATCAGGAAAAGGCAATAAAAACCATTCTAGATAACAAGCAATAAACATTACGGGACAACCGCTGTAAAAATATACAGCAACCCAAAGATAAACCATAGTCAAATAGAAAAGAAAACACATGAAATTTTAAAAAAGGGCACCACCCCAAAAAATAAAAACAAATAAAAATTATACTACACACTTCGCAATGCAATCAGTCAATGAAGGAAGATATATGCCATACGGAAAACGACGTAAAAACATCAGCGATATTTTTTAAAATAAAGGGAAAGTACAATTGAAACTATAATGGCATAGCAGCACGGAACTATACAATACAAATTAGACATCATAAATGTAGCCCCCCCACCAGCAAGAAAATATACTCAAGGAAAGAAAAAATAAAGCCAACAGCATAATCAAAAACACAGCAAGACATGAGCCAAGAAAATGCCACACAGTTACCACCAACAATAGAAACCAGAAAAACATGCACCAGAAATTTTACAAGACAAAATGAGCCAAAATATAGACATTGAACAACCACATGACACAAGAACAAAACACAAAACCAAACCAAAACCAACGTAAAAAAAAAAAAAGGCAAAAGACAATAAACGCAATCATATAAACCCAGAAGAACATCAGAACCAGAAAAACAATTTTTCAATAACAACCCATAACCGTAATCGCACAGACAAAACATTGCAATAATAAATACAAATCAAGAAATTAAACACAGAATACAAAATGTGCAAAGAGAAATATATACTTACAAGTTTGGCAAGCAGATTCAGATTCTCTCTTTGGTGATGACTTGTGAAAGACAATGGCAAACCCCTCTTTCCTTTAAATATATATATATATATATATATATATATATATATATATATATATATATATATATATATATATATATATATATATGTTGTTTTTTTTGTGTCTAGACAATGTTTTGCATTTTTTACTGGAAAACGCATGCGTCGTACAACGCACCACGACGCAAGTACTTGCGTCGTCTGCGTTGTCAATACAAGTCAATGGGGAAAAAGGCGCATCCACGACGCATGCGTTTTTTAAAAGGTCGGCGCCGCCCGAAAAATGCAACATGTTGCGTTTGCCGCGCCCAGACAGGTGCGCCCTAACGCCGCATGCGGCGTAAAACGCAACAAAACACAACGCATGCACATGCGGCCCCATGCGGCGCCAATGTTAAAGATAGGGCCGCACGACGCATGCGTTTTGTTGCGGCGGCGACGCTGCGGCGCAAACCGCAAATGTGAACGTACCCTAAGAATTTTTAATTCGCTCAGTATCATTATTAAACCAATTATATATGCTCCAAAATACTTTGTGATTGATGTTGCATAAGAGGTTTATTGTAGCCTTGGAAAAAGTTTTTTTGAGAAGGAAATCTCTAATTTGGTTCTTCAAAATCATATTATTTAAGAAGGTGGCTGAAGGAAGTTTAAAAGTTTTTTTTTTTTTTAAATTACTAAAAGAGAAATTTTTCCCATCATAAATATCTTTTAATTTTTTTTTACCATATTCAGACCAGGATGTGGAAAATATGTGATTGTATAAAGAGGAAATAAACGATATTGGGAGATTTTTCAAAGATTGTTTTTATTTATCCCTCTTTCAGGTTTAGCCAATTTTTTTCCACGCGTAGATGAAGGCCATGAAAATAGGGTGGTCATGAACATTTGAGCTTTTTGTTTAGTAAGTGTTTGAATAGTAATTCACGTGGAGGTTTATTGTTCAATGTGGTTTCTAGTTTGAGCAAGGCCGGAGATTCATAATGAGACTGCGAATGTATACTTTGTTTAATAAGGTTGCTAGAGTAGTATGCTGTGATGTTTGGGAGTCCTAGTCCATCAAAAATTTATTTTTGTATAAAACGTTAGCCGAATTTCTGGCTTTTTATTGTTCCAGATGAAAGAATTAAAGTTTGAATACTTAAGTAGGAGGTTGATATTAGAAGAGGGAGAGTTCTAAAGGTGTATAGGATTTTAGGAAGATTAAAAGTTTTGACTATTAAGGTTTTACCCCAACATAAGTCTTTTATCGCCATAGAAGGAAAAATGTTTAGTAATAGTGTTGATTAAAGACTTGAGGTTAGTGAGAATTAAAGAGTTACGTTTTTGCGTGATGGTTAAGCCTAAATATGTAATGTTCTCTTCTGCCCAACAGAAAGTTGATATATCTTTGATTTGTGTTGCTTAGATTAAAACGGACACGATTAAAATTTATTGTTTACTTTGAAATAAGATAGCACAAAGTTTGAGCGTTCTTTGAAGTTCAATAATTGCGTTTAACTGGTAAGAAAGAGATAAAATTAAATCACCAGTAAATAGGCTTAATTCTTGCATCAAATTCGGGCGCATAGCTTCTTTCCTGACCCCTCTGGCGCTGCTGCCCAGAACGTAAAGGTGTTCTAGAGGTGGCAGCATCAGAGGTGTGGGGTAAAGGGAAGGCTAACTCATCACCAGCAGCTTCATGTGATGAAGTCTGAGATAATGCTCCAGTGCTGGTGGATGGGGCCGAAGGATCAGATGTGAGGGAAGGGTCAGACCAAGTGTCAGGGGTGGGGTCTAGCAACGTGGTCCCTGGTGGCGGACTCCTGTGGGATTGCTCCAGAGGGGTCCAACGCAGCAGCAGGCTTCTGAGTGCTGCAGATGGTGCTGTGAAAGAAAAGAAAAACAAATTAATATCTAGATATTACATAGCCCTGGCTGAAACAAAAAAAATAAGGTTAGACAGGTAAACATTTTGACTTCATTAATGGGCTGTGGAATAGTTACTCTCTGCTAACCATCGTCGACCGGAGGAGCGACAGGGCCCCTGCCGTACTTGTATTGGCTCCTGCGTCCTCTCGATCCACTCGGGGCTTGCATCTCCTTGTTGAACTCCCTCTTGAGCGATCTGACTGCCACCGCTATATTACCCTTTCACATGTAAAAATTTTTTGTTTACAACACATTCCGTCCTGTAACCTAAGTTACTGAAATGGGAATACTTACGCACTTGAGTCTGCTGCCTAGGTTAAAGGTCCTCTCAGTTGTCCACAATGATGAAGCGTACTTGCTCCCAGAGCCGACGGGTGATAAATTGATCAGTATGGCTGCGGTCAGCCATGTTCCACTGCGGCTCTTCGATGAGGCGCTCCACATCAATACCCCCCCTCTTCACCAGCCAAGTCTGGAGCACGCTGTGTAGACAAAAAAAAAAAAAAAAAATTATTAAACTGAAATCCACATCGAAATCCACAGAACCCCTGCCTATTCACCACCGGGGGAATGTTATATCCAGAAGCTCACGAACAATGGTGGAGGAGCGCCGTCCTGTTGAAAGATGACCCCTTCTGGAAATTGTGGCACTGCATACAATTCCAACATGTTAGGATATTTGTTTGCCATCAGACTGCTCCGCACAAAAAAATGGACCTGTCACCTTAACATGCATCAGGTCACACCACACATTCACTTTAGGGGTGTTACGTTCGTACTCAACGTAGGCATGAGAATGTTCAGCAGCCCATATTCTGATGTTATGGCGATTAACATGTCCACAGATATGGAAAGTCGCCTCATTGCTAAACACAATCTTCTGAAAAAATCTTGCATTATTGTCAATCTCATGAAGCATATCTGTAGCAAATGTGCATCGTTTGGGTCTATCTGCTGGTTTGATGGCGTGCAACAGCCGCAATTTGTACCCCCGTAAAAGAGATGTTTCTTTAACATCTTATGAGCTGTAGTCTTGCTTACATGTAATTGTCGAGCACACGCACGCACTTTTTTTTTTTTTTTTTGATAGGGCTCCTTAGGTAGCTATCCCGTATAGCTTGTACAGACTTGTCACTGACTGGCCTACCAGAAAGGGGTTTCTCCACCAAACTGCCAGTTTGCGTCAACTGCTTATCCCGCTGAGTATTGTTGTTCCTATGTGGTGACGCTTCGTTATAAATGTGCTGATATTCGCATGGCGCTTTGGTCACGGATTCAAATTTGGCAAGCCACAAAACACACTGAACTTTCCTCTGTACCGTCCACATCTTGACTGGCATGGAAAACACAGCTGGCATAAGCTTGTGGTTATATAATCAGAGTTCAGTTTCAGGTTAATCTGGTTGGGGGCTCAGCAACAGCTTAAGGCCGGTTTCACACGTCAGTGGCTCCGTCAGTGTCTGCGCTGTGTGGCTTCGATTCCCCAAAGAAACTAATTTCAAGACGGCCTGTTGACGTTTGGCCACGGCTGTGCTCATGTCGGTCATAACAGGTAAACATTCACGGGTCCATGTGGAGGTGGACTCTGACGGCTCCAGCAGTGATGATTCTGAGGAACTTGTGTATGAGGAGGAGTCTATGCGTACAGACTGGATTCCTGCAATCCTTGGAGTGGGCAGGACACGTCCTGCGCCACTCGCACAATCTGTACCCGGCTCAACAACATTAACCTAATGGGCAGTGAGGGAAAGGTATCGCCCCTGTCCATGTTGACTGGTCCACGCATCGGTGGTGAGGTGGACCTTGCTACTGACGGCGTTCAGTAGCACGTGTTTTATGTGTCCCTCCACATGCTTGTGCAGGGCAGGGACGGCTTGCCTGCTGAAGTAAAAGCGGCTGGGCACCTTGTACTGTGGGACTGCCAATGCCATCAAGTCACGGAAGCTGTCAGTCTCCACCAGCCTGAATGAGAGCATTTTCAGGGACAGAAGTTTGGCAATGCCTGCATTCAGAGCCTGTGCTCGGGGGTGGTTTGCCGAGAACGGCCGCCTTTTCTCCCATGCCTGTACTACCGATGGCTGTAGACTGGGCTGGGAGTGTGAGGATGAGTGGTGCTGTGGGTGGAATTACAGTGGGTCTCTGGACAAGTGCCAGAGGTTCTTCCATGGCGATCCTGGGAGGAAGCCGAACCAGCTGTGCGTGAGCTGGAGGAAGAGGCAACACGAGCTGAAGAGGTGGTAGCTGCTGCCGCTGTTGGTTGGCCTAGGTCTTCAGTGTGTTTTTGTAACTCCACCGCGTGCCTGGTCCGCACATGTTTCCACATATTTGTGGTATTGAGGTTGCTGACACTTTTCCCTCTTTTGACTTTCTGATGACACAGCTTGCATTTGACAAAACAAATGTCATCTGCAACTGTGTCAAAAAAGGAACAGGCACTGCAAGTCTTGGGAGCACCCTTTTTGGCTTTTGGAAGAGACAAGCTCCTAACGGGTGCCAAAGTGGAGGCTACAGGCTCTGCAGTCTTCCCCCTCCCTCTCCCTCTTTGGCCCGTTCGGGGGAATCTCTTCCTCAGAGCTGCTCCCACCACCTTCCTGTACCTCACGCCACGATTGGGTCAAGGACCTCATTTCCACTACCCTCTGCCACCAACTGCTCCTGGGTAGTCTCGGCAGCACAGTACGCACCAGAAAGCGGCACCTGAGTTTCATCATCAGATGCGTACTGCGCTGTGGTCACCGCAGGCACTGGCCCACCCGCCTCTTCAGAGTCAGAGACAAAGCTGTTGGGCATTACTGCACACTGCTTCTTCCATTTCTCCAATGCTGCTTGGCTGGCCCCCTGTTTCCAAGCCAAGAGATTCAGAGAACAGAAGTAGAGACGGCTCCTGTCCTGGGCTCTGACTGCCTGGCCATTTGGCAGGTGGTGAAGAGACAGATGGCTGCTCTCCAGTGCTCTGTGCCTGAGAGGATGTGGCACTAATTGAAGTGGATGCGTTAGCTGCCATCCATCCGACAACGGCTTCAATTTGATCTTCACGCAGCAGCGGTGCACGGCGCTCTACTACAAAGCTGCGCATGAAGGACTGTTCCCTGCTGAAACTGGGTGATGATGAGTCACCGGTGCCCGCAGCAGGCACAGAATCACCACGTCCTATCCCCGCCCCTCTCCCTGCTCAATGCCCACGTGCCTTATTCCCTGCCCTCTTCATCTTGGTTGACAAATAAAGATAAGCAGAAAAGTACTAAGGCCTTAGTGTGCTTATTCCTGAACAGCTCCTCCTAACAGGTATAATAAACACTAATTTTCTAAAGTGTGGACTAGACTTTATTATGAGTTAATGTGGCCTACACAACTGTGAAGTGGTGTGTTTGGTGAACTTAACTTTTTTTTGGGGGGGCAATCAGACTACAGAGCGAGTTTCACTCACACGGAGACCATGCAGACAGCCGTAAACGGCGCTGCAAGACCCAAAAAAGCTCCTCTAGGTTATCCTATGTAGTGTTTTTCCACAATTTGGTTGGATACGGGTGGAAAGCCACTAATAGGAATTTTTTTAGAAAATGTGCAGAAGGCTGCACTATTAGCAAAAAAGGACAATGGATAGAACAGTATGAGGCAGTGTGAACCCCCCTGAGCTGAATACAACCGGCTATGGCTGCACACAGACTACAGAGTGAGCTACACACACACACACACAGAGACCTTGCAGAACGCTGTTAAAACAGCGCTGCAAGGCAAAAGCAAGGTGAACACAGCGGTTGCTAAATTAGCCTGGGAAAAGCGCTATCTCAACTGGCCCTCAGTCAGAACACAGTGTCCTGTCCCTAACTGAATTCACAGCAGAGCACAAAATGGCGGCAGCGTTTTTTATAGTGCATCATGACATCATTTCAGCAGCCAATCACAGCCTTGCCAGTACTTACATGCCCACCATGCTAAACAGGATGTGCCCACACTTGTAATCATTCTCATTGGCTGAATTAAATAAAACCGGGACTTAGCATTATGGGAACTTCAGATTCCTGTATCCGATATGCGGTAAATATCGGAAATCGGTATCGGAATTCCGATACCGCAAATATCGGCCGATACCCGATACTTGCGGTATTGGAATGCTCAACACTAGTCGGCACCGTCAGGGTTGGCCGGGAAATGTAGCAGCCTGTGCCCCTCTGCGCCCTCCTATAGCCAGCCTGTGCCCCTCTGTGCCCTCCTATAGCCAGCCTGTGCCCCTCTGCGCCCTCCTATAGCCAGCCTTTAGGTCACCTATGCCCTCCTGTAGATACCCTGAGCCCTCCTACAGTCCTCCTGTGCTGGGTCGGCTGAGAACAAGCCAGCACCAGCAGGGTCGGCCAGGAAATGCAACAGCCTGTCTGCAGGTCCCCTGTGTCCTGCAGTTTTCCTATGCTGGGTTGGCTGGGAACGAGGCGGCGCCAGTAGGGTCGGCTGGGAACGAGGTGGCTCTGCAAATTTTTATTTTTTTACTGACTCGTGTATAAGCCAAGGAGGCTTTTTCAGCCCATTTTCTGGGGTGAAAAAACTCAGATTATACTCTAATATGTACGGTATATTCATATTTATTTTGTGGACATCTTTATAAAATTGAAAAGCTACATACCTTCAGGGGATTGCTCATCTTCTGACTCATCACTGTAGAGCTGTACTGGTTCTAAAGCAAAAATACAAATCACCAATGTGAATGAATATGCTATAGAAAATGTTCAAAAAGTAAAAAAAATTCCTATTCTACAAAGTCTATATATGTTATGTGAACCCAGTAATCAATACATTATATACTAGGTCAACATAATATATACAGATGGAGCAAATAAATTCCTGTGTCGCATGGTGTGCCAGTGAGAAGCACTGGCACGCCATGCCACACAAGGCATTTACATTCACTGTGCAGCCACTATTGTTCGCTGCACAGCGACTGCTAATAGAACGCAGCCGATTCTTTTGAGCCAGCCGCGTCCTATTGTATTCTTGGCGGCCGCCCGGGGTTTAAGTAAAGAGATTGCGCTGTATCCCAGGCGGGTAACTGCTGCATCTTGCAGCAGACACCCGCGGGCAACACCTGCGATCGGGTCCCTAGCAACCACTTGCTGGCTTCTCTGGTTACAGGGAGTCAGCGGGCAGCTACAGGCAGCAGTGCTGCAATGTTAATTTAACATTGCTGTGCTGCTGAGGCCGCAGCTTCCTTGGCAACCCTTGTTGGCCAAGGAAGCTACGGTTCCGCGGCCGTGGTTAACACGGCTGTTTTTGTACAGATCTGTTGCTCCGTGAATCACGGAGCAACGGATCCGTAAAAACGGCTGTGGATAACCACTGTTGTGTAAACCTGGCCTAAACATACCCAAGATAATAACACTGATATCCATCAAACAGAGTTGTTTAAAATAGAAAAGGAGTATTTCTGGAGACAGTAAATCAAAGGCTGTGCAGGTAAGCTGTAATTTTACAGAACAAAAATTACATACTCATAAATGGATATTTTCCTCAATACTAACCCTCTGGATCAATGCTGATATCCTCAAAATTTTTGCCTTTAAATTCAGCCAGTCTTCCTTTTTCAAGAGCCAAGAGAAGTTTGCTGATCTTGGCAAGCTGTAAGGTTCCTTCTGGGAGGCGGTAATATTGTCTGTGCACCTTAATGTCGTGGCGAAGAAAGTCTGCTAATTGATCTAACTCTGTGTCGTTTATGTTCAGAACTTTTGTTAGAGTAGCAACGTGCTTTCGTAGCTTGTGGAAGTCAGTGTTTCAGGATTTTTAGCTCCACATTCTTTAGCAAAAAGGCGTATACAATCACATCCTCTGAAATGTGACACAGCCTCTGGTCTGGCAAACGTGCACATTTTCAGACAGCACTCCACAAACTGTACGCTTCTCTACAAGAAGTGTCATTGCATTTTGCACTGCTGGTGTTAAAAGGATTGGAACTTTTCTACCTCGTTTACCTCGGATTTCAATTCTTGTGAAATGTTGGCAGAACTTTTTTTCTAAGTCAGAAAGTGCTAAAGCAACATCATCATGCAGATGTGAAGTATCTCTTGAGGTAAAGCTACTTAAGAACATCTTAGAAACTTCACCCTCTCGTCTTCGATTGAATAAGATTAGCTGTGCAAGTATAACTTTTGCAAGTAATGTCCATTTTTTTAACTGAGGGAGCAGTTGACAAAAGGTTATAGTACTCCTGCAGTTTTTCGTCAATATACAAGTGCATTTTTTTCACATCTTCAGTGAAGGGTAAGAGCTGAGGAGTGTTCCATTTTGTTTCTTTTAGAGATTTTAAGGCAGCTGATGAGATTAGCTCATTCCATCTTGTTTCATACAACTTTCGGAAGTTGCGTGCATTCTCCACTCTGTCTTGGCATCCCTCCACCATTGCTTGGCATTCCAGAATACTGGAAATTTTCACCAAGCTATGGCCAAGCTTCAGTGCCATAGTGCCTTCGTCATAGCCAGCAAGAACTCTCACAGAATTTATGGCATGCATAAAGTTTGATGGGACAATAAAGTGTACAAGTTTGAAAAGAGGAGAACATTTTCTGGCCTCTAGTACTAACCTTCCAACTTCTCTAAGTTTTTGACGGATGTATTTGTGTTTATCAACTTCCGATCCGATTCTGTTATAGAGATGCTGACCCATCTGTACAATGGATCCATCACTTTTAATTGTGGATGAAATTTCATCTGGTCTCATATAGCTTAGAAGCTTCCGAAAACCACTGCTAATTCCAGGTGGTATGGGCCCCATAAAGGCACAGAGAGATGGCACTTTTTTTTCTCCCAGGGCTTGATGATGTACTTGTTTGGTTTAGTTTACATTTTTTCATGTGTCTCCAGAGATATTTTTTGACAAATAAGCCTTGGCAATGAATGCAGTGCATGAAATCTTTGGGAGAATTTTCTTTTGTGGGCTGTTAAAATGTAACAAGAACTCCACTTCCAGTTCTAATTACATTAGAATTGTGAGCAAAGTTGCCCCGATTTCGAAGATGTTCTAAAGACATTCGCCTTTCTTTTGAGCCCTTTGCAAACTTAAATGCACCTGCGACTTCAGGTTCACTTTTATGAACATGTTCGAGATGTCTTGCAATTTTCATGAATGGTTTCTCGCAGTAAAAACAATACTGTTTTTATTATACATCCTTACACCACTTTCCCTTTGGGAAAGTACCTTAACTGACAGTCAGATATTTCTTTTTCCATGTTAAAAACACTGGTGCTATCAGATAGTAAATCGGTGTGTGGAGAAGTGTTGGTCTTTGTATTCTCTTGATGGCTCTGTAATGGCACCTCTTCATGGGTGGTGCTTGTTTCTGAACTGCTCTCCTCAGAAAAGTGTGGTAAATATTATTCTTCGCTGTTTTCTAGGCTAAAATCAGAGCTGTCTTCAATGTCAGAGATAGTGTTCATATTTTGCTGGAATGAAAATCAAACACATTGATACATTTAATGGCATCCTTTCACTTGTTTTAGTGGTTAAACATGTAGAAAGATAGCTGAAACATGATCTTGAATTTACCTCAATCTTTGGTGAGGTGGCTTGCTCTGTATGGAGACATGGTGCAGTTTCAGGGCTACTGTAGCAGGACACCTCTAGATCTTTCTGGTTTTCTTTTGTAACCATGGGTTTGTCAGCCACCTACATAGTTTAAACATAGGAACAGTACCAAAGTAACAACCAAATTTGTTTTTATTTACACCTGAATTGCAGCAGGTGCTGATATGACTCTTAAGCTGTGGTTCTCCTATTGCAGTATATGGGAGAGACATGGCTTCAGAGTCAAAATATGGGCACCCTTGGGACTTCGGTGGGTGCTTCTGCAGAAGCCAGGGAGAGGGGGAGCTGTCAAAACTTGCTTCCTGACTTAATGTGAGGTGGACAATGCCTCTCATAATCTGCAGATGGAGCAAATATTTTCTTGTGTCCCATCATGACACGAGGCCCGATATTCTGCACCTACATAGTAAGACAGGACACAAACCTGTAAATAAATCATGGCAAATTTACTTTAGCCGCGGGCAGTCCTGCATATACAATAGAACACGGACGGCTGAATAGAAGCGGCCGCGTTCCATTAAAATCGTGGCCACGTTCTATTTATATTCGCCGCTGCAAATACAATAGGGTGCATCTAGCTCAATAGAACCGGCCATGTCCTATTTACATTCGCTGTGCAGCGAACAATAACAGCTGTACAGCAAATGTAAATGCCTTGTGTGGCATGGCGCACCAGCGCTTCTCACTGGTGCGCCATGCCACACAAGATTTCTTTTTCACCATCTGTAAGTTATTGTGTATATTCCACCTGACAGGTTTCCTTTTAAATGAGTTTTTGAGTTTTGCATGTTAATGAAATATCGTCAGGATAGGCTTGAATCTGATGGTGTAGAGCCACCATAGCAAGATCTACATTGTGAAAGGAGCCAGAAGCAGATAGCTCAATTTACTATGCAGTGGCCATGCCAGACTGCAGCAGCTCAGCTCCCATACCAGTGACTCTGAACTGAGCTAAAGTAACCTGGCAGATCCATTACACATTGAACAAAGCCATCTGGTTCTGTCAGGGAGACATCGCTGAATAGCAGATTAGTGGGAGTGTCAGATGTCTGCACCCCACCAATCAGCATTTTCAACACTAAAAACAAATAGTGTGATTGGTGCATGATCTGAAATGTGTGAGTATGTCCCCACGAGCATCGGGACCTGAAGGGAAAAGGCAGGGTGCTTTGAATGTGGGAAATGAAGTCTGGATGTGGTGAATGTCCCCCACTTGGTGCATGACCTTGTTGTGGAAATATCTATGAATTCACTAGATAGATAAGTTCTATAGTTCTAAAGTTTTGTTCAATGTGTAGTCAAGTCTCTTATTAGATGTCTAGAAGACTGTGACCTTTAACTCTGCTTTCTCTAAACACAGTGTTCAGCACATTCTGTAATGTCCTAAGTAGTCTATGTGGCTATCCTTGGACATTAAGACCCAGGATAAGTTGAAGTATAAACACTGATTAGTATACTTGTTAACCAGTTTTCTGTCTAACCATATCATTTTCTTAGTAATTTCTTTGTCCAATACTGCCTCCAAAGGTAGGATGCTGCATTGGTACTGTGTACTCATAACTAAACTGAAATTCGTTAAAATGGAGCCCACATGACGAATATAACCCATGTTTATATATACTAACCAATTATCTTCTGTAAATTAACAGATGTTTTGTTATCTCACCATGTGATATAATTGGAGGTATTTAACCTCGTCCATTGTAATTATACAATACAACCTTTTCCAAAACTCTACGACATTGTGTGGCATAGATTTATTGGGCTCGCAAGCAAAGGGTAAAGATAATTGCGGACACGAGTTATCAAAGCATGGGGATATACCTTTAAAGCATAGGTGTATATCTCCCATTATTTCCTTACCAACCTGAAATGTATACATCATACTTTACAGCTGTTTATACATTTCTCCTGCTACCCTGTGCTCATTACATTTTTGACAACAAGGGCTCAAACATACAGGCATCTGTCTTCGGTTTTTTTAGACGCTTTTTTGATATTGTCATTTAAACTGATGCTTTTAAAGAGCATTCCACTTTTTCAGCTGTCCCTCTCATGTTAATAGGTGAGGACAACAGGCTGCGCTTAAATGGCAAAGTGTGTGTGTGCTCCCATTGAAATCAATGGGACTGTAAAACATGCCTTTTTTTGATAGTCAATTAAACGCGTCAGATACATGTGTGTTCAAACACTGAATAAATACTTCTATTCATGCTTATTTTGGCCAAGAACTGATATGTGAGCAGGGTTGAATAAGGTACTGCAAGACACTTCTGTGGAACAATAATGGCCATGTTGATATTGATCTCAACAGGCTCTTAATTCACTTGATAGCTGTCATCAGTAGATAGGACACCTTCCATACACTGTACATTAAATGGGTGTCTGGTCTTTGTAGTGATACATTTAGTAATTTGTAGTTTTAGACACCTAATGTCTTTAGATTGAATATTCTAACAAAGTAATATAATTATACCTTTTCTCTCCAAGGGAAACTACTATCCCCATAATTGTATGTAATTTCTTCTCCAGGGTTGATGTTGCTAATGGCAAAAAGGCACAAATGTGGCTTTTTTTCAACCATAACTTTCTTCATTTTGCAATTTGGGTTTTTATATTCATCATTAACTAATCTTCCTAATGAGTCATTGTCTTGGGATGCATCAATGCTGATATAAAAGAAAAAAATGTACATGAATCTTGACATGTAGAAATAACTGGTTGATTATAATATAACCAAGATAATACAAATGTATTTAAAGGGAGTCTGTCACTAGTTTTTTAGCGTGGAGTTTTACTAAAAGATAGGTAAGCCATGGAACAGTGGGCAGAGTGCAGAGGAAGGCAACATCTTATTTAACCCTCCCTCACATACAATATTCGGACTAACGAGTTCACATACAATGTGCCTGTCAGGCGCCTGCTGGAAAAATACCTATAATATCTAATGTTTGCAATTTCAGTGCTCTAAAAGTGATCAGTGACCTTCATAGGGATGTAATAAAAGAGACTACACATAATCAGTTGCAAAAAAACCATTTACTTAACATAAAACTAATAACTATGAAATACAAACTTTTCAAAACTCCCGCCAAATAGTCCCCAGTTCGACTCTCTCAAAAAAATGTACAAAGAAAATTTTTGAACACAAACTTAATTTTAAGGTACCTTAAGTACTATTAAAAACATATTCAATCAGAAGTAGATGCTGAGGTTTCCCCAGAAAAGTCACACTTGCAGAGCAAATAGCAAGAATTACACACCATTTTTGCATGTGTCAGGCAAATTGCTTTATGACATTTGAGACATTCATAATTTGAAAGCCTTCTGGTTCCTCTTTCCGTTTGGCAGGTGGTGCATCTCCTTCTTTTGTGAGGTGGTGCAGATGGTGACTTTTCACCATCATCTTCTGGGCGGAACCTTTTGAGCTGAACTTGAAGGCGAGAGGAGATACCGATTGTTTTCACGCTTCTCCTGCGTAGCTCTCCAAGTACTAGTTCATGGGCCAATTTTTTCAGATACAATCGTCTACGGAGTGGTTCAAGCTTGTTTTCAAGATAAATTACTTGTGAATTTATACCACCCAAATTCAACATAGCAAAAAATATGACCATTGGCCAGCGTTTGATGTTTCTGCTGACGTTGAAAGTGGAGCACATCTGATCTGCTGTATCCACACCCCCTTTGGTGGCATTGTAAAATGTAATTATCTCCGTTTTTTTTTCTGCCCCAGTCCCAGGATCGATGGCAGCATCATCATAAAGTGTTGATAGAAGAAGTACGATTTTTTTGGCATGTGGTACATGGGAAACTAAAGCCTTTCCATTATGGAATGCAAACATACTGCTGTACTGTTGTCTCTCTTTCACACTTACAAACTGTGGCGGCAATTCCCTTTTGTTTTTTCTTACAGTTCCCACATATGACAGCTTCTGAATTTTCAGATAATCAAACAGATCACAACTTGTAAACCAATTGTCAGCTGTAATATATTGCGACCCGATCCAAATAAGGGTTCAGCCAGTCTTTTTACAACATCAATGGGTTTGTTGCTCACACAGTAAGGACCTTCTGGTTGTTTTCCTGCATAAACTTCCAGGTTGTAAGTGTAGGTCTTACTGGCATCAACAAGGGCATAAATTTTTATTCCATATTTGTTTGGCTTTGATGGAATATATTGACGAAAGGCACATCTACCACGAAAACCAGGGAGCATTTCGTCAATAGTGAGATTCTCTCCAGGGTAATAACTTTGTTTACAGTTTACAACAAATCTTTGAAATATATCACGAATTGGAGCAAGTCGGTCATGTGTTTTGCGTTCGGTTCGGGTAGTTCTGTCGTCAAACCGAAGGCAACGAATTAGAATCTTGAATCTGTTTATGGACATAACAAGGCTAAATTTTTTTAACTCCATCCCCATCTTTACCCCAAAGTTCCTCCAAACTTTGTCTATTTGCCCTATAAGCTCCTGCAAGGTACAGTAATCCAAAAAAAGCACGCAGTTCTATTTCATCTGTGGGCTTGATGGTTCTGTTGCAGATGTACTTGTCCTTTATAATGTCTATATATTGGTTGGTATATGTGACAATAGAGTCCAGAATGTCATCTGTAAATATACTGTTCCAGCATTCAACTGCAGTTTTTGCATTACGTGCAGTTCCTATTACTGCAGGAAGGTGAGTAATAATGTTTAAAGGTTCCCTACGTTTTTTCTGGAATGGCTTCTTGTTCCATTTAGTATTTTTATCTTTTCCAATATAATATGATCCAACTTCTTCATCCTCACCACTGTCACCATCTTGCTCTGTTTCAGAATCCAGGACACATTCTTCCACCTCATCATGAGAATCAATCTCACTTTCCTCTCCTAAATCCTCATTCAGTGTGAGGTCTCTATCATCTAACAGCATGTTTGTTACTTCCTCAACATCAAGTTGTTTGGATAAATTGTACATTTTCCTCTCCATTTCAGCAGATAATCTGAAGCAAGAGAAGGAATATGTTAGGGAACTACTGTATATGCCTGAGCAGCACACTTTCTTTTATAAAATCTCCCTTATTTCTATGAAATATCCTCACATTTTGTGCTATACATTCATAAAACAAGCTAAATAAACTATTGTGATGAATAAAAACATAAAATACCAACCTTACCGAATGTGACGTATTCACATACAATGAACCTGAGAGATCTGTGCAGCTATATCCTCTCCCCTGAAGCTCTGAAATCCAACTGTGATATCAGATTTCACAGACCTTCAAGAGACAGGAGACTACCTGGAGGGAGGGGGTTTCCTCACAATCTGGTGAGGAAGGAGAAATGAAAGTAAAAGAGAAGCGCCTGTCAGATCAGTTGTATGTGACGGAGGTTTAAGGAGCAGAGTTACTATTTCTGCCTTTGAATATGGTCCCTTTATGAATTTATTGATCTGTTCTTTCAGCATAACATATGCCATGAAATCTGAAGGTTGAAGATTAAATTTTTCTTTTAATTTTTCAAAGGTAGTGAAGCTACCGTTATATAAATCTCTGACCGTTTTAATGCCCAGTTCTGACCATTTTGTTGGTAGCTGGGAGTTATAGAGATCTGTGAGTAGTGTAAGCGGAAAGTTGTAAAGTAATTCTGATTTATTAATGCCCCTCTTAGGTCTTGCCAGTTTAACCCATGCTGTTGAAATAGCTCCTATAATGGGATGTGAAGAGTTAGAAGATTTATATTTGAATATTTTATCGTATATACAATTTCTTTTTATGGGACGATAATTATTATAGGAAGTTTCCAAATCCACCCGAGCCGGCTTTGATGAATGATTGACCCAATTAAGACACTGCCTTATGAGATTGCCAAAGTAGTAGGCTCGAATGTTCGGCAATCCTAGGCCACCTCTGGATTTAATTTTATAGAGGATAGTGCTAGCCACCCTCGCTTTTTTATTACCCCATATAAATGAATTAACCGACGCTTAAAGTTTGTTTGAGAGGGAAGTAGGGATCAATAGTGGAAGTGACCTAAACAGGTAAAGGACTTTGGGGAGGACAATTGTCTTAACTGCAAGTACTCTACCCGTCCATGTCAGCCCTGACTTGCTCCAAGTAAGAAAATCCTGTGAGATGGTGTTTGATACTTTTTCAATATTACTTTTAACGGTGGATGAGAAGTTTTTGGTGAATAATATTCCTAGGTAAAAGATTCCAGTCTCTTCCCATGTGAAGCCTGTCTTTGCCCTCAAAAGATCTTCGGATTGTTTGTCCAAATTGAATTGAAGTAACTTGGATTTTTTGTTTATTTTAAAGTAAGAGACCCTAGAGAGAGACTCCAGAATTTCCAACAAATTTGTAGTTGAGGTAATTGCATCCGAAAGGGATAGCAACAGGTCATCTGCGAAAAGACTGATATTATACTGGCGATGAGTAGTGTTGATACCTTTGATTAGTTCGTTGTTCCTAACTTGGACCGCCAATGGTTCAATAGCCAGCGCGATAAAGAGGGGTGATAATGGACACCCCTGTCTGGTGCCATTGTTTATTGAGAAGGTTTTAGACATTTGGTTGTTAATGTAGATCCGCGCATTAGGAAAATAATATAGAGCAAATATGGATGTGATTAATCCCTCACCAAAGTGAGTCAAGATAGCTCTAAGATATTCCCAATTTACTCGATCAAACGCTTTTTCAGCATCCAAAGTAATTATTAATGAAGGGATTTGAGTTATGTTTATTTTATTGATAATGTTGAGAAGCCTCCTAGTCCCATCTGAAGTCTGTCTTCCCATGATGAAACCCAATTGGTCATTGTGGATCTGCTTGGGAAGAATATTTTTCAATCTCTCAGCAAGAATTTTAGAGTAAATTTTTAGGTCGCAGTTTGAGAGATGGGTCTATAGTTTTGGACCTTGTCAGAGTCGCTTTGGCTTTTGGGGATCATGATTATTGTTGCTTCCAGCATTTCTTTTGGAAAGAAGCCACAAACAGATGCCTTGTTGAAGACCTGTTCCAGATGTGGGGACAAGGCGTCCGAGAAGGTTTTATAGTATTCACCAACAAAACCATCAGGTCCAGGAGATTTCTGTGGTTTTAGGTTATGAATTATACTTTTTATTTCATCAGTATGATATGGTGAAGTTAGGAAATCTAGGTCTATTGGATCTATTTTGGGAAGGTGCATGTCTTTCAGAAATTCTTCTATAACTGTTTTATCTGGCTGGGGGGTACTGGAGTCTAGTTTTTAGATTGTAAAGATTATGGTAAAACTCAGCAAAGGTGTCTGCGATTTCTTTAGGATGGTATTTAGTCTCCTTGTGAGTTTTGAATCTTGGAGACTATTTTTAATTCTCTCTTTTTTTAGTTTATTCATCATGAATTTTGTCGGCTTGTTGAGAGGAGTAGACTTTAAATTTTGCTTAATCGTAATCAGATGGCCGCTTTCAGTTTTTGCCTGAGTTTGAGGATATCAATATGAATATCCGAAGAGGGCGAGGGGAGGCTTTTTTGCAAATTTTGCAGTTCGTGCACTGTATCCTGGCATAACTTGTGTTGTAAGTATTGCCTCGTCTCCATTATTTCGATTCAGCTGGAGATGTCAATCATGGTTTAGAAGTTCACTTTTTCCTTTTCCCCTTTGTTTTTTTTTGTACAACCTGCTGAGATTTCCTTCATCTGTCTCATTCCCTTGGATCCAATCCCACTGATAGCTGAACTGCCATAATGTGGTGACACTGTCTGGATGATGGACATGAACAAGAAGTCTTTGGGAAAAGTTGCACAATGTAAGATTCATTTTTAAAACCTTTAACGAGGAATACTTTCTGCTGTGGCACCAACACAATACCACCTGGTGTATTGAGAATTCCTTCTGCCACTGTTCTTCTTGGCAGATGGCTTCCTGTTTTTACATGCATTTTCTTTTGTGATCACAAGTTTTTAAAAATTCCAAGTTAAGAGCTCAGAACTCTCCATTCAGGTTGAAGTTACCCAGTCCACATCTCCCTCTCAGAACTTCCTTTGTGTAGTAAGAAGTTAAAACATACAGGACAAAACCTTCCATGTTTATTTCTTTCCCATCATGAAGTCTTCTTAGAACAGAATTAAAACTCACTTTGATTTGTTATTACTGAAGGTTCTTTGAACAAGTTGTGTTCTTCTAAAAGCCACCGTGCACAGTAATTGAGGATATCTGATTCCAGGTGCTTCTTATAGTAAGGGTACCGTCACACTGAAACGACGCTGCAGCGATACGACAATGATGTAGCGATACGACAATGATGTAGCGATACGACAATGATGTAGCGATACGACAATGATGTAGCGATACGACAATGATGTAGCGATACGACAATGATGTAGCGATACGACAACGATGTAGCGATACGACAACGATGTAGCGATACGACAACGATGTCGATCGCTGCAGCGTCGCTGGAGAGCTGTCACACAGACCGCTCTCCAGCGACCAACTATCCCGAGGTCCCTGGTAACCAGGGTAAACATCGGGTTACTAAGCGCAGGGCCGCGCTTAGTAACCCGATGTTTACCCTGGTTACCAGCGTAAACGTAAAAAAACCAAACATTACATACTTACATTCCATGTCTGTCCTCCGGCGCTGTGCTCTCCTCTGCACTGTCAGTGCCGGTCAGCCGTAAAGCAGAGCGGTGACGTCACCGCTGTGCTTTCTGGCTGGCCGGCGCTGACACAGGATGCAGGAGGAGTGCAGAGAAGCAGAGCGCCAGGGACAGACAGCTGAAGGTAAGTATGTAGTGTTTGTTTTTTTTAACGTTTACGCTGGTAACCAGGGTAAACATCGGGTTACTAAGCGCGGCCCTGCAATTAGTAACCCGATGTTTACCCTGGTTACCAGTGAAGACATCGCTGAATCGGCGTCACACACGCCGATTCAGCGATGTCAGCGGGAGATCCAGCGACAAAATAAAGTTTCAGACGATCTGCTACGACGTAAGATTCTCAGCGGGGTCCCTGATCGCAGTAGCGTGTCAGACATAGCGAGATCGTAACGATATCGCTGGAACGTCACGGATCGTGCCGTCCTAGCGATCAAAGTGCCACTGTGTGACTGTACCCTAAGGGTACCGTCACACAGTGCAATTTTCATCGCTACGACGGTACGATCCGTGACGCTCCAGCGTCGTAACAATATCGCTCCAGCGTCGTAGACTGCTGTCACACTTTGCAATCTACGACGCTGGAGCGATAATTTCATGACGTATGTGCGATGTAGAAGCCGTTGGTTACTATGCGCACATCGTATATGATATATGTTACACCATGCAATCATACCGCCACAGCGGGACACTAGACGACGAAAGAAAGTTTCAAACGATCTGCTACGACGTACGATTCTCAAAGGGGTCCCTGATCGCAGGAGCGTGTCAGACATTGCGATATCGCTCGAACGTCACAGATATATCGCTCGAACGTCACAGATATATCGCTCGAACGTCACGAATCGTGCCGTCGTAGCGATCAAAATTTCACTGTGTGACGGTACCCTAAGTGAGGAATTCTTCTGTCCAATGTTGGCTAAGTTCTTCTAACTTACTTATTTATTCGTTTGGTGTCTTGCTGTTAATTAAACTGTAAATACAGCTTTCATATGTTAATTTGTCCATTTGTTGTCCACCGTGCCTTTGCGTCCAGTATTGCACATATTTCCTCATGTGGTTCCAACACAGGAATCGTTTAACCTGGGGAAGTTGTGCATCTATACGGTTTGTAATTGCCTTTTCACGGTCAGTAATGATTTTCACCATGTTGCTGTTAAATACTGGACACTTTTCAGAAATAAAATTGAAGAACTTTCTGTGTGTACCTTCATCTTTCTTTAGGACATGACGGTTGCAAATACAGGGGTCCTGTGGATGGCTTTTGTTGCCCAATAGGAGCGGAGTGTGGGTTTTTTTTTTTACCAATCCCATATTCAGGGTAAGTCCCAAAAATTTATTTCGGGGACATTTGTGGGGATCCAGAAACGGGAATGAAAGGCAGTGGGTTTCTGAGAAATGTATTGTCGGGCATATACTTTTGTTTGGTTGATCAATTGTAGGAAAATTTGATAAAATGTCACCAGTTTTACCCCCATCAATTTTTATTAATTCCAGGGGCTGCTGAAAAATGGGGAATTTATGGTATAATGACACTTCACTTTCCCCACAGTAGAGGGGGGGGGGCGTTCGTATTTGGTCCTGCCTCTGAAGCTTCAGCAGTGACAACAGACTCCGCTACCTTCGGGCTGTGGGATCCAGTGGAGAAAGTCGTTGTCACTGCCTAAAAACTGCTCTACTTCATAGGCAAATTCAGTTTCACTGAAGGAGCTAAGCAGACTGTACGCTTGTTTCGTGCTAAATGTGCTGCGGGCCATTTGTTTGCCTGCCGAACAAAACACTAACCGAGATCTAACACCAGTATTTATTTATTTTTTTACTGCCTATCCCTAATACGTGTAACCCTAATACGTGTAACCCTAATACGTGTAACCCTAATACGTGTAACCCTAATAAGTAGAGATGAGCGAACATTTCAATGTTTGGTTCTGATTACGATCGCTGGATTTGCAATATTCGCCAATTAATTTGTTGAATATTTGCCGACCGCCATTTATCTCAATGGGAGGCAAAAACAAACTCATGCACACCTTCTAACTGCCCCAGTGCTGCCAAAACACATCAAGTGAAGGACAGACATCAGGAAAGTGGCCTCAATTCACCCACAGTACAAATTGCAACATGGCACTGCAGCAATCAGCCAGGCATGAGGAATCTGGGTCTAGGACAGCATTTACAGCTTTAAACACAGTAAGACGAGGTGGGTGAGGGATTAGTGTAGGCCTCCTTTGTTGGGAGCCCTGATACCGCGTCAAACACCTCTACCTGCTTTCATGCTGAGCCACACTCGGGTGACACAAATATCATTATTGTAGACTACCATTGTCAGAAAAATTTAAGGATAGTAACACGGGTAGTTGAGTCCAAGGAAGTGGAGCCCTGATGGACTCTGAGGCCTACTACTGCAAGCAACATGCATGAAGGAGACCCAACCAGAAGTATTCACATTTCCAAAAAATTTTGGCAGACAATACCAAAGTGGCATCAATTTCACCACACTATAGATAGTACAATAGGGACTGACAGGTCTTCCACTACACCCAATCCAACAGATAGACACACAACCAGGAGTGTTCACGTTTCCAAAAATTACTGGCATATACCATAAAATTGGCGTAAATTTCACCACAGTAGAAATAGTATAATAGGGACCGACAGGTCTTCCACCACACTCAATCTAACAGATAGACACCCAATCAGGAGTGTTTGCATTTCCAAAAATTACTGACAGACACCTCAGAAGTGGCATCAATTTCACGAGCGTAAAAATTGTATAATTGGGACCCACAGTGTTAGGGCTAGCGGAACGCACCAAATAATAAGACAGATAGAGTATGGTGCGTTCGCAGCCCGGGGTCCACCGTGCAGAGATGGAACCTGCTGCCAAGTAATGACGGACTATATGGCGGTACTCATAAGTATACACACGTGGGTTAAACTTCACCCAGCGTGAAGGAAGCGATCCTGTTGCGTCACAGGATCGCGGTACCGCACATAGAGCGCGAGCAAGTAGTCAGCGAACTCAGCCCCAACTAGGATTGAAGTCCGATTAGACCCTTGCTGGCACAACACCGCAGCTGGGTGTGTAAGGAAGCTGAATAACAATATTAGGGCACAAGAGTGCATGCGGTGCCGCACTGACGAACGCCACTAACCACCCAGGCTTGGGTAAGGAAAGCACAGAAGAAGTGCACGGCGCCGTACTGGCGCCGTACTGGCGGTCACAGCAATTGGACGCTGTAATGTGTGATTCGTGCTGTAGGATAAGTCGGGCGCTAGATAGCAACCATACACCTTCCGCGAACAGACATTCAATAGGGAAGGGGTATCCAAGGACGACTTGCACTCACAACAGACACACATATGCAAATGTACACTAGCGCATGGCCGTGCGGTCATGCGCAGTTTATATAGTTGCAGCACAGGAAGTGGCCACAGAAACTTTGCCCTTCCAAGACCTGCCAAGAGGACCAATGGAATTTGCTGCAGGGCTTGAGCACATGACCCTCGATCTCCAACGGGAGATCTTGCCCTGGGCATGCTCCGTGTGTGCAGACAAGGACTTAAGGCCCCGTCACACATAGCGACGCTGCAGCGATACCGACAACGATCCGGATCGCTGCAGCGATACCGACAACGATCCGGATCGCTGCCGCGTCGCTGTTTGGTCGCTGGAGAGCTGTCACACAGACAGCTCTCCAGCGACCAACGATCCCGAGGTCCCCGGTAACCAGGGTAAACTTCGGGTAACTAAGCGCAGGGCCGCGCTTAGTAACCCGATGTTTACCCTGGTTACCATCCTAAAAGTAAAAAAACAAACGCTACCTACTTACCTACCGCTGTCTGTCCTCGGTGCTCTGCTTCTCTGGTCTGGCTGTGAGCACAGCGGCCGGAAAGCAGAGCGGTGACGTCACCGCTCTGCTTTCCGGCTGACCGGCGCTCACAGCCAGACCAGAGAAGCACAGCGCCGAGGACAGACAGCGATAGGTAAGTAGGTAGCGTTTGTTTCTTTACTTTTAGGATGGTAACCAGGGTAAACATCGGGTTACTAAGCGCGGCCCTGCGCTTAGTTACCCGATGTTTACCCTGGTTACCAGCGAAGACATCGCTGAATCGGCGTCACACACGCCGATTCAGCGATGTCAGCGGGACCTCAACGATCAAAAAATGGCCCAGGCCATTCCGACACGACCAGCGATCTCACAGCAGGGGCCTGATCGCTGGTACGTGTCACACATAGCGAGATCGCTACTGAGATCGCTGTTGCGTCACAAAACTTGTGACTCCACAGCGATCTCGCTAGCGATCTCGCTATGTGTGACGGGGCCTTTAGTCCCAGAGAAGTCCGCTCGCTGCTGACCAGCACTGGCTTTAATGGCAGAAGCTGAAGAAGCAGCAGTAACTCTCTGTACAGAGTGAGACCGAGCAAGACGCTGGGACCGACGTCCCTGCTGAGCAGACTCCACTGCGGCTGGATAAGAATGGGAGACCGCAGCGGAGATGGCTCGAGATTCCCCCTGTGCAGAAGCGGGAACTCGAGACCTAACACACAGGTCTTCCACTACACCCAATCTAACAGATTAACACCCAACTAGGTGTCTTCACATTTAAAAAAAAAAAAGTCTGACACCACCGAAGTGGAATAGCTGTCACAAGAATAGAAATAGTATAATTAGGACTGAGACGTGTTCGACTACAGCTAACACAGCAGATGTAGACCAACCATGACTGTTCACATTTCCACAAAATTGTGTTAGCATCCGTAGCAGCAGGCACAGAAGCCACACTAATGATATCACAGAATGATATCACAGAGTGCAGATATGTGACATTACTGCATTTTTTAGTGTGATGCATTATCACCTACTCCAGTGATGGGCAACCTTTTGAGTTTGGTGTGTCAAAATTCGCCAAAAAAACCGATCATAACTTGGGTGGGGTGTCACCTTGAGAAAAAAAAACATAATTTTGCGACATGTATAGTTTAAATAACAAATTTGTATAATTATTTAACTTGCCTGCTTAGTGACTTTTGTTCATCTGTCACTTGGTTTCTTTTGTTGGTCTCGCTATTATTTAACTTGTGTGGGGTGCAGTGAACTAAGATAAGTGAGGGGGAGGGGGAATTCTTCCAGTGATGGCGAACCTTTGGCACTCCAGCTGTTGCAAAACTACAATTCCCATCATGTCTTCACAGCCAAAGCGTTTGCTTTGAATGGCCAGGCATGATGGGAATTGTAGTTTTGCAACAGCTGGACTGTCACAGGTTCGCCATCACTGATAATTTTGAGTGACTTTTTTGTTGCTGAATTTCATTGGCTAAATGTTCAATTGAAGGTTGGTATTTTGTACACTTCAAGCCCAAGCAAGCGCTACTAAGGTCATCTGTCAATCTGTTGATTTTGATATTAATTAATGCTGAGAATAAGGTCTCACAAAAGTAGGTAGAGGGGGGAAAAATGGTGAGTAAAGCCATTGCTTTTTTTTTCAGGGTGTTAAAAGTGTCTGGTAACCTATTCCAGGCACTCCAAATTTCCTGTTCATAGTGGCACTCCTCTTGATTCTCCAAGCGGCAGCTTTCTAGATTCTCAAGCTTTGACCTCAAGTCAACAAACACCTGAGCCCAGATGCTGTCCTGAAATTCTGCAAGTTGCATCTCCAAATCATCAATTTGTATCCACTGGAAACCATTTAATTCCAAACTACTGTAGACTACTACATCAGGATACTTAATTATTTTCATGGTCTGTTCTAGGCTTCTAAATTGATTAAATCTATCACTGAACTGGTCAAGTAACGAGTCAAAAACATGCTGGTACTTTATATGCAAGGGTTCCATTTAATTTTGTACAGCTGCACTGGCCTCAAAATACTTTGTTACTCAAGGAAAATACTTAAAATTTTCAAGCGAGATGTAGAAACTAAAACTTATAAGTTTACTTTCAAAAGCTTTTATGTATCCAAACATAACGTCAATACTTTTGCCAAAACCTTGTAGCTTTAAGTTCAGTTCATTAATATAAAGAGAGATCTGTAAAAAACATCAGGTTGTTGACCCACTTAGAATCATAGAGCTGAGGAAAGTTTCCCAGATCCTTAACCTCAAATACCTTAATTTCTTCAAAGCACTCCACCAAGCGCTCACGAACTTTGCCTCGGCTCAGCCATCTTACATTATTGTACATCAGCAGTCCACTGTAGGTGGAATCAAGCTCCAGTAAAAGTGCAGAAAATTCTCACTTGTGAAGGGGGCGCGCAGATACTATTTTTGTAACAATTGACATTAAGTCGTTTAAGTCGGTGAATCCTGCTTCGGCACATAAAGCCTCCTGATGGATAATACAATAAAAAGGCACAATCTGATGTCCAATACCTTCCGTAAACAATTTAACAAATCCGACTTTTTTCCCCACCATGTTTGGTGCCCCATCTGTCGTCACTGACACAACTTTAGAGATATCAATGCTTAGGTCACAGAATGTTTGCATAACAACCTTACATATTTCACTTCCTGATGTACTTGTTGGCACTGATACTAACTTTATCAACTCTTCTCTCATTGTGAGACCATCAGAATATCGACGAATAATGGCCAACTGAGCATGTGATGTGACATCAGTAGTTTCATCAAGAGAGATCGAAAAATATTTACAATTACTTATGTCTCTCTTTAATTGTTGTACGTCTGTTCAGTCTCATTATTCGGTCTTTTATGATATTTCTACTGAGTGGTAACTCAGATATTCTCTTAATAATTGCATCTTTATTCTGCATATCATGAAATACAACTGGTGCACATCTTAAGAGAGTTTCTTTAATAAATTCTCCCTCACTGAGTGCTTTTCCATGCTGAGCTATGGATTGAGCAATGCTTAGACTTGCAGATGTTAAATTTGTAGAGGTTTTAACAAATTTAAGGATGGAATTAGATTGGCTCTTATGAAGGTGTAGCTGCCTGGAAATATATTCCTTCCTTTCATCCTCACTTTTTTTTCAAGAGCTGGGAATGATTAGTTTCAAAATGTCTATTTATATTCCACGTTCTGCTTACTACCGTTTAACTACATAGAACGCAAAATGATGTGCCATTTTTTTCTAAAATGCCATACATCTCAGTCCATGTCTCTTCAAAGGGTCGGCTACTGCCACTCCCTTTACTTAACTTTGTTTTTTTATTTTGTGGCTTCTCCATGAGAGGGGCAGTGAGAAGATTTATTGTTAGCCCTGCAGGCAATTAGGGGTTAACTAACCTAACTGACCATTTGATGGCACATGTAACTGTCTTTTAGGAAAGGGCAGAGTTAATAAGCAGAAATAGGGGTTAATAAGGATGCACAACAGTAATGGTGGTGAAATGGAGTCTGTACTATGCTGCAAGATGGCTTTCCTTATGTAAATTAATGGCGGGAAATGGCACCCATAGCACAGGCCTCTTCCAGCCTCCCCCTCACTTATCTCAGTAATGGCCAATGACACCCCACAGTTCACTGGATGATGGTTGCTGTAGTAATCACAGGGCCTCCAGACAGCGATCACCTCAGGCCTCAGAAGTGCGTCCCCCGCGGCATTGCGCTGCTTCCTGCTGCGCCAGCCGGAAGTTCGGGCCTACCGGAAGTCCCAGGGCTAGACGCTCTTCACCGGAGCTCTATTGTTTGGGCGGCATTGCGCTGCTCCCTGCTACGCCAGCCGGAAGTTCGGGCCTACTGGAAGTCCCAGGCATAGACGCTCTGCGCCGGAGCTCTGTTGTTTGGGCGGCATTGCGCTGCTCCCTGCTACGCCAGCCGGAAGTTCGGGCCTACTGGAAGTCCCATTCCTAGACGCTCTGCGCCGGAGCTCTGTTTGGGCCTACAGACCTCCGGCACAGACCTCCTGCATGGCATCCGATCCGATAAAAAATCGGAACTGCTTGTAATGCTATTTAAAGGATGCTTAATTTCTATGGGGCCGCGTGCCACTGAAAATGACTACGCGTGTCATAGGTTCGCCATCACTGACCTAGTCTGTGCAGTCTGCAACTGGGGTGCAAAAGTCCTTGGAGATCCATGACTTGTTCATCTTGATGACAGTTAGGGGGTCTACACTTTCAGGGGACAGCCAGCTGCGCTGAAGACACATTCTGAGAGAACGCTGGCTGCTGGGCATGATAAAACCTCCAAGGCTTGTGAGGCGAGCTCAGGCCACTCATCCATTTTGGAAGACCAAAATGCGAGAGGGTCCAAACCCTCTCTGATGTTATTTATATTCAGTTCTAGATACTTCTGTGCCATCCTCTCCATTTGTTCACCAAGTGTAAGACTTGGACTCTGTTGTGCTGGTGCAACAGTTGGTCTAAAAAAAAAGTGTCAAAGGACTCTCAGAAATTCCACTTCCACCATTGCTGCTGCTAATGTTTTGGCGTTGACTAATTGACGTGCCAGAGGTTTGAAGTCTAGAGCTGCAATGCGAACTGTGTGCTTCACTGCTGTCTTGGGGAAAAGCTTTCTTAAGGTTGTGTAAAAGCGTGTTTCGATACTCCAGCATTTGCGGTTCCCTTTCTAGGGCGGGACTCATCTGGCAAAATTTGGTTTTATAACGTGGATCTAACAGTGTCAATCCAGTAGTCAGCATTATTCCTAATCATAACTATACAGGGATCATGTTGCTGATGCCGAGTGCAGCAAGAAGGCACTCCAAGTGCATGCTGTGTTGGTGGCTGGGTAACAGTGAGGCTTGTTTCCTCCATCCCCCTCCCACCAGCCGCAAGCACCAGAGAGGAGGATTATCTTCATCTGACCCATCACCTCTTCCTCCATTTTTCCTCGAATTTATCTGTTATCACCAGCCTCGTGAGATAGCAGTAATCCACCCTTTCTTAGCACCCGCCTGTGACGACAGTCTTGAATTTAGAGACGTTATCCCTTCTGCATCCTCCTCTGCATCCTCATCTGCTTCCTCCTTTTCTTGTGGGACCACCATCTCCCGCAGGTTATTCAAAGTCTGCTCCAGCATATATATGACCGAAATAGTGAAGCTGATGACAACGTCAGCGCTAACTATCTTAGTATCCATTTTGAAACTGCACAAGGGTGCAAAGGTCCTTAATCTGTGCCCACTCTGTGAACATGATATGCACCACGTCCGTAATGTGTTGGCCCAGGCTATATGAAATGACATACTGTGTCAGGCCTCATTGCTGCCAGTCGCTGCACATCGTATATCAACCTGTTAACTGGCATGGACAAAGACCTCTATCGATGCAAGTCGATGAGCACGGGTGCGAACGGCGGAAATGAGCACACAGCTTAAGTGCTTTCTGGAGCAGCTCACCCAGGCCAGAATAGTGGCAAAGAAAACACTGTACCATCAAGTTAACGTGAGCCATGCAAGGCACGTATGTGAGCTTGCCTAGCCATAGGGTCGCCACCAGGTCTGCACCGTTATCAGAAAGGGCTTTCCCTGGATAATGGTTCAGCTTAGACAGCCATTGATCAAACTCTGCCTGGGGAGCTGTCCACAACTCTTCAGCTGTATGACTGCAATCTCCAAGGCATATAAATTCTAATACTGCCTGATTGCGATGAGCCCTGACTGCACAGTACGGAGGTGGTGGGGATTTGCTCTGCACTGTTGAAACATGTGTCTCGTTAAGGCAGAGGTTGAGGGCGCAGGTGGAAATCCTAGAAGAGATACTCTACTGCCTCAGTTTCCTCTAAGTGTTAAATGTAGAAATTTGTCCTGCAAACCTTGGGGATTCCAAGACTTGTGGAGCAACGCCTGCCCCCACAGCCACCAGTCCCCCAGTGCCCAGTTAGCGAGATGTAACGCCCTTGGCCATGCTTCTTACTCATGATTTAGTCAAGGTATGGGTGATGTTGTCTGTGGTATGCTGGTGTAGCGCAGGCACAGCTTTCTTAGAAAAGTAATGGTGACTAGGCAATTGGTACTGGTGGACTGCGACGGCCATCAGCTTTTGGAAACCATCTTTATCTAGGTGGAAAGGCAGCATTTCTGTAGCCAACAGATTGGAGATGGTGAAGTTCACCATCTTAGGACGGAGTTCACTCTTAGCTTTGTCATTCGTAGGAGGAAACAATCTTTTACGTGACCACAACTGCTGTGGGCTGGCTGCAGTGCTGAGAGAGGGTCTACTATGGTGAACCAGACAAACTGCTAGACCGTGAGAGGTGCAGGTGGAGATGTTACGGTGGATTGAGAGACTTGTGGTGTGCTTGTTCTCTGAGATCAGTTAAAAACAGCAGGCATGTCAGCTTCCATTATATGTGACCGTGGGCTCTGTCGGCGTGCCTGGAGCTGCTAAAGAACCCAAGTTTCTGTGGTCAAAGACCTGCATCTCAATAGTTGGCATGGTAAAAGGTGGAGGAAAAAGTAGCAGAGGCCATTAGTGTGACAGCTGATGGTTGTCGAGGTCCGGTGGTCTGCATTTTTGCGCAGTGGGATTCCCATAGTAAAGCATGTTGATTGCGCATGTGAAGGTTCATACATGTAGTTGTCAAATGATTGCACTTTTTACCTCAACTCATTTTCTTTTTTGCAAAGTTGACAGATTGTGAGTTGGCTTATCCTTTGCAGTGTCAAAAAAGGCCCAGGCTAGGCAACCCTTGCCACCCCTGTGAGCTGCAGACCTGCGGACGCTGCAGACCTGCGGACGCTGCTGGTCACAGGCACAGTTGTGGCTGATGATTAATTACTTGTTTTGGCTGCAACACTACGTGTCTGCGACACACTGTGCAGTGTAACCTTGTTTTCCTCCTCAGATGACCTACTCGGCTGTGTGCTTCTATGTTCACGCCAACTGGGATCTAACACCTCTTCATTATCCTGTGTTATCACATTCTTCATCCTTGGAGTCACACTCCTCTAATTGCCCTCACAGCACAGTACAGTCCGCGAGCCTCAGATAGCTGAGTCTCATCTGGATCACCTCTCCCCCTGGGGCTAAAGTCTTATGACGAAGGTCAGGATGCTGTTCAGACCCTACTGGGGGCAGCACGGTGGCGCAGTGGTTAGCACAGCAGCCTTGCAGCGCTGGAGTCCTGGGTTCTAATCCCACCTTGGACAACATCTGCAAAGAGTTTGTATGTTCTCTCCGTGTTTGCGTGGGTTTCCTCCGGGCACTCCGGTTTCCTCCCACATTCCAAAGACATACTGATAGGGAATTTAGATTGTGAGCCCCATCTGGGACAGCGATGATAATGTGTGCAAACTGTAAAGCGCTGCGGAATATGTTAGCGCTATATAAAAATAAAGATTATTATTACTAAATTGTGCCCCAGATCCAAGATAAAAAAATTTAGGGCATCAGTGCAGATTTCCTCCTTTTGACCCTGCAAAGCTTTTGAGTACACTACTGATGACCATGGCATAAAATGTGTGAATAGCTCTTCACACTCGCCCATCTGTGCTTCCGTACAGTCAGTTGTATGGTTGGAGAGTTGGGATGCGGGGGGAGGCAAGGGGAATTTTGGGTGCCACCTCTGTAGACTGTACTGGGTGTGATGTTGAGGTGGAGGAAGAGGAGAGGCCACTTAAAGCTCTGTTTGCCATCCACTCGAGTACATGCTCTTTCTGGGCATCATTGACAAGGTGTAAGGTGTACCGCTGTGCATCTGCCAAAGAAAGGTAGTGGTGTAGCCTGTCTAGTAACAAAAGTTGTAAGTTGTCTTTGCATAGAACGTGACGTTGCTTCACTAGTGCTTTCACAAACATTGCCACCTACCCCACGTACACCTTTGACGCCAAGCCAAGCTTAATTCCCCCTTCCACCATGAAAGTCCCAGTTATGCTGCTCGGATAGTGTGGTAGGAGCACAACAAAAAAAATTTTCTGCACCACCTAGGCAAACAGCTGATTTTTAGCGACCGTAATTTCCAAGTTGAAATATGGAGTGCTGTATCGTGTTAGTCACAGAAAAAAAAGAATTGTTTGAATGTGGATGAGACCTGTATGACAAAAAAGTTATGCTACAAACAATTTGAAAGTCAGGTCTGCTACTATGACATTAGGAACAGAAGAATTTTTTTTGTGGCCTCTTGATCAGGCCTCTATAACACACTAGATGCTACCAAACTATTTTAAAGTCCGGCTCCCTACTGTATGACACTAGGAACAGAATAATTTTATTTTTTGCCTATGCATCAGGCCTCTTCAGCTTAATTTCAACCCAACAAAATAACAAAGTGATACAGCGGGTTGTCTCAACTTTTTGCAACTGAAAAATTATTTTTTTTTAAATTTGCCTTAGTTCTGCAGAAAGGTTCATATCACCGCCACAAAATAACAACGTGGGATACCTCAGGCTGTTTCACATTTAGCAACAGGAAAAATTATAATTTGTTTGTCTTATGTCTGCAGACAGTTTTATATAACCACAACACTAAATGACAACGTGGGATTCAGCAGGCTGCTTCACATTTAGCTAGTGAAAAGATATTAATTAGAATGCTATACTCGTGCATGGAGCACAATAGAAGCAGTGCACAATAAACCAAAAAATAGCTCGAAGGTAAATTTAACCCCTTTTTTGCCATTGGATGGAATAGTACGTGAACGGAATAGTGGTCTTGTATGTCTTCCATTTTCTAATTATTGCTCCCACTGTTGATTTCTTCACTCCAAGCTGGTTGGCTATTGCAGATTCAGTCTTTCCAGCCTGGTGCAGGGCTACAATTTTGTTTCTGGTGTCCTTTGACAGCTCTTTGGTCTTCACCATAGTGGAGTTTGGAGTCAGACTGTTTGAGGGTGTGCACAGGTGTCTTTTTATACTGATAACAAGTTTAAACAGGTGCCATTACTACAGGTAATGAGTGAAGGAAAGAGGAGACTCTTAAAGAAGAAGTTACAGGTCTGTGAGAGCCAGAAATCTTGATTGTTTGTTTCTGACCAAATACTTATTTTCCACCATAATATGCAAATAAATTGTTAAAAAAACAGACAATGTGATTGTCTGGATTTTTTTTTTCTCAGTTTGTCTCCCATAGTTGAGGTCTACCTATGATGTAAATTACAGACGCCTCTTATCTTTTTATGACTAAATACTTTTTTGCCCCACTGTGTGTGTGTGTGTGTATATGTGATATATATATATATATATATATATATATATATATATTAGATTGTGGCCCGATTCTAACGCATCGGGTGTTAGGTGTCGAGTTCCCGCTTCTGCACAAGGGGAATCTCGAGCCATCTCTGCTGCGGTCTCCCATTCTTATCCAGCCGCAGTGGAGTCTGCTCAGCAGAGACGTCGGTCCCAGCGTCTTGCTCAGTCTCACTCTGTACAAAGAGTTACTGCTGCTTTTCCTGCTTCTGCCATTGAAGTCAGTGTTGGGCAGCGGCGAGCAGATGCTTTTGGGGCTAAGTCCTGCTTTTCTCTTTCTGAGCATGCCCAGGGCAAGATCTCCCATTGGAGATCGAGGGTCACATGCTCAGGTACTGCAGCACATCCCATTGGTCCTCCAGGAAGGTCCTGAAAGGGCAAAACTTTGGTAGCAGCTTCCCATTGTTCCTTTATTGGAAGGTCCTGAACGTGCTGCAACTATATAAGCTGCGCATGACCGCACGGCCATGCGCTAGTGTACATTTGTAAATGTGTGTGTTGTGAGTGAAAGTCGCTCTTTAAATAACCCTCCCTATTGGATGACTGTTCGCGGAAGGTGTATGTTTGCTATCTAGCGCCCGACTTAGCCATCAGCACGTAAACACACAATACAGCGTATTATTGCTGTGACCGCCAGTGCGGCGCCTTGTGCTTTCACAGCGCTTTCCTGACCCAAGCCTGGGCGGTTAGTGGCGTTCGCCAGTGCGGCACTGCATGCACTCTCGTGCTTCTATTGCTGTCACTCTAACACCTCAGTAGCGGTGTCGAGCGCATGAGGTCTATGTACTCAAATCCTGTGTCTTGTGATTGAGTTCTGAGACTCGTTGCTTGCGCTCTTGGTGCGGTACCACGGCCCTGTGACGTAACAGGGTTCGCTTCCTTCACACTGGGTGAGGTTAGCCCATGTGTGTATTCACTTTGTACCGCCATATAGTCCGTCATTACTTGGCAGCAGGTTCCATCTCTGCACGGTGGACCCCGGGCTGCGAACGCACCATACTCTATCTGTCTTATTATTTGGTGCGTTCCGCTAGCCCTAACATCGGGTATTCTAGAGTATGCATGTCCCCGTAGTATATGGACAATGATGATTCCAGAATTCGCGGCAGACTGTGCCCGTCGCTGATTGATCGAGGCAACCTTTGACATTGTCGCCATGGCAACCATTATGACATCTACGTCGATACTGTGCCCGTCGCTGAATCAGAAATGTGGGATGTCTACGTCCTTTATGACATCATCGTCGCTGTGCCCGTCGCTGATTGGTCGAGGCCTGGCAGCCTCGACTAATCAGAGACGCGGTATTTCCAGGACAGACAAAGACAGACAGACGGAAAAACCCTTAGACAATTATATATATAGATATAATTCTTTTTATATAATCCCCTGACAACGGTGAAGCGAGGATTATGGAGAACCGGGGGTGAGTAATCAGAGGTTTATGGTGTTTGTGGATGTAGAAATTATTACTTTGTCACTGACAGGGCAGCATTTGGATGTAGTGTATCTCTCTTCTCTCCCAAAACAACTGCAAGGAGATCAGAGAGAAGCACAGCCCAAGTGCTGCCATATTTACAAATATTGTAATCCCTGTGATAGGGTCTATTACAGTAATCAAAAGCCAGCAGCCAAATAGAAAATGTTCCTCGGTTGCCTGGTGCAGGCAGTCAGATCTTGGCGGGCACATTACGCATGTGCCCGCCATTTTCTTTCTGCCGGAGGGAGGAGAGGGACCACTGAACTGGTACGTAGGGTACCGTGGCTGGGCTCCGGGGTCCCCTCTTCTCTCCACTGATTTGCCAGATCATATCAGAGGAGAGAAATGGATTTTAAATCAGACTTTTTTTAATGTGACCATTGTTCGGTGAATGACAATGATCACATGACTGAGGTTGGTAAAAACCGACTGGAATCATGTTCTCTGGGGTCTCAGCGACCCCCCTGTAGCTAAGACCCCAGAGAATTTCCGACGCTATCCATTTTTTTTCAGCGCCGTTAAAAAGCGGCGCTGAGGAATATGTACCTTTGACTGCTGCCGTTAAAAGGCGTATTGATGGGCATTAAAGGGTTAACTGTTTGCCACTTGGTCTCTTAGGGAAGATGGGCAAGCCCAACGAATTGGTGTTGGGAAGGAGCTCTTTAAAAACCTGCTAATTAAAGTGTGATAATGCATCAGCTTTTCCATTATTAATTCTAGGAATGTGACTGACTCTAAACCAGATTTTTGCATGAACACATCATTTCTATATGGCAAAGGAGGCTAAGTACTAGAGCATATGTTAAAAAGAGCTGGAATTCCAATGGTGCGAGGTTGGATGAATAAAGGGGATGCTGTAGAATTTTAAAGCCCCATGAGCATGCTTCCATTTGGGCCACATTTGAGTTGTGAACCTGGAGCATTGTCTTGTAGAACAAGGTGCGGACAACTTTGGTAAACATGACACGTCTCTTGGCTTTTATGACCTCCTATTTCCACAGCAGTGAAGCATAGTATGCCCCACTAATCGTAACACTGTTTGCTAGGAAATCCATAAAGATTACTCTGTGCTGGTCCCAAAAGACTGAGCAAGACCTTGCCTGCCCCAGGGTTGGGCATGTGCTTTCCTTGGAGGCGGACAGATATGATTCTTCCATTGCATTGACTAGACTTTTGTCTCCGGATCATAGTGATGGACTCGGCTTTCCTCCTGGTTTTTATGGCACATCTTCAGTAGAGCCTGAGAATATTCGAATAGGAGTGATTTCCACCAAAGTACGACCACATTTGAATTGACAATGCCAGTTCTTGACTACATCATATGATGGCGAATCGTTTCCATAAATATCTCATCTCATTGAACGTCTTCCTTGGTGTGCTGCCTATCAAGTGAAGAAACTTGATGACTGCTCTGTATTCCACTGGGTCCATTATCACACCTAGTGCAACAAAGTATGAACAATCTGTTACAACTCTGTCGGGTATCACTGGACCAGGGCTCCTTCCCTTTCCCTAATGCCAGGGGCGCTCCGTAGCTAGCCCTGTTACCCAGATAACTTAATGGTGAAGAAACCGAGCTTGTACCTTGTCTGAGCTCCTGTATCTGCCCTTAGTCTGTGCCCCGCCCCACCAAGGGAAGAAAGGAGTAGCAGTGTATGGCAATACATCAACTAGACTAACAAGGTAATACGAACAGGGATAAAGGAATATACCAAAATAGTGATGGGCAGTCCGGCTCTTTTTGAAGATCCAGCTCGTCAAAAAGAGCCAGTTCAAAAATATTTTTTTTTAAATAGTATGGTGCTTCACACTCTCATCATTCTAGGCTCTTTACTGTAAAGTGAGGGCCTAACCTGTATAGGAATCAAGTGAAGTAGTAAAGATTGCTTTTTAACATTGTTATTTCTTTAGATTGTAACCTCTTGTGAACACGGCCCTTGCTCCTCTTGTTTGTACTGTTGACCTTCTGAATTAGGGAGTGCTGGCGCTGTATAAAATTATAATTTTTAAAAATAAATATTTAACCCCTTCACCCCCCAGCGATTTACAGTATTTCATTTGTTTTTCACTCCCCTTCTTCTAAGGGCCAGAACATTTCTATTTTTCCAGCCTCTTCGCCATGTTAGGGCTTGTCCCAAAAGGTTTTTGGTGTATTTTATTCAGTATGTACACTGTATGGTAAAATTGACCTGATAAGGATTCCCCTTGTCAGTACGAGTTCGTAGATTGTAGACTGTGTACCGAGGTGGTCTCTCCCAGAATACAGTGGGCTGAGGACAAAGAACACGGCCATTCAATTTTGTTATGAAACTAGTTATAACTAACAACGAAAACAGTTGTCCCGGAAATGGCAAGAAAGAAACACCGTTAACTATCACACACCTAGCCCGGATTAGCTACGACATCTGCGTTCCACAACTGATAGGCCCAGTATGTTCTATTGCAGGGGTCCCCAACTCCAGGCCTCGAGGGCCGCCAACAGTGCAGGTTTTCAGGATTTCTTTAGTATTGCATCGGTGGTAATGTGATCATCTGCACAGGTGAGGATTCCAACCCCTGTGCAATACTAAGGAAATCCTGAAAACCAGCACTGTTGGCGGCCCTCGAGGCCTGGAGTTGGGGACCACTGTTCTATTGGGTACACTACAATTTGCCTGACTTGTGATTTTGCCTAATGCGGTAAATGGGAGTTACCCAGAGCCATGGTGTAATTAGATGAGTGCAAGAGGCGACTCTCGCAGCGATGCAGCGCAGAGATTCAGAAACTTAGCATATCAGAATTGCAATTTTGGAGAATTGCTATCTATACACAAGCTCACCCACTGAGGGGAATATCTAACTAAGGTTCACACAGCACTATTAGCAAACAATGTCTCAAACTGACAATTTAGGTTTGGCTCCAAACTCTCTCTAAAGTCTGTGTGCGTACACCAACCGGGATCCCTGTGGTGGGGCCTGAGCTCAGAATTTACTGGCTGTTAATTGAACACAGAAGTGGCTTTCTAATCGTCCGAACAGCCATTTAGCTGGGAGACCATGGAGTGGATCCTGGGCTTGACATCAAAAGCGCAGTTTGTGCCTGACAGACTAGCAGAAGGCCATTCACGTCACAGCTGATGCTTTGGGTGGAATCTAACTCTGTATCCAACCGTAGTTGTCTCCCTAGCGTTATTCTTCTCTGACAGGAATGACAGAGAAGTAGTAATTTTTTCAAATGTATTAAAGAGAAACTGAAATATCACATGGTCATATGTATTCAGACCCTTTGCTCAGTGTTGAGTAGAAGCACCGTTTTGAGCTAGTACAGCCATGAGTCTTCTTGGGAATGATGCAACAAGTTTTTCATACCTGGGTTTGGGGATCCTCTGACATTCTTCTTTGCAGATCCTCCCCAGTTCCGCCAGGTTGGATGGTGAACGTTGATGGGCAGCCATTTTCAGGTCTCTCCAGAGATGCTCAATTGGGTTTAGGTCAGGGCTCTGGCTGTGCCAGTCAAGAATGGTCAGAGTTGTTCTGAAGCCACTCCTTTGTTATTTTACTTATGTGCTTGTCTTATTGAAAGGTAAACCTTCGGCCAAGTCTGAGGTCCAGAGCACTCTGGAAGAGGTTATCATCCAGGATATCTCTGTGTCGGGGTCGTCACGACAATACCCTTCATCCACCAGTCATTCCAAATCAAGATAAGAGCAGTGGTACCAAATTGAAGAATGAGTCAGACAAAATCTAGTTCAAACCCAGTGCCTGCCCGTTTGTCTACCAGGTGTAGTAACGTCTCAGCAACTGATTTTATTTTCTAATACACAGCATTTTATGATCTATTGGGGGAAGGTGTGCAGAGGGCGGGGATAGGCAGGGGTTAAGCAATGTATCTAGTATTCAGTCCTTCTGGTTGGTCTGACGTCATCTGATGAATCTTTCTTTGTCCACATCTTGTTAAGTTTCGAATTCCAGAGAAATGATACTTGTCCTTCTGGAATGTGCAACTTGTTCCTTCAACCTGAAAGTGGGGCAAAGGTGAATACTGGCAGCCATCTTAAATACAGTTAAATTTGCATTCGCAAGCGAAGGGGAAAAACTTATTGTTTCACAGCATAAGAATATATAAAAGTACAAAAGTGTATAAAGACATATATTTTTACCTTGACAATCCCCCCTAAACACTAAGTTTTTCCCTAAAAAGAAAGATCATTTGAGACTGTCCATGTGATGGGGAAAGGGGAGGTGGATTTCTTCATCCAGACACCTCAGAAGCTCTCCCCTTGTGAGAGGCCTCCAGGCAGCTGAACCCTTCACTAGCTTCACATGGAGTTCTCCTACTGTCCCTAAACTAAATCTCTTTGCATCATCTGAGAGTAAGGGGTTTTGTCTAACATCTTGAGGGGGTGTACTTAGGGATTTCCCCCGGATCAGTGCCATATCACTCTAGTGGGTCTACTTCTTGGTTAAGGAAGGTGCCAGTCGGAGTTGCTTCAGTGATAACCTTTTTATACAGGGGAATAACACAACAGAGAATTATCGATCCAACTACAAGAAGGGCAATCAGTACTAGACAAGCTTGTTGAAGGAATCCTTTGAGCCCACCCAACCAACCGGAAATGAAAGATGTGTCTACTCCAGCATTAGATTTTAATTCTGCTGCTAATCCATTTAACTTTTTTTTAAGGGCTGTCATGGTCTTTCCATTTACCCCAGAGTTCTGAGGGATATAGGTACAACATTCCTCTCCCACCATCCCACAGACTCCTCCTTTCTCAGCTAAGATCATATCAAGGGCTAGTCGGTTTTGGAGGGTCATTCTAGTGTTAGGGCTCAACTCCTCAACTATACCTTGGAAAGCATCACAGATAAAATTGACAAACCTTTGTTCACTGTAATATATGTAATTGATCCAATCAACATTTTTATTAATCTGCACCTGTGGGATTATAGAAGCGAAACCAGCATAGATCTGGTTCTGGGCTTTAAATTGGTCAGGCACCCACCTTGGCACTCCAATGCCATCGACATACACCAATGGATTTTCTTCATAACTCATGTGGAGCTGATCGAGACTTCTCCTCTTTCTGGTATATTCATCAGGTGTCTCTGGATCCCAAGGTAAAATCTTGAACTGCATAGCTAGTTTAACAAGGGTGCACTGACCTGTCCAGGTATTAGGCAACCTAGGACGGAGCTTACCATCTCCACATAACCAATAAATGTCGTACATGTACTGTGTATATCTAGAGAACTGTTCTCTTTGCAGAAACCTGTCTCGAAGACCCCTACTGGTGTACCTGTAGTGTCGTGGGAATTATAGCAGGTATAATTATCAGCTAATACGGTTATTCCCCCTGGGACCTTTAGTTTAGGTTCTTCATGAATTAGTGGGACATAATCTGAGCAATCAGTGGACTTTAGATCCTTCAACAGATTCATAACACAGGCAGTGGTATTGTCATCAGGAAAAAACAATGCATGTGTGTATAGATATATATTCGCTGCAGCACAAGCAATACATCCTACAGAGATACTCTGGACTCTTACATTGTATCTTACCCATTCTAACCATAAATTTGTCCTTGGGGCTGTTTGTGTTTCTATGGAGAAGACTTCTAACACATATATAATACTGGATGATTCCCTCTACCACCCGTTGAGTCTCGGGGCACTTGACTACATTGCAGAAATCAAATCACCAGATATTTACCGGGGCCGTTAGATTTACCCAGAGAATAGTGGCACCGGAATTCTTATTTACAATAGGGGCCGGAAAGGTAGGGGCGAGGATGGCCCCCAGCCTCAGGACCAAAAACAACAGCAACATTTTCCTTCGATCACCACTGTGCGTAAGCGCTGGTCCGGTCTCTTTTGCAGTGTGAAGCGTGGATTCAGGTGCTCTTTCCTTCAAGTTTTACTGACATAGCTTTTCACGACCATAAGACCACCAGGCTTCAAATTGTGACCAATATCGGTTTCTGCTGAATCTGGAAGGGAAGAAGAAACTAAAACATGGGTGTTAGCAATATTTTTTTTTTTACTAAACTGAATAACATATTGAACAGCACGGTCAGTTTCCTCTGACAACTACTGAGACTTGAAAATTTGCAACTGAGAACCTAGCACCAAACAATATCTCCTATCTGGACAGGCCATGTTTTGAAATAGGGGTAGTACGAATGTGTAAGAGCCCTGGCCATGGAGCCATAGTCTCCTGCATCATTTTGGTCAATTGTCCCTTCAGTGTGCCGTTCAGCCTCTTAACTTTCCCACTGGATTGTGGATGGTACGGAGTATGGAGGGCTACAGTGGATCCAAGCATTGTCAGAACCTCCTGATACACATGAGAAGAAAAGTCCGGGCCTTGGTCACTTTCAGCAACTTCTGGAACACCATATCTGCATATAACTTCCATCACCAGTTTCTTTGCTGTGGTCTTTGCAGTCACTTTGGTAACGGGGAATACTTCTGGCCAACTGGAGAACATGTCGACAACCACCAGACAATATTCATACCTTCCAGACTTCGGCAACGTGATGAGGTCCACCTGGAGCCTTTGGAAAGGATAGTCTGGCTTAGCAAGATACTTCGGGGGTACACGTTGAAGTTGACCGGGATTGCAGATCTGACAGATACCTCGATGTGTGGGCCCATGCGCCCACGTGACAATAGCAGGGTACATCCGCTTAGGGAGACACACAAGTTGGCCCTTTTTCCAGCGACCATTGTCCATACGTGCTCCATCAGCTTTCCACTGCTTCATTTCTTCCTTTGGAGACATTCTCTGCATCGTCATTAAGCGGTCTTGCGGGGTCCGGCAGAAAACCTCAGTCTGGCATAGATCATCAGGTTCCTGTAGAGTCAGTGTTTCTTGTAACTGTTTACGCTGAGAGCGTGTGGTCACCATAGCTGGTATGGGCTGTTCAACAGGCAGGAGAGCAGCAGCTTTTGCTTGCATATCCGCACAGGCGTTACCAACAGTCTGTGGTCTGTTCCATGGTACCGTGCTCCTTAACTTTGATAATGGCCACCTGAGTAGGTAATTCGATTGAGTCCATGAGGGCTTTAACAGCTTCAACATTTTTCACTGAGTCCCGGCAGTAGTAACAAACCCTCGATTGGCTCATAGGGCTCCGAAATCATGAGCAATACCAAATGCATACTGTGAGTCCGTGCATTTATTAGCCCATCTGTCTTTGGCCAAAGTACATGTAGTAGACAGAGCCTGACGTTCTGCTTCTTGTGCTGACAGGGAGGGAGGGAGTGCAGCTCCGTGCACTACAGTGTCTTCCATAGTAACAGCGTCAGCGCATCAGCATATCTTGAACCGTCTTTCAGGGCCTTGTAGAGAGGTAGCATTATGCGGGATGTGTCCGGTATTCACTGACAACAATAAGTACATAGTCCAAGGAAACGCTGGAGCTCAGTCTCCTCTTTTGTAGCTGACGGCAATTTTTCTTTCTTCTGTGAGGTGTCTGGCACCCTGAAGGAGACAGTGACCCAAAAATGTCACTTGACCAAGGCAGAACCGAAGTTTCGAGGCCGAAACCTGACAGTTCAGATCTGCCAGATACTTGTAAAAACTAACAGTGGCAACAATGGCTTCCTGCTCTGTCTGTGCACACAACAAAAAACAAAAAATTACCCACATACTGAAGCAACATGACATAAGGATATTCTAACTGCCAGGGTTAAACACACTATCCCCCCCTTTTTTTTTTTTTTTTTCTTCAAACTGATTGGGAAGGACATGTAAGATACACATCTCATTATACTCATCTACATAGGGGTTATATAACATAAATACCATCTGACTATCATCTTGGAATTATACTCTGGAGTGGAACTGTGATAATAAATCTGTCCACAGTAAATTTACCGGGCATAAGGGAGAGATTACAAACTGAGCAGTAACTTCAGGGGAAGGTCCCACAGGGATGGGTTTTGTGAGAGTATATTCATTGGGTCTGCCATCTACTCTAATTAAAACAAGCTCTTGATCTGAGAATTAACATAGCGAGGCTTGGGAGGGAGATTTCCAGACATAGGGTTAAAATGGATATTGGAATATGACACTGGATTTGTGTAAGGGAGGGGGGCTGGAGTTGAAATCTGTTTCTTGGGCCACTGATAAGGAACCGAGCTGCGTGCCGTGTCCTTGAAGCTGCGGCGGGGGGGGGGGGGGGGGGGGAGGGGGACTAGAGAGCGAGTAAGGATCGCTGCAGCTGCTGATACAGAATAGGTTAAGTTCTTCTGGACTCAGCGCGTACTGAACCAAAGACAGAATATACACAACTCCATATTCTTCAGCGCAGCCGGCCCCCCTTTCTCTGGCCCGCAGCACAAAGAGAAGTCAAAAAACAATTCGCGCAGGGGTTCACCCCTCCCATCGGCTGTAAACATAGAGATAAGAATTCACAGCATTCCTCAACACAAAAGAAGAAAAACAACAACGCAGCTATTTGACTCCCCCCTCCCATCGGGTGTTTTGGAAAACCACAGTAACGGAATACAGCAATTCTCAGACTCAATTAATTTCTACAAAACCTTCACACATTTCATATACCAAAACACCTTAGAAAAACCAATGATTGAGATATTTTATAACCAAACACGGGCTCTGCATCCTTTCATCTTTCCTCTCCATCAACCTCTTTCCATTTCTCATTCTTTAAACCTCGCGCAACTCGCAGATGAGCTTGCGTTTGTTCTAACAGTCCTTTATCTTTCAATATGCCCTTTTTGTTCTCTGAGATTGTGCCATATATACGGCTGCAATCTCCCTTTCGAGGGCAATCCTACATGCTTGTACAACCTCTCAACATTCTTGACTGCCTTCTTGCCCTCCCGTGACTCTACTATTGTCTTGACTTCCACAGCATCCTCATCTAACCTGTGGGGCACGGACTTCTTCTTTAAGAGACGTAACATGACTTACAGAATACTACGCCCTTCTGCAGTAGGCCGCTGACAGCGACAGCAACACTTGTGTCCTAACACGGAGCCTCGCGCTCCACGTGTTATGAATAAAGAGCCTCGCGCTCAATATTTTTCCCTAACCTGAACACCAGTGATTACAGTCTGCCCTGTCACGATATTCTAAACGTTGGGAGGCTGTCTCCTAGTGAGACCACTCCACTGTGTTTCTGGTGGTCCCCCTCTTGGGACGTCTTAATTACCGATATGTGCAAGTGTTTCTGGTGGTCCCCCTCTTGGGACGTCTTAATTACCGATGTATGTGCGTGCAATATCACAGAGGCCACGTCTCCTATCCCTTCCTCTATGCCGCCCCCAATCCACAAACTTCTCAATCTTTCACTCTATCACTACTAGGCAACAGTCACGGGTAGGGTGGTTGAATGGAGTACAATGACCGGTGGAGGAGGTGTGGTGTACACGAGGACGCGCAGAGTGCGACGTCTCTCTCAGTTGCTGGTTCGAAGCGTGGCACGAGATCGCGCTCGGTCTCACCACTCGACCAGTCACTCCTCAGACCCAAGGAGACCACAGACTAACCAATAACGGCTGAAACACTAGCAAGTGTGACACATACATAGTATGTGATCTCCACTTACCGTGTTTGGAGGGTGATCAGTCCTCGAGGTCAGCCACTACGGGTGTCATCCACGGACGTCCAGGCATGGGTCCAGGGGGTCTCGGATCTCGCGGGCCACGCCCCATGTTGGTTGCGCCAAATTGTCGGGGTCGTCACGACAATACCCTTCATCCACCAGTCATTCCAAATCAAGATAAGAGCAGTGGTACCAAATTGAAGAATGAGTCAGACAAAATCTGGTTCAAACCCAGTGCCTGCCCGTTTGTCTACCAGGTGTAGTAACGTCTCAGCAACTGATTTTATTTTCTAATACACAGCATTATATGATCTAATGGGGGAAGGTGTGCAGAGGGCGGGGATAGGCAGGGGTTAAGCAGTGTATCTAGTATTCAGTCCTTCTGGTTGGTCTGACGTCATCTGATGAATCTTTCTTTGTCCACATCTTGTTAAGTTTCGAATTCCAGAGAAATGATACTTGTCCTTCTGGAATGTGCAACTTGTTCCTTCAGCCTGAAAGTGGGGCAAAGGTGAATACTGGCAGCCATCTTAAATACAGTTAAATTTGCATTCGCAAGCGAAGGGGAAAAACTTATTGTTTCACAGCATAAGAATATATAAAAGTACAAAAGTGTATAAAGACATATATTTTTACCTTGACATCTGTACTTGACTGCATTCATGTTTCCTTCAATGACAACCAGTCGTCCTGTCCCTGCAGCTGAAAAACACCCCCCATAGCATGATGCTGCCATCACCATGTTTCACTGTTGGGATTGTATTGGGCAGGTGATGAGCAATTCTTGTTTTTTTTTTTCCACAATACCGCTTAGAATTACTACCAAAATGGTCTATCTTTAACTCTTCAGACCTGAAATCTTATTTCTCATAGTCTGGGAGTCCTTCATGTGGTGGTTTTTTTTTTTTTTTAAGCAAACTCTATGCGGGCTTTCATTTGTCTTGCCCCGAGGAGAGGCTTCTGTCAGGCCACTCTGCCATAAAGGATCGACTGGTGGAGGGCTGCAGTGATAGTTGACTTTGTGAAACTTTCTGCCATCTCCCTACTGCATCTCTGGAGCTCAAACACAGTGATCTTGGGGTTCTTTTTTACCTCTCTCACCAAGGCTCTTCCCCCACATTTGCTCACTTTGGCTGGATGGCCATTTCTAGGAAGACTTCTGGTAGTCCCAAACTTCTTCCATTGAAGGATTATGGAGGCCACTGTGCTCTTAGGAACCTTGAGTACTGCATAAATTCTGTTGTAACCTTAGCCAGATCTGTGCCTTGCCACAATTGTCTCTGAGCTCCTTGGCCAGTTCCTTTGACCTCCATGATTCTCATTTGTTCTCACATGCACTGTGAGCTGTGAGTTCTTAGACAGGTGTGTGCCTTTCCCAATCAAGTCCTATCAGTTAAATTAAACACAGCTGGACTGCAATGAAGGAGTAGAACCATCTCAAGTAGGATCACAAGGGAATGAAAAGCATATCTTTAGTCACAGTAAAGTTGTAGTAAAAGTTATTGAGCTAGTATGTCACCGAAAACAGGTTTAAAGATGTCAACGACTTTAACACTGACGGCCTATCTTTAGGATAGGTGATCCATGACTTTGACACTCGGCACTCCCACCAATCAGCTGTTTCTGGTGTCGGTGCCTAACCTGCTAAGTTATGAATCTACACAGTCCACTATATTGGCCGCAACTGGGTACTAGACATCTGCCCCCTATTCAAATAAATAGGAGGTGGATGTGCAGTACCCAGCTGCGGCCACCATACAGTAGAGTGTGTAACTCTGTAACTGAGCAGTTTCGGGTGCCATAGACATTGTGAACAGCTGATCGCTGGGAATGCTGAGTGTCGCACCCCCACCCATCAGTCATGGATGACCTATCCTGTAAGAAAACAGCATAAAATTGTTTCGTATAGTGCAACTGAAAAAAGTCACTGAAAAGGTGGAAGGGCCACTAACAGGTTTAAGGGCTCATACTCACTTGCGAGAAACAAGGATGAGTCTCGCACGGCAATACCTGGCACTGCACCCCGCACTCAGTAGCGGAGCATTGGGCTGCATGTATTCCTAGGTGGCCGCACGCTCTGATCTGATTGCCAGCAGCAGCGCCGGGTATTAACATGTGAGACTCATCCGAGTTTTGCACAATTGAGTATGAGCCCTAAGACTATGTGCACACGTTGCGGATTAGCCTCAGGAATTATTTGTATGGATTCTGCATCTCTTGGCAGAAAACGCAGGTGCGGATTTGATGCTTTATTTGTGCGGATTTGCTGTGTTTTTTACCACTGCGGATTTCTATAATGGAATGGGTGCTAAAACGATGCAGATCCTCACAAAAGTGACATGCTACTTCATTTCATCCGCAGCGTTTCCGCACAGAATTTTCCGCACCATTAGCACAGTATTTTTTCCTATTGATTTACATTGTACTGTATATCACTTGCGGATCTGCAGCGTTTCTGCAAAGCAAAAAACGCTGCGGATCCGCAGGAAATCCGCGCTGTGTGCACATACCCTAAAGGTTTAGTCCAAAAAAAATAAGTTATTGTGGTACTTATCCATAAGATACTTGATAATTTGGTCACTGGATTTTCACCTCATACAATGGTGCGGCAGTGTGGCACATGTGTGACTTATGTTATAGTCATTCTCTATGAAGCTGCAGAGCTTGTTTTTCAGCAGGCCCACAGAGAATGAGTTAAGCCTCAAATCTACCACTCCCATTTTGTAACAGCATTGACAATTCTCCGTTGTGTCAATTGGTGCAGGTGCCAGAGGTAGAGCACCCACTCACCAAGTTTTCCGCTATCCAGCAGGTAGGCACTACTTGTGTTAACCAGACAACACCTTTAAATATTACTTCTAGTAACTGGTAGGAAAACATCCTAAAATAGCTGAAAACAGTACAATCATAGTAAAAGAAGTCAGGTGGTCTTGTCACCGTCTACAGGATTCGATATTGCCCATGTCAAGCTGTGCAAAAACGGCATTAAAAGTGCAAAACCGTATTAAATTGAATATCCATTTACAAGTAAGAGTCACTTTTTCCAGAAGTTGATGGTCACCTCAAGTGGACCTGTCACATTGAACGCACAGTCCTATCTGCGGTCAGCATGTAATAGAGCAGAAGTAGATGAGCAAATTAACTTGCATGTTTTTGAGAAGTTACTCAAAATAATATTTTATATTTCTAAATACCCGCTCATTTTGGTATTACTAGCATAAGGGTGTTCCTAATATGTGACTTACAGCTATAGCTGTACCGCCAGAAACCCCATCACTGATGCACCCTGCCTTCTTGACGTAAAAAGAGCAGAGCTTTACATGAATAAAATACCAGTTATTACACATTCTACAGTATGCTTCAAAATTATGTTTTAATCTGCTGAGCTCCCCCTGAGCAATGACATGATTTCTACAGCCCAGACTGCATTTCATTTTCAATGTGAGAAGATCACTTGAAGATTAGTTTTAAGGCAGATTGGCATTAAGAAAAACTAGATACTTCAACTTATCCAAGCTGATCCGGTTTCTTCACTCTGTTATTATCTGTCCTGTTTTTGAGAAGACTCTTTCAGAATTTACAGATGTTGCTTCGATGCACAATCTTTTCGCTATCACCTTGATAAGTCGTGGTTATATTGAAGCCTTGGATTCCCACCAGGTTAGTGGGTCTGCAGATTGTTGTAAAAGAGGCTCTTCAACAAAACTTCTACTTCAAGAAGGAATCCCACTGCAGATGCCATAATCGAAGTTTCTCCTGTTGCTCTTTCATCTGAGCCTCCTTACAGAAGACATCTCTAATGATGTTGCTTCAGCTTTCTCATTACCTCCTGGTGGATCTGGTTGGATACTGAAGCTGCATCTGGTTGCTGCTGTTATTCTTTTGAGTCCTTCATTAACAGCTCGAGCATCATTAAAGGCCACCTTTTTGAACCTTGGATCCAGTATGGTAGTTTCAGAAAGTAGAATGTTGTACTCTGTTCTATGGAACTTTCTATCCATAGATGCTGAGAGTGCAGTCACCATCTCTGTTGCTTTTAATGTGGTTACAGTTCCATCTGTCTAATGGTGGGTAGTGACTCTGCAGATCCCTGCACAAAACTAGAATTTTAAAGGTCACATAGCTGAAAAAGAAACAGTAAACACTTTTAAAAAGATCTAAGCAAAAAGGACATTAAAAAACAAAAGGGACGCAGCTGTAGTAATCAACATAGGTCAAACTACTAATGTACTACTGGATGCAGCAGCCTCAGGATCATGGCGGAGGCAGCATGAGTGAAAACTATTGATAAAAACCACTCACACTGACCATTCATGCAGGGGGCTGAAAAGTTTTATAACTGAACACTGAAAGGCTTGCATATCTCTGTATTCACAATCTTGCTAACAGCTTTTACTATTATACACGACTTATCCATATACGAGGGGCATTCATTAAAGAGTTTCCCTGATCCACTTCTTGTTGACTGAGAGCAATGAAACTTGGCACAGTTATTATTCCTTCTCTACGTAGGTGCCACCTAGGGACACACACTTCTCCCATCTCTTTAACCAACTGTAAACACCTCACTTGTAGAAGTCGACAGTTTGCTCCAAAAGCCACGTTGTGACTTCAGAAATCAGTCTCCTCATTTGGAAAATGCTTCCCCTTCAAAATTGACTTAATTGTTGGAAAGAGGTGGAAGTCTGATGGTGCGAGTTTGGGTGAATAAGGTGGATGCGGTAGAATTTCAAAGCCTCAGGAGCATGCTTCCATTTGGGCAACATGTGAGTTGTGAACTGGTGTATTGTCTTGCAAAAGGTGGACACCTTTGGTGAGCATGTCACATCTCTTGGTTTTGATGGCCTCCCGCAATTTCCACAGCAGTGAAGCATAGTAGGCCCCAGTGATCATGGTACCCTTTGCTAAGAAATGACTCAGTACTACTCCGTGTTGGTCCAAAAATACTGTCAGCATGAGCTTGCCTTCCAAGGGTTGGGCATGTGCCTTCTTTGTAGGCAGTGAGTCATGATGCTTCCATTGCATCGACTGGACTTTAGTCTCAGGATCATAATGAAGGACCCAGCTTTCATCCTGTGTGATCAGTCTGTTGAAAAAGTCCCCCTGGTTTCCATGGCACATCGTCAATAGAGCATGAGAGCATTAGACTCGTTCCAGCTTCTGAAAAGGTGTGAGCAGTCAGGGAACCAAGCGAGCGGAGCGGATACCTTTGCATGTGAAGATGGTCTTGGATTATTTTTTCCACGGATCCCACACCAATCAAGTGTGAGATCCTTGGATCAAGTAAAGGAACTTGATGACTGCTCTGTGTTCCACTAGGTCCATTATCAAACCTCACACACCGCTTCAGCACCTGTAAAAGCACCTGTAAAATCAAGACCGTTAGCAGTTGAATTGCAAATTGGCATGTAACCTATAGAAACCTATCATTACACATGTGCAGTTTCAGCATTCTGTGATAAATAGAAGTGGGTCTGGGGACACGTTTAATCACCCCTCATATAATTATAATACTTCACAACCAATACCTACATGGACTATCATGTGAGTGGTTGTTTCATTAGTATTTTGCAACTGTTACCTCAGCCTTTATCATGGGGAACTGATCCATCCTGCAGTGCATTATTATTTTGACCCGGGGTTGATGAATAAGAGTGTGTTCTGTAACGTTTTGTAGAATTTATTAAAGCCTACAAACAAATAGTAAAAAAAAAATCAAACAGTTTTGCAAAAATATGAACTTTTACACTTTTGTCACCCCAACACTTTTGTAAAATGTGAGTGCAGGGGGAAGGACAAAGTGTTGTCATAGCAGTCCTACAAGGATACAAAATTGTTTCTAAAATCAATGTCTGTTGCACCAAGGATCTTTGGAGATGCACCAATATTATTAAGAGGTGTGTGTGTCTTAGCTTTGGTCATACATCTTCTACCAGAGAATATAAAGACTTGTGAATCCTCACAGCAGTCAAGATTCTCCGGTGCGTATGACAACAAGTGTGTGATTTGCATACATACAGTCAGATGCTAACTAGACATGTAAAAGTGAATTGAGCAATGCTGGACATGTCTAGTTGGAATGTGGCCAGAAGTATGCAAATTACACAGTTGCAATCAAATCACTGCCCACTCCCAGCTCTAGAATTGACGACCCACACAATGCACGCTTTGAGGATCTACAGGTGGCATGCACCCCCCACACAATGCACGCTTTGAGGATCTACAGGTGGCATGCACCCCAAGGCAGGACAACCACTTTAACCTCCAACTTGTAGTTAATAAATAACTGTTTATTGTACCTATCTGCACCAATCTCCACAGTGACCTGTTCAAATGGCTCCATTACAGTGCAGGTCTCTCACTACTTCCCATTTTTTTTGGTTTAGAGTCAACATGTGCACAGATAATGGCCAGGGTTGAGATTACTGCATCTTTAGACTCCAGAACCTGTTTAGTCATGTAATATATTGAATTCCATCGTGCAACACAATCTTGTTTGAGCCTCAGCTGTGGAATACACGTGTGTTGTTGAATAGACTTCAGTTTCTCTGTGGCTATTGTGCTCTTATGGAAAAATAATACAATTGACTTGACTTTGTCCAGAGTGATCTTCAAAACCGTCATGGTATCTCTCATTATGAGGTTAATAGTATGTGCAAGACACAGGTGGTGGGCCCAATTTAGAATTTTAATAGCTTTAGTAATATTAGCTGATTTGTCACTAACACAGCAAATCGCTTTGTTTTCTATGTACCACTCTTTTGCCATTCTTTGCAATTTTTCTGCCAAGTTATCTGAAGTATGTCTTTCACTAAACTCAAAACAGTCCAGAATACAGGACACCATTTTATAGTTTTCTATGAAATGGCTCGTAACCGAAATGAATGCAATGGTAGTCCTGGATGTTCAGCAGTCTGTTGTCAGGCAAACTGCTGATGATCTTTCAACCCTCTCTTGCAATAAGGCATGTTCTCAGTCATACATTCTCTTAAGGACTGTCTTGGAGATGGTTTTCCTGCTTGGAAGAATATACATGGGATTGAGAGCATAAGTGTATTCTCTAAATCCCTTGTCATCAACTATTCAAAATGGTTGAAAATCTCTGGCAATCATTGCAGCCATTTTCTCATTAATCTGTACTTTGCTTTAATGGTGTCATGGATTTATTTGTCATAAACTGAGTAGAGCTTTAAGTTGTTGCAACAAATCTGGGATTAAATTGCGCAGTAGGGGTGGATCATGCTGTAGACACTGCTGCTGAAGCTGTTCCTGAAGCACCACTTTCATGTTCATCATTCAGCACATTAACAGTAGCTTGCCTTTTATCCTCTATCTTAGCTGTTGGATGCACAGCTCACATATGCCTAGGAAAGTTATTAGTAGTGATGAGCGAATATACTCGGTACTCGAGATTTCCTGAGCACGCTCGAGTGTCCTCAGAGTAATTATAAGTACTCAGATTTAGTTTTCAGCGCCAGAGCTGAATGATTTATATGTTAGCCAGCATAAGTACATGTGGGGGTTGCCTGATTGCTAGGGAATCCCCACATGTACTTATGCTGGCTAACAGATGTATATCATTCTGCTGCGGCACTGAAAACTAAATCTCCGAGTACTTACAAATACTTGGAGGACACCCGAGCGTGCTCCAAAAATCTCGAGTACCGAGTATATTCACTCATCACTAGTTATTGGTAGACCCTGCTTGGTGTGTGTGTATGTGTATATATACAGTGGGGCAAAAAAGTATTTAGTCAGTCAGCAATAGTGCAAGTTCACCACTTAAAAAGATGAGAGGCGTCTGTAATTTACATCATAGGTAGACCTCAACTATGGGAGACAAACTGAGAAAAAAAATCCAGAAAATCACATTGTCTGTTTTTTTAACAATTTATTTGCATATTATGGTGGAAAATAAGTATTTGGTCAGAAACAAAATTTCATCTCAATACTTTGTAATATATCCTTTGTTGGCAATGACAGAGGTCAAACGTTTTCTGTAAGTCTTCACAAGGTTGCCACACACTGTTGTTGGTATGTTGGCCCATTCCTCCATGCAGATCTCCTCTAGAGCAGTGATGTTTTTGGCTTTTCGCTTGGCAACACGGACTTACAACTCCCTCCAAAGGTTTTCTATAGGGTTGAGATCTGGAGACTGGCTAGGCCACTCCAGGACCTTGAAATGCTTCTTACGAAGCCACTCCTTCGTTGCCCTGGCGGTGTGCTTTGGATCATTGTCATGTTGAAAGACCCAGCCACGTTTCATCTTCAATGCCCTTGCTGATGGAAGGAGGTTTGCACTCAAAATCTCACGATACATGGCCCCATTCATTCTTTCATGTACCCGGATCAGTCGTCCTGGCCCCTTTGCAGAGAAACAGCCCCAAAGCATGATGTTTCCACCACCATGCTTTACAGTAGGTATGGTGTTTGATGGATGCAACTCAGTATTCTTTTTCCTCCAAACACAACAAGTTGTGTTTCTACCAAACAGTTCCAGTTTGGTTTCATCAGACCATAGGACATTCTCCCAAAACTCCTCTGGATCATCCAAATGCTCTCTAGCAAACTTCAGACGGGCCCGGACATGTACTGGCTTAAGCAGTGGGACACGTCTGGCACTGCAGGATCTGAGTCCATGGTGGCGTAGTGTGTTACTTATGGTAGGCCTTGTTACATTGGTCCCAGCTCTCTGCAGTTCATTCACTAGGTCCCCCCGCGTAGTTCTGGGATTTTTGCTCACCGTTCTTGTGATCATTCTGACCCCACGGGGTGGGATTTTGCGTGGAGCCCCAGATCGAAGGAGATTATCAGTGGTCTTGTATGTCTTCCATTTTATAATTATTGCTCCCACTGTTGATTTCTTCACTCCAAGCTGGTTGGCTATTGCAGATTCAGTCTTCCCAGCCTGGTGCAGGGCTACAATTTTGTTTCTGGTGTCCTTTGACAGCTCTTTGGTCTTCACCATAGTGGAGTTTGGAGTCAGACTGTTTGAGGGTGTGCACAGGTGTTTTTTTTATACTGATAACAAGTTTAAACAGGTGCCATTATTACAGGTAATGAGTGGAGGAAAGAGGAGACTCTTAAAGAAGAAGTTACAGGTCTGTGAGAGCCAGAAATCTTGATTGTTTGTTTCTGACCAAATACTTATTTTCCACCATAATATGCAAAAAAAATGTTAAAAAAACAGACAATGTGATTTTCTGGATTTTTTTTTCCCAGTTTGTCTCCCATAGTTGAGGTCTACTTATGATGTAAATTACAGACGCCTCTCATCTTTTTAAGTGGTGGAACTTGCACTATTGCTGACTGACTAAATACTTTTTTGCCCCACTGTATATATATATATATACATATATACATACATATATATATATATATATATATATATATATATATATATATATATATATATATATATATATATATATATATATATATATATATAAAATCTTTTTTTTTTTTACAAATTTTACACTTTCACATACCTGGGGCCTTTTAGACCTGTGTGCAAATAACATGTAATAAATCCAAATTAAAATACTTCAAAGTTTATTTGAAAATTGCAAAGTACGGATGCATTCCCACTAGCGCTGGGGTCCACCAGGAGGGGATCTGTAATGGACCTCCTGGTGACCCCAGCTAAGGCTGGCAGAATCCCTTCATTCCAGCAGCCTTAACTGGAGTTACCAGGAGATCAGATCCATTACGAATCCCCTCCTGGCGGACCCCAGCACCAGTGGGAATGCAGCCTAAGATGTGAATATTTCAAAACATAATTATGTGCAAAAAACAAGAAAGTGCACAGGCTTAAAACGCCCAATAGATGCATTCTATATAATTCTTTATAATAACAATTTTTTTTTTGTCTAAACGTTTTTTATATAAAAGTTGTAGTAAACATGGTGCAGGAATTTTTCTTTTCAAACTTTCCTTTTCAACTTTACTGATGACCCCAACAATTTTCACGTTATCTGTTTGGAAGAATGTTCCTTGCAGACATGTTGTCCACAAGTAGTACAGACAGATACGCTCAGATTTCCTTTCCTTCTTTGCTGGACAAATATAACAACACCTTCGTTTTTTTCTGGGCTCTGGTTGTCCCTGAAAATGTATACCAAATTGGATCATAGCTTCCGTAGTTTGCTTCGGCAAGCATTTCGTGTAACTTAGCGCCATCATGGTAGGCATTAAAAGTTCATAGCAAAGTTCCGTCAAGAATAGACGTCTCTTGTCCTTCTTGTTGGCATGGAATTCTGGATGAGTTTCACTATAAACAATATAGGTATTGAGGGCTGACACATCAAGCATATTAGAAAAAATGACTACAGGCCAGCGTTTTGTCTGCCTCATGCACGAATACTCTCCAATCATTTCGTCCATCTTGTCCACACCTTTAGTTTTATTATAATGCAGGATGATTTCTGGTTTCTGTTTCCTGTCATTGGTGTCAATACTTCCATCATGATGCATGATACTCGGTAATATCATGGATTTTTCTTTCTTCGCTTTATAAGACACCATTGTTGCTTGATTGCCGAAACCAAAGACACTCTTATAAAGTGATCGCTGTGGATTGTGCTTCAAGATTGGAGGAATTTCTCGGCAGTTTGGCTTCATAGTACCAACAAGTGTAAGTTGTTTCTGTAGCAAAAATTTGCCCAGTTCAAGACTGGTGAAACAGTTGTCCCCTGTTATATTTTTTCCATAATTGAAAATTGGTACAGCAAGTGTTTTTACTATGTCAAAACATAGGTATTTTCTGGACTGGAGTATCAACTTCTTTGCCACAGTAAATCAGACCATTCATCCCATAATAGCTTGCAGAATCACACATCCAGAAAATTTTTATTCAATACTTGGCTGGTTTACTGGGCATATACTGAATGAATTTGCAACGTCCGCTAAAGGCAAGAAGTTGCTCATCCACTGTGACATTGTTACTATTAGAACGTTTCTTTTTCCAGAAACAAAGCTGATTCCTGCCTCCAAAGTCTCTTCAGCAAGTAGCACAATGAACAGGATGTTGTCTGTCCTCCTGGTTCTGTATGTTTAGGACCTGTGATGTTGGAGATGCATGACTTTGTGAGGGAGCCTCCTTCCCAAGATCACATGACCATGTAGTCAGGCAGAATCCATACTCTTCACAGCAACAGCAGAGTCATAAAGACTGAGTCATAAAGACAAAGTCTTCCCCAGCAACAGTAAAGACAAAAAGACTGAGGATCACATGTAAACCTAGTACAGGCCTAAAAGGCCCCAGGTATGTGAATATGGGGTATTCCCAAAAAGTAGTTATACCGAAATGCCTGTAACATAAAAATATATGAACTGGAAATTACTAACAACTATATCCTGAGGAATACCTAGAGTTTCAGAATTCTAACTAAAGTAATCTTGCAGAAAATAGAAAATCATTAACCTACAGGCCTGCGAGGCCCCAGGTATGCCTATCCTTAGGATAGGCCATTAATGTCTGATTGTAACTGAGCTGTTCCAGCCGCCGCCGACACCAGCTGATTGGTAGGGGTGCAGGGTGTCGCGCCCCCACCAATTAGACATTGGTGACCTATCCTAAGGATAGGAGATCAGTGTTAAAGTTGTGGACAACCTCTTTAATGATATGAACTTATCTAAAACCAGCAAAAGATGTGGACTAGGGGTATTCCCATCTCCAAGATTTTAATATGTAGTAAATATGTAATAATAATTAACAAATACCTCCAACTACAACTGTAGTTTTATTCTTCTAATTTGCTACATAATTTTCCTCATGCAGGGTATAGCAGTAGCTTAGATATCCATGGTTACAACCCCTAACAACTACACTGCTCAAAAAAATTAAAGGGAACACTAAAATCCCACTGTTAGGACTGGCGGAACGCACCGAGTAAAAGGTGAGACGTTATTAGGTGCGTTCCCAGTCCGGGGTCCACCGTGCAGGTGAGAACCTGCTGCTAGCAAATGGCAGCGCTATATGGCGGTGGAAGCAAACCCTGTTAAGTCACAGGGCCTCGGTACCGCACACAAGAGCGCAAGCAAGGAGTCACCAAGCTCAGTCCCAAGACTTGGGATCTGAGTCCGTCTAGACTACTTGTGCTCAACACTGCTACTGGGGTGTCAGCGTAACCAAAATAATAACTAAAGATGCACGAGTGTGCGTGCGGTGCCGCACTGGCGGACCCCACTAACCACCCAGGCTTGGGTCAGGAAAGTGCTGTGAAAGCGCACGGCGCCGCACTGGCGGTCACCGCAATTAAACGCTGAATGGTGTTACGTGCTGATGGCGAAGTCGGGTGCTAGATAGCAATCATCCACCTTCCGCGAGCAGTCATCCAATAGGGAGGGGATTTTTAAAGAACGACTTTCACTCACAACACACACATGTTTTCAACTGTACACTAGCGCATGGCCGTGCGGTCATGCGAACCTTATATAGCTGCAGCATGTACAGGACCTTTCCAGAAGGACCAATGGGAGGCTGCCACAGAAGTTGAGCACCTTCAGGACCTTCCTGGAGGACCAATGGGATCTGCTGCAGTATCTGAGCACATGACCCTCGATCTCCAATGGGAGATCTTGCCCTGGGCATGCTCAGTAGAGGAAAAGCAGGACTTAGTCCCAAAAGCATCCGCTTGCCGCTGTCCAGCACTGGCTTCCATGGCAGGAGCTGGAAAAGCAGCAGTAACTCTATGTGAGAGTGAGACTGAGCAAGACGCTGGGACCGACGGCTCCACTGCGGCAAGAGAAGAATGGGAGACCGCAGCGGAGATGGCCTGAGATTCCCCCTGTGCAGAGGCGGAAACTCGACCCCTAACACCCACATCCTAGATATAACTGAATTAAATATTCCAGTTGTAAATCTTTATTCATTTCATAGTGGAATGTATTGAACAATAAAACCTAAAAATTATCAACTTAAATTACAACTAATATCCAACAGAGGTCTGGAGTTGGAATGATGCTGAAAATCAAATTGGAAAATGAAGTTACAGGCTGATCCAACTTCAGTAAAAATGCATCAAGACAAAGAAATGATGCTCAGTAGTGTGTGTTGCCTCCACGTGCCTGTATGACCTCCCTACAACGCCTGGGCATGCTCCTGATGAGGCAGTGGATGGTCTCCTGAAGGATCTCCTCCCAGACCTGGACTAAAGCACCCGCCAACTCCTGGACAGTCTGGTGCAACGTAATGTTGGTGGATAGTGCGAGACATGTCCCAGATGTGTTTAAACGGATTCAGGAATGGGGAACAGGCAGACAAGTCCATAGCTTCAATGCCATCATCTTGCAGGAACTGCTGACACACTACAGCCACATGAGGTCTGGCATTGTCCTGCATAAGGAGGAATCCAGGGCCAACCGCACCAGCAAATGGTCTCACAAGGGGTCTGGGGATCTCATCTCGGTACCTAATGGCAGTCAGGAGAGCTGTGCGGCCCTCCAAAGAAATGCCACCCCACTCCATTACCGACCCACTGCCAAACCTGTCATGCTGAAGGATGTTGCAAGCATCAGATCACTCTCCACGGAGTCTCCAGACTCTGTCACATCTGTCACATGTGAAACCTGCTTTCATCTGTGAAGAGCACAGGGCACCAATGGCGAATTTGTCAATCCTGGTGTTCTGTGGCAAATGCCAAGCATCCTGCACGGTGTTGGGCTGTGAGCACAACCCCCATCTGTGGATGTCAGGCTCTCAGACCATTCTCATGGAGTCGGTTTCTAACCATTTGTGCAGACACATGCACACTTGTGGCCTGCTGGAGATCATTTTGCAGGGCTCCGGCAGTGCTCCTCCTGTTCCTCCTTGCACAAAGGCTGAGGTAGCTGTCCTGCTGCTGGGTTGTTGCCCTCCTACGGCCCCCTCAACGTCTCCTGGTGTACTGGCCTGTCTCCTGATAGCGCCTCCAGCCTCATACAGGTCATACACATGGAGTGTAGGTTTCTTTTAACATTAAAGTTATCATCACCTTGTACAGTCGTGGCCAAAAGTTTTGAGAATGACACCAAAATTATATTTTCACACGATCTGCTGCCCTCTGGTTTTTATTAGTGTTTGTCTGATGTTTATATCACATACAGAAATATAATTGCAATCATATTATGAGTACCAATAGGTTATATTGACAGTTAGAATGCGTTAATACAGCAAGTCAATATTTGCAGTGTTGACCCTTCTTCTTCAAGACCTCTGCAATTCTCCCTGGCATGCTCTCAATCAACTTCTGGACCAAATCCTGACTGATGGCAGTCCATTCTTGCATAATCAATGCTTGCATTTTGCCAGAATTTGTTGGTTTTTGTTTGTCCACCAGTCTCTTGATGATTGACCACAAGTTATCAATGGGATTAAGATCTGGGGAGTTTCCAGGCCATGCACCCAAAATCTCTGTTTTGTTCCATGAGCCATTTAGTTATCACCTTTGCTTTATGGCCAGGTGCTCCATCATGCTGGAAAAGGCATTGTTGGGTGCCAAACTGCTCTTGGACGGTTGGGAGAAGTTGCTCTTGGAGGACATTCTGGTACCATTCTTTATTCATGGCTATGTTTTTAGGCAAGACTGTGAGTGAGCCGATTCCCTTGGCTGAGAAGCAACCCCACACATGAATGGTTTCAGGATGCTTTACAGTTGGCATGAGACAAGACTGGTGGTAGCGCTCACCTCTTCTCCGAATAAGCTGTTTTCCAGATGTCCCAAATAATCGAAAAGGGGATTCATCAGAGAAAATGACTTTGCCCCAGTCCTCAGCAGTCCACTCCATGTACCTTTTGCAGAATATCAGTCGGTCCCTGATGTTTTTTTCTGGAGAGAAGTGGCTTCTTTGCTGCCCTCCTTGAAACCAGGCCTTGCTCAAAGAGTCTCCGCCTCACAGTGCGTGCAGAAGCACTCACAACAGCCTGCTGCCATTCCTGAGCAAGCTCGGCACTGCTGGTAGTCCGATCCCGCAGCTGAAACAGTTTTAAGATATGGTCCTGGCGCTTGCTGGTCTTTCTTGGCTGCCCTGGAACCTTTTTGACAACAATGGAAGCTCTCTCCTTGAATTACTTGATGCGATAGATTGTTGACTGAGGTGCAATCTTTGTAGCTGCGATACTCTTCCCTGTTAGGCCATTTTTGTGCAGTGCAATGATGGCTGCACTTGTTTCTTTAGAGATAACCATGGTTACCTGAATAGAAACAATGATACCAAGCACCAGCCTCCTTTTAAAGTGTCCAGTGAGGTCATTCTTACTTAATCATGACTGATTGATCGCCAGCCCTGTCCTCATCAACACCCACACCTTTGTTAATGGATCAATCACTAAAACGATGTTAGCTGCTCCTTTTAAGGCAGGACTGCAATGATGTTGAAATGTGTTTTGGGGGTTAAAGTTCATTTTCTGGGCAAATATTGACTTTGCAAGCACAGTAATTGCTGTTAAGCTGATCACTCTGACATTCAGGAGTATATGCAAATTGCCATTAGAAAAAATGTAGAAGTAGACTTTGGAAAAATTAATATTTGTCTCATTCTCAAAATTTTTGTCCATGACTGTATTGTGGTAAGCATGATGCTATACTTGGAACAACTCTACTTCCTTTGTCTAGAGGGTAACCTATATATCATTAAAATACTCTTTATTAAATTAAACACCTTAACTCAATCAGTTTAGTCACATACTTGACTAAACAAAATACTTCCAAAAACATTGGACAATTTATCCCTCCAATAAAATCAGACATAAAAGATGAACTGAAAATACACAAAGGCGTGTTCGGGCGTAACTCTTCCAGATGCTAAACGGCTGCTGAGGTGATCCAAACCCCTGAGGGCATATAACTATTCCACTTGCTGATAGAATATCGTCCAATCAGCACCACAGTCCAGTCAGACTGCTCAGCCAATCAAGAATCATGTGCCACTGTTTCTAAGGCTAAGGCCGAGCCCCCTTGAGTGACCAGCAGAATTACCTCAAAAACATTATACCTAATGGGATATAAAACTGTAACAATTATTGTTTTACTAAGTAGGGATCCTAAACAAAAACTCATACTCATTTAGGTGCCACAATCCCATGTGTCCCTTTCCGCTATCCCCTCCAGGGACCTTCCATTCTCTTCTCTGTATTGAAGTACAAAGCATAAAAAATGAATACTAAGTATATTTCAACACTCATACTAAATCTGAAATTAAACATCCAGCAGCCAAATTATCACCATGTATTTCTGGCTATTCTTGTTGGCTGATCTCTCGTTGTTTGTTACTAGAAGGCACTGCTACAAAAATGTGACTCCTTAAAATATGGATGACATTCATGTAACATCTGCATTTTTTTCATGACCCATTCAGTGCAACGTTTTCATAGTCCACATTTGCAGCCACAAATAGGACATGATCTATATATTGCAAAATGGACATATGGATGTGGCACGCACATTTATTATCCATGTCCTATTTCACATCTGTATGTCTTAAGCACAAAAGGTGGTACATTTCCATGTTTGGCAGCAGATGTACAGTGGGGCAAAAAAGTATTTAGTCAGTCAGCAATAGTGCAAGTTCCACCACTTAAAATGATGAGGCGTCTGTAATTTACATCATAGGTAGACCTCAACTATGGGAGACAAACTGAGAAAAAAAAATCCAGAAAATCACATTGTCTGTTTTTTTAACATTTTATATGCATATTATGGTGGAAAATAAGTATTTGGTCAGAAACAAAATTTCATCTCAATACTTTGTAATATATCCTTTGTTGGCAATGACAGAGGTCAAACGTTTTCTGTAAGTCTTCACAAGGTTGCCACACACTGTTGTTGGTATGTTGGCCCATTCCTCCATGCAGATCTCCTCTAGAGCAGTGATGTTTTTGGCTTTTCGCTTGGCAACACGGACTTTCAACTCCCTCCAAAGGTTTTCTATAGGGTTGAGATCTGGAGACTGGCTAGGCCACTCCAGGACCTTGAAATGCTTCTTACGAAGCCACTCCAGGACCTTGAAATGCTTCTTACGAAGCCACTCCTTCGTTGCCCTGGCGGTGTGCTTTGGATCATTGTCATGTTGAAAGACCCAGCCACGTTTCATCTTCAATGCCCTTGCTGATGGAAGGAGGTTTGCACTCAAAATCTCACGATACATGGCCCCATTCATTCTTTCATGTACCCGGATCAGTCGTCCTGGCCCCTTTGCAGAGAAACAGCCCCAAAGCATGATGTTTCCACCACCATGCTTTACAGTAGGTATGGTGTTTGATGGATGCAACTCAGTATTCTTTTTCCTCCAAACACGACAAGTTGTGTTTCTACCAAACAGTTCCAGTTTGGTTTCATCAGACCATAGGACATTCTCCCAAAACTCCTCTGGATCATCCAAATGCTCTCTAGCAAACTTCAGATGGGCCCGGACATGTACTGGCTTAAGCAGTGGGACACGTCTGGCACTGCAGGATCTGAGTCCATGGTGGCATAGTGTGTTACTTATGGTAGGCCTTGTTACATTGGTCCCAGCTCTCTGCAGTTCATTCACTAGGTCCCTCCGCGTGGTTCTGGGATTTTTGCTCACCGTTCTTGTGATCATTCTGACCCCACGGGGTGGGATTTTGCGTGGAGCCCCAGATCGAGGGAGATTATCAGTGGTCTTGTATGTCTTCCATTTTCTAATTATTGCTCCCACTGTTGATTTCTTCACTCCAAGCTGGTTGGCTATTGCAGATTCAGTCTTTCCAGCCTGGTGCAGGGCTACAATTTTGTTTCTGGTGTCCTTTGACAGCTCTTTGGTCTTCACCATAGTGGAGTTTGGAGTCAGACTGTTTGAGGGTGTGCACAGGTGTCTTTATACTGATAACAAGTTTAACCCTGCTGTTCTGTTGGTCAATAATGACCGACTTTGAACTTCAATATTCTTTAAAATATTCAAGATGCGGCTCTGAAACCCGTGGCCGACCGACCCATCCTCATTTAAGTCAATCAACCACAAGTTTCAGAACCGCATCTTGAACACCCCAAAAAATACCAAAGTTCAAAATAGGTCTCCCCAGACCGAACAGAACAGCAGGGTTAAACAGGTGCCATTACTACAGGTAATGAGTGGAGGAAAGAGGAGACTCTTAAAGAAGAAGTTACAGGTCTGTGAGAGCCAGAAATCTTGATTGTTTGTTTCTGACCAAATACTTATTTTCCACCATAATATGCAAATAACATGATAAAAAAACAGACAATGTGATTTTCTGGATTTTTTTTTCTCAGTTTGTCTCCCATAGTTGAGGTCTACCTATGATGTAAATTACAGACGCCTCTCATCTTTTTAAGTGGTGGAACTTGCACTATTGCTGACTGACTAAATACTTTTTTGCCCCACTGTAGATAGCCGACAGTTGTTTAATGCATGTATAATGGTGAAAGACTAAAGTCCAGTGGGGCCAATGATATAACACGTTTATGAATTGTAGACAAATAGGTTTTCTAGCCACAGAAAAGGTAGGCATATTGGTAGAATGTGATAGGTTTAGCAGTTAATTTAACAAGCATTGGTCTTCAGCTTGTTGAAACACATTAAAACATACAGTATGAAAACCATCTGGGGAATCACTGACAAGCCTTAACAATTTTTTTTTTTTTTTTTTATCAGATATTTTTTATTAAAGTTTTCAGAACATAACAGAATTTTCTCCAAAATACCCCACAATCTTTTCCTCATTCCCAACCGCTCCCCCCCTACCCAACCCTGGTCCAATGATAAAATATATCACAAGAAAAATACAGACATAGATAAGGCACATATACCAAGGCGCCAGTCATGGAGTACAACTAAATCACTTTCAGGGTGATATAAACATGGTATCACGAGAATAAACTTACAGACGGTAAGCCTGGAACATTCAACCATCCTGCCCAAATTTTCTCAAACACTGCCGGTCTACCCCGTTTAAGATAAATGGCCTTCTCTCTGCATAGTTTGAGGTTTAGCTTATTTACATATTCTTTCCTCGTGGGTACTTTATCTGAGATCCAGTGATATGCTGCTAATTTTCTAGCAGTAAAAAGCATTCTGGCAATAGCTATTTGTGAATAATCATCTCCTCCCGCCTCCTCAACATATCCAAGCACACAGACAATAGAATCTCTGGGAAAATCCTGCTCTGTGGCCATATATAGTTGAGAACCATAATCCAGAATATTTGTATACAGGGACACGTCCAGAACATATGTAGGATATCCGCATTATCGAGCGTACACTTGGGACATTTTGAATTTGGCCTTAGACCCAAATCAAACAGCCACTTAGGAGTCCTATAAACCCTATAAAGGATATATAGTTGAGACAGACGGTTGGGCTCACTGAGGGACAACTTCGGGATCATTTGCATTATTGACTCCCATTGATCTACCGGAATCCCCCCCACTTGTTGTTCCCATTTCGCTAATGCCGTCATCGGGTGACCTAAAAGCACCCTCGAGAGGTGCTCCCCATACACGAATGAAATTAGTCCCCTTGTAGATGCCTGTAAACCGAGCCTATTAATAACAGTATCATGTATAATAATAGTGTGAGTCTGCATTTTATAAGCGTGTCTTACTTGTAAATACTGATAAAATATAGAATGCTGAAGTGAGAACTTTCGTAAGTCCTCAAATAATTTAACGACACCCCCATCTATCAGCTGTGAGAGCCACCAGATACCCACTCGTCGCCATTGCGCAAACCCCATCAATGTCCTCAATTGCGGCAGATATGGATTATCCCATATAGGGGTATACCTCGTGAACCAGTAATTCCTCTTAAACTTTAAATTTTTCCCCTCACTTTGACTATAAGCATTACCGTCGGAAATTTAGTCACCCACGGTTTAAATTTATTCACCTTTAACTTAGACAATAGGGGACCCTGACTGTTATGATGCGGTGGTTTAGGAGCAACATGGAACGAACTCTGAAGGAAGTGGTATCTGTACTGACCGCAGTCCCTAAGCTCAACACCACACTAGAAGTAGCCGTGGGATGTACCTGTCACTCCCTAGACATCTCGACACAGCCTAAGAGCTAACTACCCCTAAAGATAGAAGCAGGAAAACTATCTTGCCTCAGAGAAAATCCCCAAAGGATAGATTAGCCCCCCACAAATGACTGTGAGTGGAGAGGGAAAAGACATAGACAGAATGAAACCAGAATGAGCACAGGAGGCCAGTCTAGCTAAATAGATAGGACAGGATGGAATACTGTGCGGTCAGTATAAAACACTACAAAAATCCACGCAGAGTTTACTAAAAACTCCACACCTGACTAAAGGTGTGGAGGGTAAATCTGCTTCCAGCAAGACAGATTTAATTCATGCTGATAAGCTGGACAAACATAGAAAACACAGAACGGATAAGTCTACAATCTGTGGACAGAAAAGCGCAAGCAAGAACTTAGCTTAGCTGAACTGGTCAGGATAACAGGGAAATCCAAAGAGATGTGAATCCAACCAGAAACCAATTACAAGTGGCACAAGCTGAAGGAAAAGCCAGGCTTAAATAGCCGAGCAGAAACGACGATCAGGTGGAAGCAGCTGAAGACCGCTAACTCCAAGGAGCAGCCATACCACTAGAAACCACAAGAGGGAGCCCAAGAGCAGAACTCACAAAAGTGCCACTTACAACCACCGGAGGGAGCCCAAAAGCGGAATTCACAACCCCTGACCCCCCAGAAACTGAAGAATCCCTTGACCTCCCCCTATTTCCACAGATGTGTCCTCCATTCTACTTGCCAGATGTTGACACTGGGAAGATAAAAAATATAGCCAAGGGTTAGGCAGTGGCAACCCTCCCTCCTCCTTACTCCTTTGTAAGTGCTCTTACTTAATTCTCGCACCCTTTTTCAACCATATAAGTTCCCTAAACAGTGCATTAATTTTAAAGAACCTAATTTGGGGAAGCCAAATTGGGGAGTTATGAAGAACATATAAAAGCTGAGGCATAATCACCATTTTCAAGAGGTTCACTCTCCCAACCATTGACAAATATAACAGTCCAGGCCTTAATCTTCTGTTTAATCCTAGCCAAAAGCGGGGAAAGATTTAAGCGTTCATAATCTAATATGTTGTTTGATACATTAATACCCAGGTATTTTAAAACATGGCACTACTGGCACCTGTGGAGCTCTAACCACAGTTGGGTCTAATGGTAAAATAGCAGACTTTTCCCAATTTATGGCCAAACTTGATATAGCCCCAAACGCAGCAAAAAGTGACATTACTCCATTGAGTGATTTGTCAGTCAGCCAAAAACAGGAGAATGTCATCGGCGTAGAGAGCCACTTTCTCCTCTAATGTCCCGTATCTAAGCCCCTCAATTTCTGGGCTAAGTCGTATCCTCGAGCCAAAGGCTCCACCGCCTGGGCGAAAAGCAGCGGAGACAGAGGGCAACCCTGCCTCATACCCCTATACAGATTGAAGGGTTCAGATAACAGTCCATTCGCTCGTATTCTTGCTGACGGTTCTGAGAACAAAAGCTTAGTCCAACCAATAAAGCCTGGACCAAAACCAATGCAGTGAAGCGTAGCAAACAGGTATTTCCATTCCACGCTGTCTAATGCCTTAGTGGCATCAAGGGACAGAACTGCCCTCCTCCCCACATTGTCCGCCCCAATAACACATTGAGATATACTCTTCTAACATTAAGGGCCGCTGACTTACGAGGAATGAATCCCTTCTGATCCGAGTGTTTAAGAAATTCCATGACTTTTGAAAGACGAATGGTCAACACCCTTGCTAATAGCTTAACATCTACTGTCAGAAGGGAAACTGGTCTATATGAGGCCGGGAGGGTAGGATCCTTATCTTTTTTTTTTGGTAAGACAGTTATAATAGCTTCCTGCATAGAAGGCGGAAGGACCCCAAGCCCGAAGCTATTGTTAATTGTAGTCAATAATATTGGGAGTAGAACCGACTTATATTTTTTATAGACCTCCACTGGTATGCCATCTACCGCCAGTGATTTGTTATAAGATAGTGTTCGGAGCCTCTTCAAGCTCATCTAAATCCAAAGGTTCATCTAACAAAGCTCTATCCGCATCAGAAAGTCGCGGGAGCCTGGCGGCTTCTAGAAAGTCCGCAAGCTCTTCAGTGGAAGCCCCAAAATGAGAGGAATACAAGTTAGTGTAAAAGGCCCTCAAAATCCTTGGAATTCCCGGTGAATCCGTGATGAGTGTCCCAGCCCCACCACTGAGCCCAGGTATGAACGAGGACCCTTTTTGTGCTGACGTTATAACCCGAGAGTAGGTGCCCCACACTCTCTGCACTTTCAATGAATTGGTTCGATTGGAACATACGTTTCTGAGCGGCCACCTCTAGAGTCATTTTGGTCACTCGTGACTGAGCATCCTTAAGTCTCCTCTGTTAGGGGTGACCTGCATTGAGAAAGCCCGCTCTGCATCCTCCATCTACAAGTACAAGTTTAGATTTTTGTCTTGAACTAGACTTAATCTTTGAAATCTCACGAATAAACATACCACGTAAGCATGCCTTCAGAGTCTCCCACACCACCAGACTAGAGGCTGTTCTTATTAAACCGAAGTAATTCCTGTAATTCAGAGGTGAACATATCAGTCTTATCCACTAGCTGCAACCAAAACGTATTTAAGCGCCACAGAGGCCTACCTCGTGACACCACATCATCCCCCTTGATCACAATGGACAGGGGTGAATGGTCCGACACTGTCCTCAGCAAATATTCAACATTTTTAATTTTCCCCAGCATGAGACCATCCCCCAAGGCCAGATCGATACGAGATAGGGAAGTAAAAGTACATTTCAGGATTCCTGCATCTCCACAGATCAGTTAAAGCTAGTTCTCGCAGGAGCGCCCCAAATGGTGTGCAATTACCTTCCGGTTTTATAGGTGCGTGATTACCTCTATCCCAATGGGCATCTAAAATGTTATTGAAATCACCCACCACTAAATATGGGACCCCTGGAAAACCTCTCAATAGTAAGGATTTGATATATGATCCTATTACTATATGGCGGAGGAATATATAAAGATATGAGTATAATTGTAACTGCAGACAAGGTACAACATAAAATAACAAACCGCCGCTCCTCGTCCACCACTACCTGATTACATGAAAGCTGAGCACCCCGTCCAATTAGTATACTAACACCTCTGGAATACTGGGAATAAGTGGAGTGATATCCTGCCAATATACATCTCTTATCTAGAATATTGAGTGTTGTGAATTCCGTTCTTGGTTGTAAATAGTATTTTTGTGAGTTCTGCTCTTGGGCTCCTCCTATGGTCTTTAGTGGTATGGCTGCTTCTTGGATTTAGCTTCTCAGCTGTTTCCTTTGATTGTCTTTTGGGCTCGGCTATATTAGTCTGGCCGTAACCCCTCATTCAATGCCAGTTGTCAATTGTCTCTGCCTGGAGTCATTGCTCTTTGGACTTTCCTGACACTGACCAAGTTCTGCTAAGCTAAGTCCTTCCATGTCCTTTGCAGTTCACTTATTGTGGACTTGTTGTTTTGTACTGTCTTGTTTTTGCTCATTTGTCCAGTTTATCAGTATGGATCTATTTAGCTAAACTGGAAGCTCTTGGCAGCAGAGTTTGCCCTCCACACCTTTAGTTAGGTGTGGAGATTTTTGCATTTCTCTGCGGTGGACTTTTTCTAGTTTTTTCTACTGACCGCACAGAGCTCTTTTCTGTACTTTCCTTTCTAGCTAGAAGTGGCCTCCTGTGCTCAATCTTGTTTCATACTACGTATGTCATTTCCTTCTCCTCTCAGTCATTACATGTGGGGGGCTGTCTTTCCTTTGGGGATTTTCTCTGAGGCAAGATAGTTTTCCTGCTTCTATTTTTAGGGGTAGTTAGCTCTTAGGCTGTGACGAGTTGCATAGGGAGCGTTAGGAGCAATCCACGGCTGCTTCTAGTTGTGTGTGTTGAGCTTAGGGTCTGCGGTCAGTATGGATACCACTTGCTCAGAGCTAGTCTCGTGTCGCTCCATAATCACCAGACCATAACAATCGAGTGTCTCTCGGGTAAGATGCGTCACCTGCAGACAGATTACCGTTGGTTTGTGATCCGCAATAAAATAAAAATTGCCTGCCTTTTTACTGGGGACTTCATCCCTCTAACATCCCAACTAAATCCTAACCTCCCCTATAACTAGTAGTTTGTCATACACAACAATATCTAGTTAATCTTAGGGTGGTTTCACACTTGCGTTTTTGTCTGCAGCGTTTTTGCACAAAAAACGCATGCGTTTTTCCCCTATATTTAACATTAAAAACGCATGCGTTTTTTGTTGTACGCGTTTGGTCGCGTTTTGAAACGCATGTGTTTTTTTGCTGCATGCGTTCTTTTTCAGAAATGCAACTTGTAGTATTTTTGAGAGGCGTTTTTTTGACACATAAAAACGCATGCGTTTTCATGCGTTTTTTTTTGTCAAAAAATACATTGGAGTCAATGGAAACGCATGCGTTTTTAAGCACATGCGTTTGTTTGCGTTAAAAACGCATGCGTTTTTATTAAGAAAAAAAAAACAGAACACTGATATTCCACCCCCCACCATAAAGGTGATAAAGGGATCCTAACCCTAACCCTAAAGGGATCCTAACCATAACCCTATTCCCTTTAGGGTTAGGATCCCTTTAGGGGTAGGGTTAGGATCCCGTTAGGGTTATGATCCCTAACCCTAACTATTTCTGTTTATAGTGGGTTTTTTTTACTTTATTTTGATTGGCAGCTGTGACACATTTCTCAGCATGCGTTTAAAAAACGCAAACGCATGCAAAACGCATGCGTCAAAAAACCGCAGCGTTTGCACGCGTTAACATGCGTTTTTTCACCATGCGTTTTTTTTAAAAACGCATGCGTATTGAAACGCAAGTGTGAAACCAGCCTTAGCCAAACCTATTTTGACATATGTGCACATATCAAAGGACCGAACACCCCCCCCCCCGCCAATTCCCTCGCACCCTCCTAACACCCCACAGCACAAGGCGACCATCTGAGCACAGAGACAACTTTAAAGTGTCTAAAAGTTCACTTTTTCCCACTGCAGTCCTCCATTTCTCTTCTTAAATGTTGTTCATTCAGATCCAACCAATCAGCTGCCTCCATAGCATCCAGAAAAAAATGAGATTTATTCCCAGCCTCGACCCGCAATTTAGCCGGGAGAATCATTGAGTATTTCAGGCCAAGAGCCCTCAGCCGGTTTTTTGATATCAACAAATTTTGCTCTCATTTTCTGCACGGTCTGTGAGAAATCAGGATAAAATGAAACTCTAGAACCGTCAATAGTTAGTTCAGGGTGATCTCTTGAGAACCGAAAAATGTTGTCTGTCTCTGTAGTGAAGTATTTTGGCCAAAATAGGCCTTGGTGGATGGCCGGGGGGAAGGGGAAGGGCAGGGATCCTATGAGCGCGCTCCACCGCGTACAAGTGAGTCAGAATGTCCGGTCCAACTTTCTCCTTTATCCAGGCCTCAATTAAAGTAGTAGGATTTTTGCCCTCGCATCGTTCTGGCACACCGACAATGTGGACATTATTGCGCCTGGACCTGTTCTCCAAATCATCCGTTTTGTTCCAAATCGCAGCAATATCTTTCTTAATCTCCTTATTGTGCTGCGCAGACGTAGAAAGTGTATTTTCAACCACATCGAACAAAGTCCAGCTGACAATGATCGACATCCTTGGAGACTCGGAGCACGGAACCGCTGTGTCAGGGCGTAGAATATCAAAGAAGAAATAAGGAATCCAGCTCAACGAGGTAGTGAAAAAAACTTCTTTCTTTATTCACTTGAAAATATATTCAGTGGAGGATAAAAACATCAGCAATTACAAAGGATAAAATGCGATATCAATGCGGTTCTGGTTACCAAGCACCCTTAATCATTATTAATCCAATAGTATGTAATGTGTGTGTGTGTGTGTGTTTTCAACCCTTTCAAAGTATTTTAATGAAATAAAAACACAGGTTGTTGTAATATTTTATTATACTGGTAATCCACCTGAAGACCCTTGTCACCTGTAACAAATGTAAAAAAAACTAAACAAACAACAATATTCCATACCTTCCGACGATCAGTCTCGTCCCACGCTGTAAATCCACCAGAAAGGGTTAACTAATTTTACAAGCAGAAGCCTGCTAATGCAGCCGCCCCTGCCTGTAAAAACCTGGCGAATGAATGGAATGTAGGTAAATGACCTGTAGTTACCTCGAGTTGCGGTGATGCGCCCTCTGCTCGATGTCCTCATATGAACTCGAGCCTGGGAACTTTTCAGAATATTTTCCCACGCTACACACATACACATGTATCTATGGAGTGGCCATCATAGCCAACACATTATAGGACCTTTGTAGCTATATGCAAGTGCATTGCTGAGCTAATATTCTGTTTATTAAGAATTTTTGCATGGGGGAAGTGGAATTATCTGTGCATTATAGCCTTCTTTTTTACCTTATGCTTTTCTTTCATTTTTTTTTTTTTTTAATGCTTATTGTTTTCCCACCTATAGCCTGATAGGAATTTAACAGGGCGAGCTGGGGAAAGATGCCGTTGAGTGGGGGCGCCAAAAATCGCTTCAATCAGGGTGCCAACCTCCACTGCTAGGAAGGGACAGCAGCTAAGCGTAGGGATATTTGTTAGGTTATGTGCATGGCTAGGTCTATTGTGTTTCCCTGCTTGAAGTCCCCCAGATTCACACAACATAGCCAAATCTCTCAATCCATGCATAATTAACCCTAAACCCCTGCCAAATCCCCTGGCAACAACCTCCTGACTCCTAATCTCAGGGGGGGTTATTCATAAGTAGATGATTGATCTCACCTGGCTGCATAGGTGGTGTGAACTTAGCAGCCGAAGGTCTTGAATCCTGTAGGTGGTGTCCCGATCCTTATCCTCTCCTTTGGTGATCGGATGAAGATTCTGCAATTGGGTTGTGCCAGCCGACTGTGCCGTTACTCCCGATGCCGCGCTGTCTCCGAGGCCAGCATAATGGCGAGGAGCACTACACATGCCCCTTGAGGTGATCTCCATGCTGCTGGCCGAGGCAGCCGATTGCTGCCCGAGTCTCCTTTAGTACCCTCGTCTATGCGGTCCACTATTGCTTCCTTCTGTGCCCTCCTGCGCTGCTACCAGAGCTGGCTGGCCACTGCCCGCTGGGTCCCCATCGCTGAGGAGTCTGTTGGTAAGGCCCCCACCTCCTGGCCCCACGCGACCCCCGACGCCGAGCAGGCCCAACCACGGCCCAGGTGCCTGCTGATCCTGGTACCTCTCGCATTGCTGCTGCCGAGAGGGAGGCGAACACCTCCCCCTGTTTTAGGTCCCACCGCACTGCTGGATTCCTACTGGCTCTGCTGTGCATGACCTCCAGCCTGGGGCTTGCACTGCCCACCGGAGGTTCCCCAGATGGGCTCCTGTTACAACTCCGGACCGGGGGGGTGATATCTGGACTTAAGCGCGCCGGAGGCCTAGACCGCCGAAGCCGGCATCCATCCGCAGGACCCTGGACTTCACTGGTCGTCACCCCTTGTAGCAGGCTGCTCACCGATGCCTGCAGCAGGCTGCTCACCGATGCCTGCAGCCAGCTTGTGCCTTGAGTTCACGCCACATCCCTCAGTCTTGGCAGGAAGGCCTCGACATCCATGGATTCAGGTACCCTTGAGCTTACTATTCTCTCCAGGGGGTGGCTAAAATGGTGTCCATGCAAAATGGCTGATCCCCTGTATAGTAAACCCCTTGACCCCACCTCTATCCCCCATGACCTAAACCAGGCTCCATCTATACCAAACTATTAACCCCTGATTACCCACCTGCAAATGCAGCTCTATACACTCCCACGTTACCCTGTCAAGTCGGCCTCCCTTTATGGCCGGGGCCCATTACGGCCTCTCTTGACACTTGTATGCATTGTTGTATATATGCATCTTCCAGTTAATCTGATGAAGGTCTCATTGCTTAAAAATATTCATAATCTGTGAAACCTGGGAATCCTCACAGTAAAAGGTATACCATATTTTTTTTTCTTTATAAATGCATCTAATGATATGATGCACCTCCATTTTTTTATTTTATTTCTGTAAAAACAAAGACATTTTTTCAGTAGACCTCAGATCAGACCCCACCATAGTTAAGTAGAATTCACATTGGACCCTCAAATGTTAAACAGACCTCAGATCACATCCCCCCATTAATAAATCACTCCTACACCTCCAATATTTTTCCCACCTCAGGTAAGACACCCTAATCAGACCTCCTTCGACTAATCAGACCTCCCTGAAATTGAACCCCAATGAGGCTTCCCTAATATTTATAAAATCCCCCAAGCAGACCTCCGACTTAATTATAACCCTTCCACGTACTATACCTCCCCAAAAGATATTAGTCCTCAGATCTGACAGCATCTTCAATCAGATGCACCTTTCCTCTGTAATCATACACTAAATGTGTATCAGACCTCGGATGAGACCCCCAGTAGTAGTCAGACCTTAGATCATACTTAAAAAAAAAAAAAAGGGAACTCTCCTGATCTAGACATTCAAGGTGCTGTTTTTGCAGCCCTGCATTCTGAAGAATTGTCACTCAGTATTAAGTTATAGTCTAAGACTATACATCCTTGAGTTTCTGTTAAAACACAGAGCAGTGCTGTGACCAGGACAAGACCAGAGGGCGGTAAGTAGGACCATACCTTGCTTCTTACTCCTCCTCCTGACTCATAACGCTGGCTCCAGATGCCCACCCCCGCTCATAGTGCTGGCTTCTGTCTCTTGCTAACTTCTTTTCAGAAGACACCTCAATTTCTCTACCATTTTTGAGTGGAAAATTGTGCATCTTATAAAGGAAAAAATACGATTAATTGCATGCAGTTTGTAAAATTCAGAAATCTTATTATTCCTGTGTATTGTCATGATTTGCATAATATCTGCGCTATGTTTAAATTTACATTTATTTTCTTATATTTTGTCTTAAGGTACCGTCACACATAGCGACGCTGCAGCGATACCGACAACGATCCGGATCGCTGCAGCGTCGCTGTTTGGTCGCTGGAGAGCTGTCACACAGACAGCTCTCCAGCGACCAACGATCCCGAGGTCCCCGGTAACCAGGGTAAACATCGGGTAACTAAGCGCAGGGCCGCGCTTAGTAACCCGATGTTTACCCTGGTTACCATCCTAAAAAGTAAAAAAACAAACGCTACATACTTACCTTCCGCTGTCTGTCCTCGGCGCTCTGTTTCTCTGGTCTGGCTGTGAGCGCCGGGCAGCCAGAAAGCAGAGCGGTGACGTCACCGCTCTGCTTTCCGGCTGACCGACGCTCACAGCCAGAGCAGGAGGAGAGCAGAGCACAGCGCTGGAGGACAGACAGCGGTAGGTAAGTATGTAGTGTTTGTTTTTTTACTTTTAGGATGGTAACCAGGGTAAACATCGGGTTACTAAGCGCGGCCCTGCGCTTAGTTACCCGATGTTTACCCTGGTTACCAGCGAAGACATCGCTGAATCGGTGTCACACACGCCGATTCAGCGATGTCTACGTGGAGTCCAGCGACGAAATAAAGTTCTGGACTTTCTTCCCCGACCAGCGATCTCCCAGCAGGGGCCTGATCGCTGCTGCCTGTCACACTGGACGATATCGCTAGCGAGGACGCTGCAACGTCACGGATCGCTAGCGATATCGTCTAGTGTGACAGTACCTTTAGATATATTTTCTGCACTCTTATCTGGCAATGGCATTTAGTTGGTTACATAGCAGTTTGGGTGGGCATGTTCACAAGTAGGCTATGAGACCGAGGCATGTCTACCTATGCCCCTGAATCATATTCATTTTGTTGTATACATGTGCAAACTAATTCTTAGACAATTTTTTTTAACATGAGAAATGGCCATGCCATCATTCTACATTCCTTTGTTGATAGTCATTCCTTGCCCAAATACTGCATTTCAATACAACATAGCAGAAAAATCGACTCCCTTTCGTAGTGATGGACTCCACAGATACGATGAGTATTAATTCTTCTTATTCAGATTAAAACAACGCATATCAAGACCGCACAGCTCTCATCATCAGACATTTGCCTGACGGTAAGCAGTTCATGTTGTTTTAATATTAAGGAATACGATCGGTGGCCCCTATGATCGTGAGGGCCTGATCGTCACCATCGTGACTCAAGGTCATCATGACGACTTCCGGGCAGCATGAAGCTTCTGACAGTTGATGGTAGCACTGTATTGCAATGATGGAGACTTGCAATAGAGTCAAGCTGCGATAGCAGTGAAAGTTAATTACCCATATAGGGACTACGTGAAAAAGAAAAAAAAAATAAACCTTTAAAAAAAAAAAAAACTAATAAAGGATAAACAAAATACTGTATATTCCAATACGTTGTAATATTTATGTAAAAATAAAATAACAAAAACGCACAAATTCGGTATTGCCGTGTTCATAATAACCCTCTCTATAAAACTGTCACACTTGTTAACCTCTTCAGTGAACACATTAAAAAAATAAATAAAACTGTAAACTATGTATTTATATTCTTCCTCCCATAAAACACGCTAGTACTCAGCGAGGCCATCTTTGTTTACAAAACTGACCATCGCTCTGTGCTAAAATCTTAATCATGTGAAATGAGTTTTATGTGCACTACAGCTTCCAACAGTTCTAACCACTTCAATTTATCCACAATGAAAATATATCGTTTAAAACCGTTGTACACTACGGTGTACGCGAGGTCTAAGTAGGATTCCTCTCTAAAGATTCTACAGTGGAGGCAGATGTATCTCCCTTCCCCAACTATCTTAGGCTACTTTCACACTAGCGTTAACTGCAAACCGTCACAAAAACGTATTTTTCCCGAAAAAACGCATGCGTCAAAAAACTGCAAAACGTATGCAACGCATACAGCATTTCGACGGATCCGTCGCAAATCCGATAAACTGTTCCGTTGAAATGCTGGATGCGTTGCATACGTTTTTACCATCCGTTGCATTTGTTTTTACGACGGATCCGTTTTTAAAATGGGAGGCACCAAAATTTGATTGGCTACTGGAAACTAAGGGAAATCTATATACTGACTGTATTTACAGCACATCTTTGAGGGTTTTAGTTTAGTGGCAAGGATGGATGGTGTAATTGGGAGGATTTCGAGTTTGGTTACTGAAGTTATATTTGAGACGAATCGCCTGGATATCATAGTGCGGGAGACGGAGGCGGCAGCAGAAAGACGGAGGATGCAACGGAGAAGGCGACGATTCTGGATACATCCAATCAATGAGCTGCGGATGACCAGGGGTGTCCAGTCCACTCTTTATCTGGAGTTGCGGTGCAACCCACAGAAATTCTACAATTATGTACGGATGAGGATGGAACATTTCGATTTTTTTGGTTGGAAAACTAGAGGATGTCATCCAAAGGCAGGACACAAGGATGAGGCTTGCCATCACACCGGCGGAGCGGCTCCTGGTGACACTGCGGTAAGCATCTTTTTTTTATGTCATTGGTCATATTGAATGTTATTACATGCTGCAGAGAAAACTGCGCTGATATATTGCGCACCATTTTCTGCATCATGTAATTTGTTGGTTTGTTTGAGGCCATTCCACTGCTTTTTTTGGTTGATGGTCTGTGCAATTTTTTTTTACATTTTTTTTTTTTTCTTTTTTTTTTCTGCAGCTTCCTAGCTACGGGTGAGTCTTTGACTTCACTCCATTTCCAATTCAGGCTGGGGATTTCCATAATTGGCGGAATTGTGAAGGACACATGTCATGTGATTTGGGACACTTTACAGCCGGAGTATATCCCACAACCAACAATGGAAATCTGGTTGAGAAGTTCCGAACGATTTGAGACAATTTGCAATTTCCCAAATTGTGTTGGTGCCGTGGACGGCAAACATTAGGATTGCTAAACCGGCAGGAACAGGATCAGAGTACTATAACTATAAAAAATACTTCTCCATTGTACTCATGGCTATTGCTGACGCCAACTGCCGATTCCTTGCTGTGGACATAGGAGCGTATGGCCGGTCCAAAAAAAAAAACTCTGCAATGGGTCGCTGCCTGTATGGAGATACATACAATTTCCCGCCAGCAAGACCGCTCCCAGGAACAAGTGAACCAGCCATGCCATATGTGTGTGTAGGTGATGAAGCCTTTCAACTGTCGCCGCACCTACTGAAACCATACAGCAGCCGTGAATTACACCGTACCAAGCGGGTTTTTAATTACCGTCCTACCAGAGCAAGAAGAGTGGTAGAGTGCTCTTTCGGTATATTGACGGCAAAGTGGAGAGTTCTGCTGACTGCAATAAAACTGGAAACAAAAACTATAGACGATGTTGTCAAGGCATGTGTGGTGCTCCATAATTTTGTTATTTCAAAGGAGCCTGTTACCTTGGATGACGAACAATTGGAGACATCCTTGTGGGATTACCGCAGTGCCTCTGTTCGCTCCACCAGTTCTGTTACTATGATGAGGGACCAGTTTGCGGATTATTTTTTGTCACCTGTTGGGCGGGATTCCATGGCAAGACATGATTGTGTGACATGTTTTTCTTGGCGTTTGGTGTTTGTCAAAATTGTGTTTGTAGCAACCAAAAAAAAAAAAAAAAAAATCCACAAATTGTGGTTTGCTTGCTAATATAAAACCATTTTGTTATACCTTTTAAAACGTCTGGTGTTTCTTTTCACTTAACCTTTAATAGTTACCTTAATGAATCAACACACACACAGTAGATTGTAAACCAGAAATATTTTTATTACAAACCTTTTTTTTTTTTAAATTTTCAAAACATTTTTTTTTCTTGTAAAAATATAATTTTGTAATAACAAGGAAAAAAATAAAACAGTTTACAGGTCTTGGTAGTGTCGGGTGGAGTAACTATGGGAGGAGGGGCTGGAAGGTTGGACCACATCGGTAGGTGGGATTGGGGAAACCCTACTTGTTTGTTCTGCAGAAGGGTGTTGTAAAGCATGAGGCTGACCAGAGGGGGGTGTGTTGGGGTAGTTGTGTAACTGAATGGTGAAAAGCTGGGAAAGGAAGAAGAAGAAAATACTGGGGAATACATTGGGTTTGTGGGCCTGGTTTGGTAGTGGGACTGACGCTGATATTGTGGGGCATGATGTGGAAATGGTGACTGGGATGTGTGGGGGTAGATTGGGGTTCGTTTATTACCTTGAGCAGAGCGTTATGGCAGCTATTCATTACCCGCATCTGCTGATCAAAAGAAAGCTTTTCCATGCTCCTGAGCATGGATTGAAAAAAAAGATTTGCTGGAGCTTGACTTGCATCTAAATGCAGCCTATCCAAGCGACTGCTGATTTCATGGTGGTTTTCACTCATGCGTGATTGCACCATGCTGAAACCAGCAGTCACTTGTTCTCCCAAAACTTTAAAAGAATTTTGGAAGCCTGCATTTAGATGCAAGAACTCAGGAGCATAGCTCCTTTCCTGACCCCTCTGATGCTGCCGCCACGAACCTAACAGTGGTGTAGAGGTGGCAGGGTCAGAGGGGTGGGGTAAAGGGAATGCTATCTGTTGACCATCAGATGCGAGTAAGGAAGGCTGCGCTCCACTGGTTGAGGTGGATGAAGTGGATGAAGTGGAGGGGACAGAGGGGTCAGAGGTGTGGGGCCTACCGATGTGGTCCCCGGTGGCGGACTCAGGAGGGATCGCTCCAGAGGGCGCAGAGAAAGATGCAGGCGCACGGTGGCTGGAGTAGGTGCTGTGAAAGAAAAAACAATTAATATATTGATATGGAAAAGCCCGGACTGAAACAAAAGTTTTGTGATTAGACAGGTTAACATGGTTATTACTGGGATGTTTAATACTTACACTCGACTCAGCATGGTTTGCCTCAGGAAGGAGAGGGCAGGGGCGTATCTATAGCTCTTCTTCTTCCTTCCTGCTGAGCCACTCGCGGCCTGCATCTCCTCGGTAAATTCCCTCTTAAAGCGATCCCTCAGTGACCGCCACCGCTTCCTAACCCTGCCACCTGTGAAGACAGGAATGAAGAAAAAAAAAAAAAAGGTAAATGCAAGACATTACATTCAGCTCTAAACATCACTGAAAAGTGAATACTTACATAGTTTGCTCTGCTGCTGTGGAAGAAGGTCCTCCCACCTCTGAAATATGTTCCGGCATACTTCCAACCAGAGCCGACGGGTGACACTGGTGTCAGCATGCCTGCGGTCAGCCATGTTCCACAGCGGCTCCCGCTCGCGAACCTTCTTGATGAGGGCTTCAATCTCTGTCATCGTCTTCTGCGGGAGCACGCTGTGAAGCCTGTGAGAAAAAAAAATAAGAAAAAATTAAAAATTAGTACACTGAAAAAAAAAAAATGACCAATCGAACCCCCCCAAAAAAAGCAACTTACTGATGGCCGACCGCGGCGATGAGTCTGCCGACTCTGGGAGTGCCTGGGAGAACCTTCATGGTGTTTAGCAGCAGCAGCAGCAGGATACTGAAATAAAGGAAAAAAAAAATTAGCTTGAATGTATGTATGTTTTCTTGGTTCCGTTGTATCTGAAAATCTGTTTCATGCATGGTGCTGGTGTATGGTGTGAAGCAAGTGATTCACAACTACTTACACTTGGTTCCTCCTCCACTTGTATATCTCCACCCATCTCGGTCCCTTCTGACAGCTCCTCATCGGATTCTGTTTCCTGTGTAAACATAATAAATGCATGTAGTGAATAAAAATTATGAAAATTAAAAAAACAAAAACAAAAAAAAATTTGGGTTATTTACTTACCGATACACGCTGTTGCTGTGGAGGAGGGCTGCCAGAAGAGGACATTGTGTTCCTGTTATGTACGGCCGGTGGCTGTGGACCTGGTGGCTGTAGACCTGGTGGCTGTGGACCTGGTGGGTCTGTAAGTTAAAAAACACTTGCAATCTGCTCTACACATTGAAGTAGCAGATTTGGGGTCTTCAAAACTTACTTTCAATAATTTGATGATGCGATCCTGGTGGCTGTGGTCCTGGTGGCTTTGTCCTGGTGCCTGTGGACCTGGTGGCTGTGGACCTGGTGGGTCTGTAAGTTAAAAAACACTTGCAATCTGCTCTACACATTGAAGTAGCAGATTTGGGGTCTTCAAAACTTACTTTCAATAATTTGATGATGCGATCCTGGTGGCTGTGGTCCTGGTGGCTTTGTCCTGGTGCCTGTGGACCTGGTGGCTGTGGACCTGGTGGGTCTGTAAGTTAAAAAACACTTGCAATCTGCTCTACACATTGAAGTAGCAGATTTGGGGTCTTCAAAACTTACTTTCAATAATTTGATGATGCGATCCTGGTGGCTGTGGTCCTGGTGGCTTTGTCCTGGTGCCTGTGGACCTGGTGGCTGTGGACCTGGTGGGTCTGTAAGTTAAAAAACACTTGCAATCTGCTCTACACATTGAAGTAGCAGATTTGGGGTCTTCAAAACTTACTTTCAATAATTTGATGCGGTCCTGGTGGCTGTGGTCCTGGTGGCTGTGGTCCTGGTGGCTTTGTCCTGGTGGCTGTGGACCTGGTGGCTGTGGACCTGGTGCCTGTGGACCTGGTGCCTGTGGTCCCTACTCTATCTGCAATATAATAAGTATAATGGATTTATAGTTAGACCACCCCAGAAATAGGTAATGTTCAGCAATAAACACCCTGTTAAATTGTGTAAAATAGGTGAACACCCAAACCCAAAAACAGGTGCACGTTATACCATTCTTTTCCATGTCCCAAAAAAAAAAAAAATGTAAAAATGTGAGACACCTTTAAAAATATTTTTAAGTTTAACTTAAAAAAAAAAAATTACCTCCCCCAAAAAACCTTTTAAAGGATAGCCTTTATTAAAAAATGAACCCTCAACCAACTGCATGTGTAACCATTGGTACATACACCTGTTTTAAATTTACCTTTATGAAATTATACTACGGACAATTTTTTAATAAACATTTTATTTATTTATTTATTTATTTTTTTTAAATCACAATGGAGCAGAAATGCTCTTTATTTTAAATACACGTACATCAACTGCGAATGGTTTCAACAGTAAATTAAAAAATTAACACTTTTTTTAAAAAAAAAAGCACTGACACATTCTAACCAAAAGCTGCAGACCACTAGGCTTTGCAATAATACATCCGATTAAAAAAAGAAAAAAATTCACACATGCTGCACAAACCACTATACTAAAGGTACCGTCACACTGAACGATATCGCTAGCGATCCGTGACTTTGCAGCGTCCTGGCTAGCGATATCATTCAGTTTGACACACAGCAGCGATCAGAATCCTGCTGTGATGTCGTTGGTCACTGCAGAAAGTCCAGCACTTTATTTCGTCACTGGACTTCCTGCAGACATCGCTGAATCGCCGTGTGTGACGCCAATTCAGCGATGTGTTCGCTGGTAACTAGGGTAAACATCGGGTTACTAAGCGCAGGGCCACACTTAGTAACCCGATGTTTACCCTGGTTACCAGTGTAAAAGAAAAAAAAAAAAAAAAACCTTCATACTTACCTTACGCTGTCTGTCCTCGGCGCTGTGCTTTCCTGCACTCACTGTGAGCACAGCGGCCGGAAAGCAGAGCGTTGACTTCACCGCTGTGCTTTCCGGCCGCTGTGCTCAAAGCCAGAGCAGAGAAGCAGAGCGCCGGGGACAGACAGCGGAAGGTAAGTATGAAGCGTTTGTTGTTTTTACATTTAGGATGGTAACCAGGGTAAACATCGGGTTACTAAGCGCGGCCCTGCGCTTAGTAACCCGATGTTTACCCTGGTTACCGGCATCGTTGGTCGCTGGAGAGCTGTCTGTGTGACAGCTCTCCAGCGACCAAACAGCAACGCTGCAGCGATCCGGTTCGTTGTCGGTATCGCTGCAGCATCACTCAGTGTGACGGTACCTTTAGTAAATACATCAAAAATCAACATTAACCAATATGGCATTGACAAATGCACATGCAACCAACAAGACGCACACAAACATACCTGCAAGCAGAGTCATAACGCAAGCATAACACATGAACAGGCGTAATATTGACGAAGGCATAATAAGGTGCAGGCACGTGAACACATACATACAAAAGCACACAGCAGTACAAAAATACACACACACACACACACACACACACACACAGCAGTACAAAAATACACACACACACACACACACACACACACACACCAGTACAAAAATACACACACACACATACTCGTCTTTGCTACTGTCTGTGGACACCCGTCTGGATCACCCCTTGTGTGGACGTGCCTTTCCAGAGGCACCATCAACAGGAGTTTTTGATATTTATGTTATAAAAAAAATTGTGATTACAGATATCACTTGAGATTTTCAATTATGTGAAATAAAAAGTTTGACCTGAAACTTGCCATCTTTGTGGGGACTGTTTCTGGTAGGGTCAACCATGTGGGGACATCCATAGACACACACACACAGTGTCATGGTTTTACTACCATCTGGGGACTGTCAGCACTTTGAGGACATCCATAGACACACACACACAGTCATAGTTCTACCACCATCTGGGGACTGTCAGCACTTTGAGGACATCCATAGACACACACACACACACACACACACAGTCATAGTTCTACCACCATCTGGGGACTGTCAGCACTTTGAGGACATCTATAGACACACACACACAGTCATAGTTCTACCACCATCTAGGGACTGTCAGCACTTTGAGGACATCCATAGACACACACACACACAGTCATAGTTCTACCACCATCTAGGGACTGTCAGCACTTTGAGGACATCTATAGACACACACACACACAGTCATAGTTCTACCACCATCTGGGGACTGTCAGCACTTTGAGGACATCCATAGACACACACACACACAGTCATAGTTCTACCACCATCTGGGGACTGTCAGCACTTTGAGGACATCTATAGACACACACACACAGTCATAGTTCTACCACCATCTGGGGACTGTCAGCACTTTGAGGACATCCATAGACACACACAGTCATAGTTCTACCACCATCTGGGGACTGTCAGCACTTTGAGGACATCCATAGACACACACACACAGTCATAGTTCTACCACCATCTGGGGACTGTCAGCACTTTGAGGACATCTATAGACACACACACACACAGTCATAGTTCTACCACCATCTGGGGACTGTCAGCACTTTGAGGACATCCATAGACACACACACAGTCATAGTTCTACCACCATCTGGGGACTGTCAGCACTTTGAGGACATCTATAGACACACACACACAGTCATAGTTCTACCACCATCTGGGGACTGTCAGCACTTTGAGGACATCCATAGACACACAGTCATAGTTCTACCACCATCTGGGGACTGTCAGCACTTTGAGGACATCCATAGACACACACACACACACACAGTCATAGTTCTACCACCATCTGGGGACTGTCAGCACTTTGAGGACATCTATAGACACACACACACAGTCATAGTTCTACCACCATCTGGGGACTGTCAGCACTTTGAGGACATCCATAGACACACACAGTCATAGTTCTACCACCATCTGGGGACTGTCAGCACTTTGAGGACATCTATAGACACACACACACAGTCATAGTTCTACCACCATCTGGGGACTGTCAGCACTTTGAGGACATCCATAGACACACACACACAGTCATAGTTCTACCACCATCTGGGGACTGTCAGCACTTTGAGGACATCCATAGACACACACACAGTGTCATAGTTCTACCACCATCTGGGGACTGTCAGCACTTTGAGGACATCCATAGACACACACACACAGTCATAGTTCTACCGCGGTCTCCGGCCCGCGCGCACTGATTGGCTGAGGCCCAGCCTGGGGGTGGGACCGTGGACGTCATAATGACGTCCACGGAATCCCGCTTCAGACCGGGTCTCGGTGCCAATCTTAGCGGCTCCAGGGGCTCCGTGGGCACTGTATGACCGGCGCGCGTATGCACGCCGACCATACAGTGTGCGCTCTGCCGTGTAGCAGGGACGCTCTGTCCCTGCTGCCCGGCGCGTCCTGGTACGAGCCCCAGGACGGGAGCCATGGAAACCCATGTAAACTATTACATGGGTTTCCATGAATATGTTAAAAACAAATTTTTTTTTAAAAATAAGTATATTGCAAATATACTTATTTTAAAAATAAAAAAAAACTTGGGCCAACCCCTTTATTAACAGGAAAAAAAAAGGAAATTGTTCTTTAAACTGAACAATTATCGACCAAATAGTTGCTATAATGACCATTCACCAATTATCAGATCATATGTATTTGCCGCCAATGCACACAGGCAGACAAGCCCTTATTTATTTGTTCATTCTCTCCATGGAAAAAGGCCATTTATTTTGTGAACATTAATGAATATATACCTGCTGTATCCGATTCAGAGGATTGATCATCTTCCGACTCTATCTGCAAGTCAACGGTTTCTAAAAGAAATGATAAAAATGACTAAAAGGACCAAATATACTGTAGAACAGGGGTGTCATACTCCAGCCCACCAGGACCACTAACAGGCAATGATTTCCTTGTGGCTGATTGCAATTAGCGATGAGCTTATCGAACCAAACATGTTCGATTTCCGCACTTTGTCGGACATCGAGCATGTTCGATTCTATTTGACATATCGGACATTTTCTGCAGATCCGAAAATGTCCGATATGCCATTCTGCACAGAGGTGCGCCTCTGTGTAGACACATCGGCGTGTGTGTGAGGAGCGCAGGGCCCGCCATGATCTGCCATTCCCCTGCATCTATCCATAAAAGGGCAGGGACGTCATAGCCATTTCATCAGTCACATGGCTGGGACTCCCCTGTATGCCCCTTTATGGGGAGTGCAGGGGGAGAACAGAGACGGGAGCCGCTGGCAGGTTTTCACTTCACAGGTGTGCCCTGTCAGGTTTAATAAGTGGGATTTCTTGCCTTATAAATGGGGTTGAGACCATCAGTTGTGGTGTTCAGAAGTCTGGTGGATACACAGCTGGTTTGATGCTACTTGATGTTTTTTCCAACTGTACTTTGTGACACTGAAAGTTTTCCAATTTTTCAGACTGACCTTCATTTCTTAAAGTAATGATTGCCACTTGTTTTTTCTTTAATTAACTGCTTTTTAACTTAACGTACCGTCACACTAGCAGATCTCTGCAGCGAGATCGCTGTGATGTCACGGATTTCCGTGACATCACAGAGACCTCGCAGCCAGGTTGCCGTGTGTGACGGCGCCTTCCGAGCAGCCCCCTGCTGCGGGATCGCTGCTTGGCGAAGAAAGGTCCGTACTTTTCTTCGGCGGGGGGCAGATCGGTGTGTGTGACGCCATCAGAGCAACGGCATCACACACGCACCTATGGAGCGCAGCAACGCTACAGCGACCTCTGGCTCGCTATAGCGCCGCTGTGGAGAGGTGTTTGACAGCTCCACAGCGATGCGGGACAGACGCTACAGCGATCCCGGGGCGGCACTTATCGCCGTCGGGATCGCTGTAGTGTCTGTCAGTGTGACGGTACCTTTAGTCTGTACTGTATATTTAAGGGCTATATAGTGACAAAATCTGTTTTACTGGATTTGCACATATTGCTTCATTTCTATGTTTAGTGTGTCCTTAATTCTAATGAAATGTAAAGTTTAATATTTAAACTTACCATTTGGATCAATATTAATATCTTCCAATTTCTTCCCTTTAAATTTGGCCATTGTTCCTTTTTCAAGAGCCATCAAAATTTTGCTGATCCTGGCAAGTTGCAAAGTGCCTTCTGGAAGTCTATAATATTGCCGATGCACCCTTATATCATGTCCCATAAAATCTGCCAGTTGGTCTAATTCAGTATCATTTAAGTTTAACACTTTTGATGTAGTGGCAATGTGCTTCCTAAGCCTTGTAGATGAGAGTGCGTTTGGGTTTTTTGCTCCACAGTCCTGAGCAAAAAATCTTATGCAATCTGAACCTCTGAAATACGATGATGACATTGGTCTTGCAAAAAAGTAGGGGTTGTCTTCGATCACGCCACATTCTGTCCGCTTCTGTACAAGAAGATCCATCGAGCTCTGCATTGTTGGGGTCAACAGAACTGGGACTTTTCGCCCTCTTTTTCCTTTTATCTCCAGCCTTAAGAAATGGTGGCAAAGTTTTTTCTCCAGTTCGGTAAGTGCAAGTGCCACATCATCGTGCAGATCAGAGGTATCTCGATTAATATAAGTAGTAACCAACATCTTTGAGACCTCCCCTTCTCGTCTTCTATTAAATAATATGATTTGTGAAAGTGTCACCTTTGAAAGTAGAGCCCAGTTTTTATTTGTAGGATTGGTTTCCAAATTGTTTTTGAATTCATACTGTTTTGTATCGAGGTATAGGTGCATTTTTTTTTATGTCCTCAGTGAAGGGTAACACTTGTGGAGCGTTCCATTTGGCTTCCTTAAGTGTTCTCAATGCTGCGAAGGAAATTAACTCATTCCATCTAGTTTCATAAATTTTTCTAAAATTTCTTGCATTGTCCACCAAAACATTTATCCCATCCATCAGTCCTCTACATTCTAATATACTAGAAATTTTTGTCAAACTATGACCAAGTTTAAGTGCAAGGGAAGGCACTTTAAAAGTATGTCTTATCATTGTCATACCCTGCAACCTCTTTCACAGCGTCCACCACATGAAAGAAGTTAGAGGGTATGATGAAATCCTCTACTTTTAACAGCGAGGCATTTGTATTTTTTTTGGCTACTAACAGTAACCGTCCGACTTCCCTGAGCTTTTGCCGAATATATTCATGCTTGTCCAAATCGGACCCAATCTTGTTATAGAACTGCTGTCCTAGCTGCATTATGCAGCTATCATTTTTTATAGCAGTAAATATCTCGTCTTGCATCATCTTTGTCAGAAGCTTCCAAAAACCACTTTCAATACCTGATGGTACTGGTTGAGCAAAGGCGCACAGAGCCTGAGCTCTATTTTTGCCCGGTTGGTTACTTTTTTATTTAAGCGGACATTTTTTCATGTGTCGCCACATGTATTTTCTTGCAAAAAGGCCCTGACAGTTGACACAATGCAAGTAGTTTTGGGAAGCTTCGTCTTTCTTTGGTTGCTTACAGGGAACCAAAACTCCAGATCCAGATTGAATTGACGTACAATTATGATGAAAGTTCCCTCTGTTACGGAGGTGCAGAAAATGTAACCTCCTTTCCTTCGAGCACTTGGGGAACATCAGCGCCTGTGCCACTTCAGGCTCATTATTATGAACATGCTCCATGTGTCTTGAAATTTTGCAAAATGCTTTTTCACAATATAAACAGTATTGTTTTTTATTATATACCCTTGTTCCATGTTCTTTATTTGAAACAGCGGGGACCGATACTGGACCAGGCCTCTCGTCTATTTCTTCACCACTGGTGTCATCAGAAAGCACAGCATTTGGGATAGAGTCACCCCTTTTCTCTTTTATGCCTGTTTTGCTTTTCTTCCATGGTACCGCCTCACTGTTGCTGCTGTCATCTGAACTCTCTTCTGTAAGGTCAGGAACATATTCCGCTTCACTATTATCCAGTGAGTAGTCAGAATCGTCATTATAGCAGCTTATATGTTTCATTTTCTTTAATGAAGGGGGAGAAAAAAAACACAATAGCCATAATAGTACCGACAAAGTTAAATTGACAGGACATTGAAGGCTGCAGAATCTGTAACCTTCCATATCTGGATTCCGCTTTTACAGGCTGAGATAGAGAGGGATAAAGATCTGACCTCTCCATATGCTTTTGTCCCCTCTGAAAATGCAGAAGTGCTGCGGAAAGGTCAGAAGCACAGCACCTGTAAGCAGCAGATTCCCCATAGAGATTGCATGGCACGTTAGCACTCCATATATGGAGCAGTCAGATCTTTATCCCTCAGTATCTCTGCCCACAAAAGCAGAATACACATATAGAAAGCTAGGAACATAGATGTGAACATACCATGCTTCCCCAAAATAAGACCTACCACGAAAATAAGACCGAGTGCATGTCTATGGGGATGGCCAATATAAGGCATCCCCCTGAAAATAAGACCTATTGGGGCCCCGTTCCCCTGGCCATTTCAGCACTCCCACCCCCAAAGCGCTAGACCCCCTGCACTCCCGCCCCCCTTCCCCGCAGGCTTGCCGCGCTCCATCTCATGCTTCTGATTGGGTCTGCACTTCCTGGTAAGCTGATCTGTTCTCCATAAAAACAAAATGGGTCAGCTGACCCGATCAGAGCGCAAAGACTGAAGCACTGAGGCTGATTGCCATGGAGTGATGTAAATAAGCACTGACTGGGGAAAAGCAAGTTGAGTAAGGGACACTCTGCCGCTGCGGTCATTACTGCGTTCCCCATGCCAGACCCCAGCATTGGTCATGGACGGGGGGAGTGGACAGGTGACTGCCACTGTGGACACTGCTGCTGCACTTCCCCTGCTAAACCCGGGCTGTGCTAGAGGCACAGGGAAAAGAAGCTGCAGGCATTTCCCACACTCAGCTTACATGCGGGTCAACGATTTTTCCCACTTTTTGAGGGTAAAAGTTGGGGGAGGGTCAATTTATACACGAGTATACAGGTTCTTCAAAGTAGCCCCCTTTTACTTTGAACACTCTTGGAATTCTCTTTATGAGCTTCAACAGGTAGTCACCGGAAATGGTTTTCCCTTCACAGGTGTGCCCTGACAGGTTTAATAAGTTTGACTTCTTGCCTTATAAATGGGGTTGGGACCATCAGTTGTGTTGTGCAGAAGTCTGGTAGATGCACAGCTGAGAGTCCTACTGAATAGACTGTTAGAATTTGTATTATGGCCAGAAAAAAGCAGCCAAGTAAAGAAAAACGAGTGGCCATTAGTGATGAACGAACACTTTGGAGGTTCGTTGATCCGAATAGTTCGTTTGCAACCAATATTTTTAAACAAACTATTCGTCCAAAAAACAAACCTCCAACGAACCTTGCGGTGTGTAAATCGCGTATATACGTGATTTTATTCTGTATTGTGTATGTACTGATGTCGCTGGAGCGGCTCCAGCTGTCATCACAGTCGGCGGAACCGCTCTATGAGCAGGTCAATGGCATACAGAGTTCTAGCAGCAGACACATCTCTACAACATCTATCTTCAAGTCAAGGATTTTCTGCGCACACAAGACTGACATTTTACTGCATAAAACAGACTTATCCAATAACATACAAGCCATTGACAGTATAGTTTGAACTCTACTTTTACCTGGGTAGTCTCTAATGAAGATTTTTTGACTTTATGGGGTGGCTGTGCAACATCAGGGCTAGGGCTATAGCTTTTGTCCACCTCTTGAGAGTTTGGGGAGGAAGAAGCTGGAACGGTTTCTTCAACCTAATTAGGAAAATAGAAAAAATAAGTTCTCCCTCAGCTAATCTTCAAAAACAAGTACAGAACATGAGTACTACATTTACAAATGTCATTGTCCCCACAAGGTCCTTGACCTGAATGTTTTAGGGAAAATGTGTAATATGTCTTAGTTGTGCGTCCCCAGAAAGTCTTTAACCTGAAAAGTGTAACCCGTCCCCACACGGTGCAATACCTGAATGTTGTTGGGCAAGTGTGTTAAGTGTCCCCAGAAGGTCCTTGACCTGAAGAGTGCAAGTGTCCCTACAAGTTTAAACCCTTCACGACCTGCACCATATGTATGGCGCTGGTCGGTAAGTGATGGATGCAGCAGGATAGTGAGTCAATCCCACTGCATCCAGTAGCAGACAGCTGCGATCGGCCGTGAGGCCAATCATTGCCATTTAACCCTTTAAATGCTGTTGTCTTTACAGACACCAGCATTACAGAGCTCACCTCTGAGCAACATCTTAGATGACACCAGAGTTGAGTGCGCATTGCAGCTGGGGGCCTTCTGAAGGCCCCCATGGCTGCAAGCCATCGCTGTAAAGGTGGCTTGAGCAATGGCTGCCGAAATAATGGTATAATGCAATGCTTATATGCTCTGTACATGTGTCTTCAATGAGGGAGATGTTGGAACTGTTTAGTTAGGCTGGAAACAGACAGGCATTTTGCCATGCGATGTTCGCATCGCCACCACGCCTGTATGTCCCAGAGTGGCCGGCAGATCACTATCTTTGTGACAGCTTCGTTCAGGAGCCCCGGCGCCACGCAAAACACTTATCTGTTCCCGGCTGTAGTTGTATGTATTTAATGGAAGGAATAAATCTTATCTTATATCTAAAAAATATATACCTCGTCTCTCCAAGGCCAATCACTATTCCCATAGTTATAGGTTATTTCATCACCCGGGTTGATGTCCCTGATAGCAAACAGGCATAAATGAGGCTTCCCATTGTGAATAAATGTTTTCATTCTACAGTTTGGGCTTTTATGCTCATCGTTTGCTAATCTTCCAAACGAACCATCATCATTTGCTGCATCAATGCTGATTGAGAGACCAGGGGAAAAAAAAAAGGATACATGAATCTTAGTTCGCAGAAATAGCTGAAGATAATATCAATATATTTCCAATTATTTTAATCGGTATTATGGTTACAGGATAGGATAATCTGATCTGTGGTGGTCTGACCACTGGGAGCCCTTACTGATCACCAGAACGGGGGTTCTGTAAATGCCAACTTCACCAGGTGACAGCGAGGGAACTGGAGGTAAGGTGAATAAAAACTACACCCCCAAGCCCTCAGGAATAGCCCCATAAATGTAGTTTAAGGTTAAAGGGTTATTGTCATGTTTTGGGGGTTTTAACCACTACTTACCTGTTCCTCACTCCAGTCCCGGTGCTCCAGGGGTCCCTCGGGCTTCTGCATTGCATCGGGCTGCTTGTTGCAGCAGCCCGATGTTCTTTGTTTACTTCTGCGGCGCAGCCCCCCTCCGCTTCCGGATTGTGCTGCGCCGTGGTGTCTTCTGGGCCCCGCTCATGTGATCCGCTGTGTTATATGACGTAATATGACGCGGCGGAGCCTGGCAAAGACCAGGAAGGGTGGAGTCTTTGGTAAGGATAACACCTCCTTAAGGCGGTTTACCTACTTACAAAAGAAGAACCTTGGGACCTCTTGGGAGCACCCGGACCATTGTTAGGAGCTGGTGAGTAGGGGTTTTTAAAAAAAAAAAAACGCATTAGGCGACAATAACCCTTTAAGAGTTATTCTTAATAGGTTTCTTTCAAGCTATAACTTAAAGGACTGTCACGAAAAAAAAAAAAAATCCACTCCTCTTACCATGTTTCCGATGCATCTGGGCTACCCCGGTCCACAGCGCGGCTGTTCCATGCAGCCCCGGTGGCTGCAGTGCTTGTATAAGCACTGCAGGCACTTTCTGGTTAAGATTGGCACACAGTGCCCCGAGTACGTCTGGGCCGCTGTGCCAGGCTGCATCAGATGAATGAACGCTCAGTGTTTCTTTATCTGATACACCCAACCACAAAGGTCTGCACGGACCGCTTCCAGAGCATGGTAAGCTGAGTGAATTTTTTTGTCAGTTCTCCTGTAACCTAAATGAAATAAAAGCTTTAGATAACCATATTTTGTAGTTTTATCAAATACTAGACAAGCAACAAGTTTATTACTTACCACCATAGTTTTTCATTCCACTTAAACTCAAACATAAAAACATGAAGGCAATCTGGGTATTTAACAAGACGCTTCTCTTTTTCGGCCATCGTGATTAACTCTCCTCTGTATTCAAGGACAAAATCCCCTTTTTCCATTGGGCATAAAGCAAACACTCCCCTTCCTACAAAATTTGTCATATTGGGGGAAGAGGGTGGAAAAAAAAGTGCCAGTCAGTCAAATACATGATAAAATAGGGCTAATTTAGCGCTAGAACACACGGCTTTTTTTCTTGGGCCAAAATCGATTTTCAGGTTTTTTTTTCCCCCACACAATGCACACAGTGCATTGAGAATTCTCAGTAGAGAAAAAAAAACACGTGTGTATAGAAATTAACGCAAATTTTATAGAACATGGCAAGTTTTTTTTACCCGCGATTTTCACTGGCGAATTTCGCAGGTAAAAAAAAAGCAAATGTGTTTTAACCCATAGAAAACAATGGGCAACGAATCTAGCTGCAAAAAAAAAGCTGGAAAAAAAAGCCCGTGTGTTCTGGTCCTTATGCAAAATTTAAACCTCAACGTACCTTTAGATTTATTTATGAATTTTATGGTCAATTCATCTTTGTCCTTATATTGTAGAATATGCGATATGGCATCCTTTTCTGGATTTATTTTTCTTCTACTCATTGCAAAATTGGATCTAGAGAAAGTAAATTTTAATAGCTTTATTCATAGTATGTCGGAGTCCATTTAGGAGTTGTTAAAAAAAGTGGTCCGACTCCTAAAATACATAGTACCGTATATACTCGAGTATAAGCCGACCCGACTATAAGCCGACCCGACTATAAGCACTTACTGTACTTTTGCCTCAAAAAGTGGTAAAACATATTGACGCGAGTACAAGCCTAGGGTGTGAAATGCAGCAGCTACTGGGAAATTTCAAAATAAAAATACAGTAGATAGCAATAAAATAACATTGAGGCAGAGAAGGTATAAGAGGACTACAACTCCCAGCCTGACCAGGGTGTTGTTACATATTATAGGAAGTATAAGGGGAGAGGACCGCAACTCCCAGCCACTACCCTCCACTATGTAATGCAGCTCCTTCCCCTCTAGCTGCCCTGCTAGCACTGACATGGACACCAGCTGGTCAGTGCCCTCTGCTGCTACATACCCTGGTAGAAGCAGCCATGGGTGTGTGTATATATATATGTGTATATATATATATATATATATATATATATATATATATATATATATATATATATATATATATATACTTTTTCAGCATAAAAAATGGGCTGAAAAACTTATACGCGACTATATACAGTATATTGGATCCAGTTAGTTCAAAACAGTATAACGTTTTTCTGTAGGCTAGAAAAAGATATAAATTAGGCTGTATTCACAATACCGTAAATACCCCCGTATATACGGCGTTTTTTTGCAGTCACCATAGACTTCTATGAGTTCACCTTGGGCCCCCCTGCGCACTACCAATCGGGGATATAGCTATGTTTCGTGCTAGCAGCGGGCACACATCACGCAGCGTTGTGGTTTGTGACATACTTGTGACGCACACGATGCGACCAGTCCCTGCACACAGCGGCTGGATGCATCGTGTCTCGCTGTCAGATGCGGGACCACCGCAGGAGTCGCGCGAGGAGAGACTCCCCTCATTCGACTTCCAGGAGGGGTGACGCGTCGCGTCAGAAGATATGACATGGCACCCGACAACGCTTAAACATATAAAAGACAGGAAAAAAAACACACACTAGTAGCGCTGCTTCTAGAGGGAAAGAATAGTAGGTGGATCAATCTCCCAGATGGAGGGCGCAGGTATATAGCTCCGTTGGTGTGACCAAGGAGTAATGGAATCATTAGCAATTAGGATAAAAAACAAGCGCTCAGTGTCCAGCTACTTACTTCACCGAGGGACAATCGTTACAATCGTCCCTCGCGCCGGGTTGCAGAGTAGAATACTGTTCGGAGGCTGGATACTTCAAAAATTATTTGGGCAAATACATTTGACAAAGAGGGGCACAGAACCCCTTGAAACGTTATGTGCTGAAATCTACCTTGAAATAAAGAATAATTTTTGAAGTATCCAGCCTCCGAACAGTATTCTACTCTGCAACCCAGCGCGAGGGACGATTGTAACAATTGTCCCTCGGTGAAGTAAGTAGCTGGACACTGAGCGCTTGTTTTTTATGACAACGCTTAAACATCACACATCGGGCGCCCGTTACGGTGAGCGTCACAATGTGTGACACCACCCTAAGAGACCCCTGGGTGGCTATTCTGGTGTCAACAGTTAGGCCATGTTCACACTGGGCGGAATACAGCCGTATTTTTCAGTCGGAATTGACTGCTAGAATTCCGCCGGTAAGTCCGATGCACTGCTTTTGACATCGGATTTACTGGCGGAATTTGATTGCGCAAAATTGCCCGACAATTGACCTCAATGGAGTTCCGCGACGTAACAGAAAAAAACAAAAAACAAGAACATGCAGCGGAATGAAAAATCCGACAAAGCCTTCCCTCAGGGTGACTCTAGACATAGTTTTAGCGCAGATAACACCAATAGCGACAAAAATAGCAAATCGCCATGACATTTCTCTACACACTGCCAGCAATAAGGAACCCCGATGTGTCATTGCTACTCGCTCATTATGACCATACTTTGTCGCAAATCTCCTGCTGTGATGTGAGGTTTAGAGCACGAGAGTGAAAACGATTTTACCATTGTACTGTATAGACCAGGCTTCCCCAAACCTGTCCTAATGGGCCGCCAACAGGTCATGTTTTCAGGATATCCTATCAAGACAAAACCTGCAGCATTTATGAAGCTCTGAGAATAAGGAGATCACCTGTGGCATACTAAGGCTAGGTTCACACTTGGCGGATTGCAGCCGGATTTTAATGTCGGATTTGGCCGCTTGAATTCCGCCGGTAAATCCGATGCACTGCATTTGGCATCGGATTTACCGGCGGAATTTGACAGCGGCAGTTTGACAGTTCATTGCCCCCGTTGGAGCTCCGCAACGGATCCGGACGCAACAACAACATGCTACGATAGGCTTTTCCACACTTGCGGCCGAATCCGGTCGCAAAAATCCGGTGCATCGTGTGCACAGGGAATTACAGTTTTACATTGCTGCCAATGATTAAAAGGACCGCAGCTGATCCGCTGTGCGGCCAATCCAACCGGACAATCCGGCAGAATTTCGCCCTGTGTGAACCTAGCCTAAAGAATGGGAGATTTCTACTCACTCATGTCTGTGTACAAAGGTTCTGTTCAGACACGCATATTTTCAGCTGTATGTATGGCTCGTTTTTGCGATCCCCATAGACTTGTATGGGGCCGCAAAGACCTCTGCCGGGTAGTGTTGGGCTTTCCGAAACAGATATGTTCGGAATTCCGAACATAGTCGGCAAAAAAGCGTTCGGAATTGCGGTTCGGAAGCAATTCCGCACTTTTGCTTTGTTCGGAAGTGCATTCCGAACAAAATATGTTCGGAATTCCGAACAAATCATTAACAGTGTTCGAATTAGCGAGCGCTTCGAAATGATCGCTGTTGCGAACGCAATTGCGAACGCCTTTAACAGTAAAGCAAATGTTTGCTTCTACCATTTGGAAGCACCGCGATTCCAACGGCACCATCCGCAGAGCTCTCGGATGCTCCCTCGCAAAGTTACGTGAGTTCAAAGTTCTTACTTTGCTATGTACGCGTCAAGCAGTTCTGTAGCAGAAGGGGTTTTGTAACCCCAATATCTCTGTGACCACATGAGATAGATAACCCCCAATTTTCGGTTTTTAGAAGTACTAATTTGCTGTGCATTTTGACACCTCCCTGGACTCTCTGCGATGCTCGCTTCTAAAATCGGAGCCGGGTCACTTTTTGTCCAAACTGAGCCCATGAACATGGTAAGAAGGCATGCCTGTTTGGCTCTCATTCTGATGCAACTTGAAGCCCTGGCAGAAGTTTATTTCCTTCAACTATTCGGACGTACCGCGAGTACAACGGAACCATCCGCAGAGCTCTGGGATGCTCCCTCTCAAAGTTACGGGGGTTCAAAGTGTCCCCCCCCCCCATCCGAAGCCTTTGCAGGCCGGTGCATATGCCTATTTTTAGGCCCCTATAGCTCTCCTGCTACACTAGATACGTAATTCCAAAAAATATGATAAAATACTTGGCCACCCACTGAACAATTTGAGACCTCTCTGGAGTCTCTGGGACGCTCGCTTCCAAGATGGGAGCCTGGTCATTTAGCTGAAATAGACCAGAAAATGACTTATATTTTCACTTCCCTTTTTTGTTCTTACCATGATGCCAATTGACCCTTTGCCCGAAGTTTGTTTGCTTCTACCATTTGGAAGCACCGCGATTCCAACGGCACCATCCGCAGATCTCTCGGATGCTCCCTCGCAAAGTTACGTGGGTTCAAAGTTCTTACTTTGCTATGTACGCGTCAAGCAGTTCTGTAGCAGAAGGGGTTTTGTAACCCCAATATCTCTGTGACCACATAAGATAGATAACCCCCAATTTTCGGTTTTTAGAAGTACTAATTTGCTGTGCATTTTGACACCTCCCTGGACTCTCTGCGATGCTCGCTTCTAAAATCGGAGCCGGGTCATTTTTTGTCCAAACTGAGCCCATGAACATGGTAAGAAGGCATGCCTGTTTGGCTCTCATTCTGATGCAACTTGAAGCCCTGGCAGAAGTTTATTTCCTTCAACTATTCGGACGTACCGCGAGTCCAACGGAACCATGGTCAGAGTGCTAGTGTGCTGCAAGTTCGAATCTTGCTGCTGACAAGAACGCAGGAGGAGGAGGATGGAGGATGGTGTAAACAGAAGCCTTTACATGTTCGCACCCGCAAATCTTTCACTGAGTGACAGCCATTTGCTTTACTGTTAAAGGCGTTTGCAACTGTGATCATTTCTAAGCGCTCACTAATTCGAACACTGGTAATGATTTGTTCGGAATGAAATGTTCTGTTCGGAATTCCGAACATTTTTGCGATTCCGAACGTTCGAATCCGAATCCGAACGCAATTGTGTTCGGTTCGGAATTAATTCCGAAACAGACATTTTTATGTTCGCCCATTCCTACTGCCGGGCCCCGTGCGGCCAAAAGCCGCAGAAAGAACGAGAATGCTCGTTCTTTCGCGGGCTCCATTCATTTCAATGGATCCCGTGGTTTACACAGGGGGAAGAGAGACTTCCCTGTGAGCCGGCCTCGTATTCAGCAGTGTCCCTGTATCCAGCGGCCATATGGGGCTAGGGAATACACGGATGTGTGAATACAGCCTTAGGCCTCGTTCACACTTTGCATATTTGCTGCGGAATGTCCACAGCGCATAGTCTGCACCAAAACATCTGGATTTGGCCGCGGCATATAATTGACATGCTGCGGCCGGTGAAAACCACGGTTGCGGTAGAATCTGCAGTGAACGCAGCAGATTTGACCTATGGTCGACCCGCTGCGTTTATTCCGCAATAAATACGGCAAGTGTGTTTTTAGCCTAAGGGTGAATTTACAGGTACAGAGTTTGTTCTGGTTTTTCCTTACGGATTCTGTAGGGAAAAAAAGGTACAGACTCAATACTATTGAAATCCTTCCGCACAGCAAGGACGCACAGCCACAGCATGTCATTTTGCAGCTTGGAATCCGTGCAGCAAAGTGACATGTTCAATGAGAGGTTAATAAGGACTATATGATGTATAAGGCTAGGTTCACAAAGGGCGGAATTCCGCCGCATTGTCCAGTCGGATTGGCCGCTCTAATTCCGCAGGTAAATAAGCAGCACTGCTTTTTGCTGCGTATTTACCTGCGGAATTTAGGTGCGGGTTTTTGCCCATACATTGCCCCCGTCGAAGCTCCGCAACGGATCCGGACGCAACAACAACATGCTACGGAAGGCTTTTCCGCACTTGCGGCCAAATCCGGTCGCAAAAATCCGGTGCGTCGTGTGCACAGGGAATTACAGTTTTACATTGCTGCCAATGATTAAAAGGACTGCAGCTGATCCGCTGTGCGGCCAATCCGACCGGACAATCCGGCGGAATTTCGCCCCGTGTGAACCTAGCCTCAGCAGAATTGGTGCTGGGTGATGTGTACATTCAGCTCCCCTCCCCCGTCTGTGCTGCTGCTGGTGTTTCTTTACAATATTGATACATTCTACAGCAAGAGGTCTTCTGATCACCTAGAAACACACAGCGGGGGATGGGAGATTTCTACTCACTCATGTCTGTGTACAAAGGTTCTGTTCAGACACGCATATTTTCAGCTGTATGTACGGCTCGTTTTTGCGATCCCCCTAGACTTGTATGGGGCCGCAAAGACCTCTGCCGGGCCCTGTGCGGCCGGGAGCCGCAGAAAGAACGAGAATGCTCGTTCTTTCGCGGGCTCCATTCATTTCAATGGATCCCGTGGTTTACACAGGGGGAAGAGAGACTTCCCTGTGAGCCGGCCTCGTATTCAGCAGTGTCCCTGTATCCAGCGGCCATATGGGGCTAGGGAATACACGGATGTGTGAATACAGCCTTAGGCCTCGTTCACACTTTGCATATTTGCTGCGGAATGTCCACAGCGCATAGTCTGCACCAAAACATCTGGATTTGGCCGCGGCATATAATTGACATGCTGCGGCCGGTCAAAACCACGGTTGCGGTAGAATCTGCAGTGAACGCAGCAGATTTGACCTATGGTCGACCCGCTGCGTTTATTCCGCAATAAATACGGCAAGTGTGTTTTTAGCCTAAGGGTGAATTTACAGGTACAGAGTTTGTTCTGGTTTTTCCTTACGGATTCTGTAGGGAAAAAAAGGTACAGACTCAATACTATTGAAATCCTTCCGCACAGCAAGGACGCACAGCCACAGCATGTCATTTTGCAGCTTGGAATCTGTGCAGCAAAGTGACATGTTCAATGAGAGGTTAATAAGGACTATATGATGTATAAGGCTAGGTTCACAAAGGGCGGAATTCCGCCGCATTGTCCAGTCGGATTAGCCGCTCTAATTCCGCAGGTAAATAAGCAGCACTGCTTTTTGCTGCGTATTTACCTGCGGAATTTAGGTGCGGGTTTTTGCCCATACATTGCCCCCGTCGAAGCTCCGCAACGGATCCGGACGCAACAACAACATGCTACGGAAGGCTTTTCCGCACTTGCGGCCAAATCCGGTCGCAAAAATCCGGTGCGTTGTGTGCACAGGGAATTACAGTTTTACATTGCTGCCAATGATTAAAAGGACTGCAGCTGATCCGCTGTGCGGCCAATCCGGCGGAATTTCGCCCCGTGTGAACCTAGCCTCAGCAGAATTGGTGCTGGGTGATGTGTACATTCAGCTCCCCTCCCCCGTCTGTGCTGCTGCTGGTGTTTCTTTTTTAAATATTGATACATTCTACAGCAAGAGGTCTTCTGATCACCTAGAAACAAACAGCGGGGGATGGGAGATTTCTACTCACTCATGTCTGTGTACAAAGGTTCTGTTCAGACACGCATATTTTCAGCTGTATGTACGGCTCGTTTTTGCGATCCCCCTAGACTTGTATGGGGCCGCAAAGACCTCTGCCGGGCCCTGTGCGGCCGGGAGCCGCAGAAAGAACGAGCATGCCTCTTCTTTCTGCGGCTTATGGCCGCGGGCTCCATTCATTTCAATGGATCCCGTGGTTCACACAGGGGAAAGAGAGACTTCCCTGTGAGCCGGCCTCGTATTCAGGGGTGGCCCTGTATCCAGCGGCCATACGGGGCTGGGGAATACACGGATGTGTGAATACAGCCTTAGGCTGGGAACACACGAGCGAACTTCCAGCGAGAACGCCCGACGTATTCGCGCTGGAAGTTCGCTCTAAAACCAGTACTGACTGCAAAGTGACATGTTCAATGAGAGGTTAAGGCTAGGCTCACACGGGGCGGAATTCCACCGGATTATCCGGTCGGATTGGCCGCACAGCGGATCAGCTGCGGTCCTTTTAATCATTGGCAGCAATGTAAAACTGTAATTCCCTGTGCACACGACGCACCGGATTTTTCAGACCGGATTTGGCCGCAAGTGCGGAAAAGCCTTCCGCAGCATGTTGTTGTTGCGTCCGGAGCTTCGATGGGGGTAATATATGGGCAAAAACCCGCATCTAAATTCCGCAGGTAAATACGCAGCAAAAAGCAGTGCTGCGTATTTACCTGCGGAATTACAGCGGCCAATCCGACTGGACAATCCGGCGGAATTCTGCCCTGTGTGAACCTAGCCTTAGACTATATGATGTATAAGCTGAATTGGTGTTGGGGATTTGTACATTCAGCTCCCCTCCCCCGTCTGTGCTGCTGCTGCTGTTTCTTTTTACAATATTGATACATTCTACAGCAAGAGCTCTTCTGATCACCCAGAAACACACAGCGGGGGATGGGAGATTTCTACTCACAGTTAAAATCATGTCCACCCGGAATTTTGTGCGGATATTGAACTGCGGCTGTAATCACCAGCGTAGTGGGTGGGATTCATAGAAATCCCAGCCACACGCCGCAGAAGATTTCGGAATAAAAATGATATGCAGAAGTTCTACAGCGTGTCATTTGACGCTCGATAAGGTGCGGAATACAGACCGTTTTAATGATGTGCATTATGTTGCACCTACTTTCCACCGCAATTGCGCACAAATCTTGCCATCTTTGTGGGATTTATTTTTTGTGCACAGACCATGTGTAGACACCCATACACACACATCATGGTTTTACATCCATCTGGGGACATTTTTTATTGATTCTAATGTATCACAGGCAGTTTACTTCATCGCCAGAATATATGCAGAATTTCTGTCGAGAACTTTGGGCGTACATTGCGCTGCGTCCGTGATCACCAGCGTAGTGGATGGGATTCATAGAATTCCCAGCCACGTGCTGCGGAAGGTTTCAGGATGGAAAATGACATGCAGAAGATCCGCAGCGTATGTCATTTGATGCTCCGGATACGGCACCGAATCCAGACCATTATAATGATGTGCAGGATTCCGCACCTACTTTCCACTGCAACTCCACACGAACTCTGCTGCAGGAATTGTGTGCAGAATTTGGTGTAAAAACTACCCATCATCTTTCTGCTACATGCACCCCTCGTACATCACTGATCAGAGAACAAGTGGCTAATTTGCCAAGGACTTCAGAAAGTGACATTTTATCACGCATGCGCGGAAATGTCCTTATGTCACACAAGCTCCGGCCCTGCGTCTAGGCTCGTGAACGCACACTCGCACCCCGCGAGCGCTGCAGGTTAGGGTTACAGGGCCGCAAACGGTTGATGTTAGGGTACCCATTTAGCCCCAACACTAACCCTAAGGGTACATGTACCGGATCTGTTGCAGTCAAAACCCGTACGGATCTTCGTACAGGTTTTGAACACTATGGGAGGTGTGGAATTAGCGGCAGTATTCCTGTACCACCGCTAATTTCCGCCAAATAATTCCCATAAAGAATCTCTGTTTGCTAGACGTGTTCTGTCTGGCAAATAGACATGCTGTGGTTGAGAAATGGGCACTGTGTGGCTATTTTCCGTACAGAAAATAGCCACACAGGTGTGAACGCCATTTCTGTACGGTCCATTGATTTCAATGGACCGTACTGCCGCCAGCGGGTTTTTCTGTACAGAAAACCCGCGGCACACCCATCACGTGTGCATGAGCCCTTTGGCTTCATGCACTCAATGCAGGTTATGTACAGGTTTCCCGTATAGAAAAAACCTGTACCGGCAATTTGGTCCATTGGAATCAATGAACTTTGCTGACATGTCATTCACGCACAAAAAATGAGGTCTTAGTTGGTATTTTGGCCAAAGTACGGAAGCTCACAGCCCGCGTCCAGGGGCCTCAATCCTGTGAGTCCTATCTAGTGACCTACCTATCAATATGAACAAAGACAAACACACAAAAAATGCCTCCAGCAGCCCATACTAAAGCCATACTTACCAAGTGAGCACAGATGACTGGTGTGTTCTCAAAGCTGTGCAAAGTAAGCAGGGCAGAAGTGCAAAGGAGTGTGTGCTCACTTGGTAAGCATGGCTCCAGTATGGGCTGCTGGAGGCATTTTTTGTGTGTTTGTCTTTGTTCATATTGATAGGTAGGTCACTAGATAGGACTCACAGGATTGAGGCCCCTGGACGCGGGCTGTGAGCTTCCGTACTTTGGCCAAAATACCAACTAAGACCTCATTTTTTTGTACGTATATATAAAGTGGCAGCCTGACTATGGTATTGGAGTATAGTGTTCCACTCTTGGTTGCATACAGCTTTGGGCATAGTACCCACTTCAGCCAGTCAGCCATGGGGTAGGTGTTTCGTTTTATATCTGTCCATGCACTTCTGTATAACAGCTCCCCACTTTAAAGCGCCTATCATTCGCTGGGGAGCGTGGGGTATACTTTATACATGACACTGCATGATACCCTTGTATTTATCAATATACATATACATTATCTGGTGCATGGGCGATATAAAACACCTTTACACACCCCTTGCATACTGCTGTTAGTGACCGCTCATTTGTTATTCATGCACCTGGACTCACTCCTTTGCACTTCTGCCCTGCTTACTTTGCACAGCTTTGAGAACACACCAGTCATCTGTGCTCACTTGGTAAGCATGGCTCCAGTATGGGCTGCTGGAGGCATTTTTTGTGTGTTTGTCTTTGACATGTCATTCACACTGTACAGTTGTTTTCCGTACGGAAAACCAACTGTATGTTGGGCATTTTTTAACCGCGGCATGTCAATTTACCGGACAAAACCCATCCGACAAATTGACACTTTCTATGGAAAAAATGTCTGGAATTAGTGGCAGTACAAGAATACCGCCGCTAATTCCAGACCTCATTTACATGTTAAAGCCCGTACTGGTTACAACCTGTAGCATACCCAGGTCGTGTGCATGAAGCCCCTGGCGTTGTTCACACTTTGCGTATTTGCTGCGGAATGTTCACAGCGGATCGTCCGCACCAAAACTTCTGGATTCGGCCGCAGCATATATTGACATGCTGCGGCCGGTCAAAACTGCTGTTGTGGTACAATTCGCACAGAAAAACTGCACGCAAAGTGTGAACGAGGATTCCGTTAACATGGGCTTCCTATGTGGACAGCGAACGCAGCAGATTTGACCTGCAGTCGATCTGCTGCGTACATTCCGCAGCAAATACTCCAAGTGTGTTTTTAGCCTAAGGCCGGGTTCACACGTGGCGTAAACCCGGCGTATTGTGCGCAGTGTATTATCAGTATGTGTAGTGCTGCAGCGCCCGGCTTCACTCCGCTCCGTAGGAGACTGCAGTGCTGCGGGCAGGATTGCATGGATCTCCACAATACTCCGGGTTTACGCAACGTGTGAACCCGGCCTTAGGGCTCATGCCGACTGCAGCTGTTAAACAGCAGTTTGCAGGAATCTATGATCTGCAAACTGTATTTGTTCTAGGGAAAGAACAGCCACCTAGCAAAGCTGGTGGGTATAGGCGGCTGCCTCCCGCCAAAGATTTTTTCTTCCTGCCGCAGCTGTCTTGTGGGCGGAGGTGGCCGCGTCATCAGTCTGATGACGCCGGCCAGCTCTCGCGCGGGAGAGCCTGCTCAAGATCTCGGCACGTAATCACTCTGACACGGCCGAGATCTCGCGAGAGCTCGGCCGGTCTCCTCAGAATTTTTAGCCGTAAGGAGGCGTGATGGCTATTCCATCCCATTGTATGTTTGCTATCCTGTAATAATGAGACGCTCAGTCAAATCGTTAACAGAAAGGAAACATTTAATCGAACAAATAAAGTAAATGGCTCCATAAGTCAGAGCACTGCCATATAGAGCTGGAAAACGATCAATTATTGAACGCAAAGTATTGGGCAATACTATTGCCCGGGTCCATGAACGTAAGGCTGTATTCACAATGACGTGACCGTTGTGCCGTGCATACGGCCGGCAGAGCAGGGAAATAAAGTCCTTGCTCTGTCACGGAGTGCCGTATGCACGGCACAACGGAGAGAACACAGACTTGTGTTCTCTCCTGACAGCCGCGGGCTTCATTGAAATGAATAGAGCCGTGGCTGTCACGGGCGCCGTGAGCGTGAAAAGATCGAGCATGTCCGATCTTTTCAGCTCATGGCGGCCGAAGCACTTTTGTGCTGCCTCCGCCGTTTTTGTGGTCCCCATAGAAGTCTATGGGGACCGCAAAAACAGACGTATTACAGCTGTATTCACGTCAGTGTGAATACAGCCTAAAGTCCGTTTAAACGTAAAACCAAGGAACTCTAGAAGTCTTCAACTTGAAGATGGGTCTTTAAGGTTTCTTATCTTGTGAAGGCTGGTCTCCTCGTTTTTGGCTCCTGACTTGACCTGAAAATGAAACCAGAGGTCAGTGATCGGGTAACATCAGGAACAACAATCGGGAGGGTGGGAAAAGTGGTGGGTCACTTTGCTAGGTGGCTGTTCTTTCCCTAGAACAAATACAGTTTGCAGATTGGAGAGGTGAACACCTCAGCGCTATATAAAGACCCATGTAAGAAACCTGAACAGGCTTTTTTAGGGGTCTGCATGCAGAAACTTTGAAAGAGCCCCTCATCTTCCCTCATACTTTGCCCTGTACTAGGGCAGGGAAACATAGGTGTCCCACCTGGGACAGCACGCTTGCGGACCACCCTGTTTTCCTGAACAGGAAGGGGGTCCGCGCGTTCAATATCCTCCGAGGAGGATATGTCCGGGAATCTCCTTCTGCAACTCTTAACAGAGTTTTTTGCGTATTTCCCGGTGTAGGATGCAGCCATGGAAAGCGAGTCTTCCTCCATCGCCGCCTGAAAAATTCTGAGGAGACCAGCCGAGCTCTTGTGAGAGCTGGCCGGCGTCAGACTGAGGACTCGGCCAGCTCCGCCCACAAGAGAGCCGCGGCCGAAAGAAAAATTCTTCGGCGGGTCCCAGGGAGGCAGCCGCCTAACACCCACCAGCTTTGCTAGGTGGCTGTCTCCCTGGAGACAAATAGCGGGATCCCCATGTGGGAAAGCACATGGGGATCCTGCAGTTACACTAAGGGTACATGCACACGTGTTTTCTCTGTTTTTACAGTACGGTTCCTGTAGAGGTCAAATCGAAGCGGCTGCGATGTGCATGAAAACCAATGAGAACTGCAAAACGTAGTTCACATTGGTACTGTTCTACCTGGACGGAAAATGACAGTAGAGCGGTCGTTTTACAGCCGCAGCATGTCAACTTTAGTTCTATGGACGTGCATAAATTTCTGTACTGCCGCTAATCCGCCCTAATACCGGCATATTAACGCTGATTATCCGGCATTAATACGCCGGCAAACAGCAGCAAAACCCGTATGGAGACCATGGGGACTCTGTACGGCTTTTGCCCATCCTAAACCCAGGACGTCTGCATGTACCCTAAAGGTACCGTCACACACGGCGACCTAGCAGCGAGGTTGCCGTGTGTGATGGCGCCTGCCGAGCGGGCCCCTGCTGTGGGATCGCTGCTCGGCGGAGAATGGTCAGGACCTTTCTCCGTCGGGCGGTCCCCCGCAGCGGGGAGGGGGGGGGGTGGATCGGTGTGTGTGACGCTGTCAGAGCGACGGCATCACACGCGCCTATGGCGCCCAGCAACGCTGCAGCGACCTCCGGGTCGCTGTTGCGCCGCTGGAGAGTCGCTGTGGAGATGTTTGACATCTCCACAGCGACCCGGGACCGATGCTACAGCGATCTCGGGGCGGCGCTTATCGCTGTCGGGATCACTGTAGTGTCTGTATGTGTGACGGGACCTTAAGGAGATGCAGTTAGGGATAGGGTGTATTGTAAGCTTAGGAAACGCTATCCTAACAGTCTGTGTCATAAACTGGGAATTCATACTGGGAGTTGTAGTCCTATAACAGCTGAAGTGTCACAGCTTAGCCAACAGATGAAGAAATAAGTCATGTCTATGTTATTGCTACCATTCCTCACTACATTGCATGTCTACCAATGTGCAGATGACCTGAATACACAGTGACTTTGTGGGGACAATGTATGGTGTGTGTGACTTTGTGGGGACAATGTATGGTGTGTGTGACTTTGTGGGGACACCGTATGGTGTGTGTGACTTTGTGGGGACACCGTATGGTGTGTGTGACTTTGTGGGGACACCGTATGGTGTGTGTGTGCTATCTGTAATAACATGGCAGCTAATCTAGCAAGCAGCTTCTGTCTACTCCTCCCATCCCCCTGCAGTCACACATGTCTGCTCCATATCTTCACTATATTGCTATACTCCTGTTTCTAGCAATGTGCAGATGACCTGAATATTCACTGACCTTGTGGGGACATCGCATGTGTGTGTGCTCCCTCTGTAATAAGAAGGCAGCTAATCGATGTAACAGACTCATTAGCTAAGCTAAATCCCTCCCTAACCATTGTCCTTTATGCTAATGAGCTGGTTGAGATAGCAGATTTTCATGTGTAAAGCATAGAATCATCAGTGAAGGACCTGAGCCAATCAGAATGAGGGGCGTGATCTTAGTGTGTATGTGTGTATAGTTAGGACAGCCCTGCTGCAGTACCTGTCCCCTTATCCAGGGGTCTCACTCTTACACACACCATACACACCATTTCAGGGTTTTGGGGCCATGTAAGGACCTTGGAGATTTTGATGCCAGGTGACTTAGAAAATTTTTCTAAGTCGATTCCAATGGTTAACCTTGTGGGGACCTGGATTTTTGTCCCCACAAGGTCAGACGTCCCCACTTTGTTGGTGTGTATTCAGGTCAATGTCCCCACAAAGATAGAAAAACAAGAGAGCACACACACACACACACACGGCCATCAGTCCTCCGGCTGGAGCTTGATGTCTTCACAGTGGCAGGCCTCAGGGTGGATCTTGACTGTAGCAGGGCACTGGCTGTTCCAGGACGACGGCAGGCCTCAGGTTGGATTCAGGTTTTAAAAGCTCTTGCTGTAGTCAGTACGGCATACACAAATGCGTACACACACACACACACACAAAAATGGCAATATACTCACACTGTTGGAGTGTGTCTGGTCCTTGCTGCCAGGCTGGGGTCTTGGTGTCCGGCTGGGGTCTTGGTGTCCGGCTGGGGTCTTGGTGTCCGGCTGGGGTCTTGGTGTCCAGCTGGGGTCTTGGTGTCCAGCTGGGGTCTTGCTGCCAGGCTGGGGTCTTGCTGCCAGGCTGGGGTCTTGCTGCCAGGCTGGGCTCTTGGTGTCCGGCTGGGCTCTTGGTGTCCAGGCTGGGCTCTTGGTGTCCAGGCTGGGCTCTTGGTGTCCAGGCTGGGCTCTTGGTTTCTGGCTGGGCTCCTGGTGTCCGGCTGGCTGGAGGCTTCTTCTTGTCTCTGGGTCTTGCTGGCATATGTGGGGGTTGAAGGCCCAGACCAGGTTTATATAGATTTGGGGATGTCTGGCCATTTAGATAAAAAATCCTGTTTCTGAGCATGCTCAATAGAAAAAAACGTATTGCAGCGCTGCATTGCGTCGTACGACGTGTCTCGACGCATCCGTCGCTCATAGACTTTCATTGTAGCAAAAGACGTATGCCGACGGATGCGCCGAGACACGTTTTATTGTCGGAGCCAAAAAATGTTACAATCTACGTTTTTCCAGACGACGTGTCGCCTCTTTTCGACGCATCCCGTCGAAAGACGTATACCGACGAATGCCAATTCGTCGCAATGCGTCGCCAATACAAGTCTATGGGGAAAAAAACGCATGCAGCAAAATATTTTGCTGCATGCGTTTTTTCAGCAAAACGACGCATTTTAACGTATTGCAGTTAACGCTAGTGTGAAAGTAGCCTTACAACGGAGAAGATCAAACTGAGTATCTTTGTGTATAAGAATCGAAACTCCTCTTGGATAACTAGATCCCACTGAATGAAAAGTATGACTCTGACTCAGCCAGGCCCTTTCAAGTACTGAGAGATTATCTCTACTCGTATGCGTCTTCTGCAGACACGTGATGGAATTTGCTGTTTCTCTGATGTATTAAGTATTGCTGTACGTTTAATAGGGTCTCCCAATCCCGCACATTCCAGCTCATCAAAGATATATGCTTAGCCATTTTTTAAAAGAATGATCCATAAATGACCCATATGTTTAACCTGCATCTCACACCTAGACATACTTTCAGATGTTATGACATTAAACAGCATTGAATGACATGATGACCAAATGACACTCCTAGAAAACCCATTTAACCAAAGCACGAAAAGAAATGCAAAAAATACAGTGATACTATGTGAACTTGTATCCCAGTTTTGAAAACAAAAAGATGCAAATTTTACTGTACGAAAAATAGCTATTGCCCATGCAAACATGCCCTCAGGTAATGCGCCAGGGCCCAATGGTTTTTCCATAGAGTTCTATGGTAGATTCCGAGATATTTCAGCGCCTCTACTATAAGAGGTATGCTTACAGACATCTGGTTGAGATTCTCTTCCCAACTACTTTTATAAGGCATATATTATATAGACTTAAAAAAAGAAGGAAAGCACCCAATGGAATGTAGGTTGTATAGTCCCATTTCATTAGTCTATGTTGAATATAACATTTTCACTAAGATTTTAGCTACTTGGCTAAACTGTCATCCTAGGAATAATACATCCAGAAACTGGATTTATGCCCAGGATAAGCATGTTCATTAATATTAGAAGATTTCAATCCATTGTCTAATATAGTTCTGTTTTGCCTGTTAATTGGGCCTTGACCTTCGATGGACACGCCTAAGGCTTTTGACTGCCTGGAATTACCTTTTCTATCTGCTTGTCTTTAATAGTTTGTGTTTGGTACCAGATTCATATGTTGTATGTGGCCCCCAAAGGTCCGAATTGTGATTAATAACATTCCATCTGAACCCTTTTAAGTAGAAAGATGAAGGCAACAAGGGTGTGCTCTGTCCCTAGCACTTTTTGCTTTTGCTATTGAGGCACTGGCAATAAGGATACGCTCCAGCGGAACTATTAAGGGTATTACTGTAGCGGATCAGCCAGATAGTGTTGGTTTGTATGCTGATGATATGGTGATTTTTATGGATAAATTGGAAGAAACGGTGCTTGATGTTGTTTTTACTATACATATGTTTATTAAATACTACAAATTATACATAAATTGGGAAACATCAGCATTACTGCCCCTCTCCTTCCTTTGTAAAGGTTCTATGCTTTATTAACATGAAATGTTAACAAGGAAGTCAATTTAACAACACATTATTTATTGATTATATGTAACTGTACTTGTATTAACAAACATTGCAAAACAAATGAAAAAAAAAACAAATGCTATATAGCTAAAAACCCAAAAACAAATACAGAGTAATACATTTTTTTTAAATAGATGTCTTTGAATAAAATAGTTTAGCAGGATAGCAAAGTTAACTTGGACACTACTTGGACAACCCCTTCTCATGGCCCTGAAGTGCCCTCATAACAATAAAAGCCTATACTCTCCTCCAGTGCGGGCACAGTTCCGGCGATGGAACAAAAAGAAATGGAGTAAAACAGTCCCAAACAACATACTTATACAAAATTTATTATTCAAATACAAATAAATCACAACAATATAGCTGCTGTATGCTATATATATTAAACAGGAGAATAGAACAAAGAAGGCATGATGGTACGTCAGGTTACATGTGGTTTAACAGGAATTCATCCCTAAAAGTTTCGCAAAGTAAATATCTATGTCAAAATGGTCCAGGAAATAGCAAAAGAGCTCAACAGAGCATAAATCACACGTCAAATTATTCCCAAAAACCTGACCATAAAGCACATAATGGCGTTTTCAATAGTGCATGCTTACCCATAAATCAAAGGGAAATTCAGACTATACTTCGCCTGACTGCCCCAGACGCGCGTTTCGTGTTAAGCTTTTTCAACAGGGGTTGATGTAATGTCCGTTTATGTTTATATATCAATGAAAGCGGAAGTATGGCCGGTACCTGGCGTATGCACATCTGCAGCCCGTGCGCGTCCCCACCACGGCCGTCATAACAGAGCGCCCATGTATGCGAAAAATCACCTTGTGACGTCATCTTAAATGGGCGCGCTGTTCACATAGATAGCCACGAGAGGGGACGGGTATTTAGAGCCGACAAACGCACATGCGCTCCACCAGCCGCCATTTTGAAGAAGACCAAGAGCGCAGCCATATTTGAAAAGACAATAATAAGGCAGAAAATACTATCATGATCGGTTTGGGGGGGGGGGGGGGGGGGGGGTTGAACCGCAAGAGTGAAAACAGCCAGTAAATAGATACATAAAACAGATTCGCTCATATACAGCCATAAGTAAAAAAAATACATCCACAATAGATGGGTTAGTAACTGGCTTAGTGATAGAAAGCAGAGGGTGGTTATAAATGGTATAGTCTCTAACTGGGTCGCTGTGACCAGTGGGGTACCGCAGGGGTCAGTATTGGGACCTGTTCTCTTCAACATATTCATTAATGATCTGGTAGAAGGTTTACACAGTAAAATATCGATATTTGCAGATGATACAAAACTATGTAAAGCAGTTAATACAAGAGAAGATAGTATTCTGCTACAGATGGATCTGGATAAGTTGGAAACTTGGGCTGAAAGGTGGCAGATGAGGTTTAACAATGATAAATGTAAGGTTATACACATGGGAAGAAGGAATCAATATCACCATTACACACTGAACGGGAAACCACTGGGTAAATCTGACAGGGAGAAGGACTTGGGGATCCTAGTTAATGATAAACTTACCTGGAGCAGCCAGTGCCAGGCAGCAGCTGCCAAGGCAAACAGGATCATGGGGTGCATTAAAAGAGGTCTGGATACACATGATGAGAGCATTATACTGCCTCTGTACAAATCCCTAGTTAGACCGCACATGGAGTACTGTGTCCAGTTTTGGGCACCGGTGCTCAGGAAGGATATAATGGAACTAGAGAGAGTACAAAGGAGGGCAACAAAATTAATAAAGGGGATGGGAGAACTACAATACCCAGATAGATTAGCGAAATTAGGATTATTTAGTCTAGAAAAAAGACGACTGAGGGGCGATCTAATAACCATGTATAAGTATATAAGGGGACAATACAAATATCTCGCTGAGGATCTGTTTATACCAAGAAAGGTGACGGGCACAAGGGGGCATTCTTTGCGTCTGGAGGAGAGAAGGTTTTTCCACCAACATAGAAGAGGATTCTTTACTGTTAGGGCAGTGAGAATCTGGAATTGCTTGCCTGAGGAGGTGGTGATGGCGAACTCAGTCGAGGGGTTCAAGAGAGGCCTGGATGTCTTCCTGGAGCAGAACAATATTATATCATACAATTATTAGGTTCTGCAGAAGGACGTAGATCTGGGGATTTATTATGATGGAATATAGGCTGAACTGGATGGACAAATGTCTTTTTTCGGCCTTACTAACTATGTTACTATGTTACTATAGAATTAATCCCACATAAACCTATTAAAGTGCTATTAGTGCATAATGTATACAATACGACGAAAGAAGAAATCTTCATTATCGGTGATCCATGTGAGTGAAGGTGAGTCCACCATGTTTCATTTGGTTCTGAGCTCATGGTCAATAAACAAGATTAAAAACTAAAACCAAAGAAAACACAAAGACAATTAATAAGCATATGAAAATGAGTTTAACATAGGGAATAACCACAGGGAAAGGAAAACCAAACCATATATCATTTTCAAATTCAATTGGTAGCACAGACAAGATGAAAAAGTGGAACATGACAGAAGATACTAGAATATTGCGACGGGACTGGTCACAGAAAAGGGGCAAAACTCAGCTTTTCGTTGAGTCCTTTAGGAGCAACGGTGTCAAGGGTGACGATCCATTTGCACTCGTGTTGTGCCAGGATCTTAACCATATTCCCATCCCTGACACCTCCATGGACCCCATCTATGCCCCTCACCTTTAGGCCACTTGGGTCAGATCCGTGATGTATTCGAAAATGTCGCAGAGTTTTGAGACTAGATATATCTGTCACTTCCTTGGCAGCTGCAATATCTCGCACGTATTCGCATGTCCTAACCTTTAATTCTCTCGATGTGAGACCAAAATAAATAAGGGAGCAGCAGGGACATGTCGCATAATATACCACAGATGAGGAATTACATGAAATAAACTCACGGATCTTAAATTCCCTGCTCCCATCTGAGGTTTTAAAGGTCCCACACCTCAACATGTTAGGACACGCGACATGTCCCACAAGAATAGCAACGCTGTCATGGGTTATTTGCGCAAAAAAAGTTCTTTGTTTTGGCCACATAGTGACTTCTTACTAAACTATCTCTCAAATTCCTTCTTCTCCGTTGTGTCATCAAGGGGGATTTGGGAAGTTGTCGCCAAACACTATCGGTCAACAACACAGGCCAATGTCTATTTCGACTCTCCCGGATCCGACCACAGTGGCAGTTAGAGGTGGAAATAAATCTAACCCCAGAATTACTGGGTGATTCAGTTCTTTTAGACTGTAACAGTAGATCGTCCCTACATGTAGACCTGGCCCATCCATATCCCGCCCTGATGCACCGGCGGCTGTACCTCCAGTCCTCAAAACGTCTGAGGATGGAGCACTGCCTCTCAAAGCGGGCTTCTGTAGAACATACCTGTCTATTCCTCAAGAATTGTCCAACTGGGATGGCTTTGATCACTGAATAATTATGTGCCGAATATGCATGTAATAGGGAATTGACCAACGTTTCCTTTCTGTATAGGTCAGTTTCAATAGTTCCATCCCTGTCCACATGTAAAGTGATATCTAGAAAATCAATCCTATTACTGTGCCAATTGTAAGTGAATTTAAAATTAAAAGTGTTATTAAGTCCCTGCATAAACCTGGTCAGGCTGGCCTCGTCACCATTCCAAATCATAAGGACGTCATCAATGTAAGGAAACCAGCCCACCACTGGGTCCGTGGCATGTGCCCTGTCGCCCTGAAAAATGTCTTTCCCAATTACCCAAAAATAAATTTGCATACGACGGGGCACATGCCGCACCCTTTGCAGTACCTTGTGTCTGCAAATAAAACCTATCCTTAAATACAAAATAATTGTGAGTCAAAATAAATTCTAACAACTCCAAAATAAACTCAGAAAAGAGGCCATCCCAGTTGGTACCCTCGAGGAAGAAGCGGGCCACTCTTAGGCCATCTTTATGTCTGATTGACGTATACAATGCCTCAATGTCAATTGTTACCAAAATCATGCCTGCCTCGAGAGACAGCCCATCCACCCTCCTCAGCAGATCGGTCGTGTCTGACGTAGGAGGGCAACATCTCTACCAATGGCTTTAAATAAAAATCGATTTTACAAACGTTCTCACTTAGCCCCCCTATGCCAGAGACAATAGGTCGACCCGGCGGGTTCACAGCATCCTTGTGCACTTTGGGTAGGACATAAAACGTGACGACCCTGGAAAATTTGGGTAAAAGACCATCTCTGACCTTATTCGGAACAAGACCCGACTCGTTGGCCGCCTATACAATCCGATCTAACTCACACTGGAAAGTGTGAGTGGGGTTTTGTGACAGTATCTGATACGTATCTCTGTTCCTTATCTGCTGAAATGCCTCCCTTTCATATTTTTTGATCGGCCAGATCACCACATTCCCCCCCTTGTCTGCAGGTTTTATAACCACAGTGTCCAGTGACTGAAGCTCTCTCAGGGCTTGTCTTTGATCATAAGTTATGTTGTCATTATAAATTTTCCTTGGCATTTCCATCAAATCCTCCATCACTAATATGCAAAAAATCTCCACCTGTGGACACAAAGACAAGGGAGGGAATGTGGAAGAGCCCGGAATGACCGAAGACGGAAAGTTAGATTTTATAAGGATGCATGTAGGAATTAAGTGGTTGTACAAGTATTGGACAACCCCTTTAATTACAGCTGAATGTATTTATACCTGAGAAATGCCTGATGAGACACACTCTTGTAATCTTTTAAATTAATTGGGGCCTATGGTTATGTCTGATATAGGTGTTGGGAGCCTTACCAGCATATAAAACTGATAGCCACAAATAACCTAATCTTAAAACATCTTCAGAAACAAAAATGCTGTAAATCATGTCATAATGCTACATGAATAGCCATAATGTGATTGTAAGTTAGCACCCTCCGGACTTTTTATTTGCCCTATCATATCTGAAGGTGTTGGTCTATCATCTGCATTGTATGCAAAGCAACTTTTGATAATAGATAAAATTCTGCTATTTACAAATGCCTTTGCATGTGGTGGTATTTCAGAATTCATTGCAACACAATTCCCAGACATTCTTTGTGTTCCATGGTTCTTGATTACTAAATAACTCAACAGTGTTGCCCCAAGTGACCACACGTCAGTGTTTGTTTGGAAGCTCATAACGAATCACGCATTCTGGTGCCATAAACATGGCAGTTCCTCCAAGAGGCCCAATTTTCTGAGAATATGATCGGCTTCCTACTTTTAGAATAACTGTATCTCTTATGTTCACAATTCCCCAGTCTGTGAGAGGCTTTTTAGGTTTTTGGTCAATCTGAAATAGTGAAGAATATGTTCAATACAAAAACATTTACCATTTACAATAAGTTTGCATAAACATACAATAGTATATGTCAATATGAAAAAAATTGTGATTTAAACCTTTTTATTAATCGCTAAGAAATTAGTAGTTGAAGGTGAGAATTAATACAAAATGTTTAAACAAATGATAGTGCAAATTCTTTATGTCACATGTACTCTCTGCAGCAACAAAAATGTTTAAAAAATGTTAGTCATCCAATACACTGCAAAACCTCAGGCAGAACAATAGAACAGTTTGGCCACCCCAAAACATATTTAGTTACATATATGGTTTAATAAGCATGTAATAATAATTAAATATGTAATATTTTAGTGAAAGTATTTATGCATGGGTCTCATTTGTTCTACTCCTTCAACAACACTGCCATACACGTATGGCTGAAGCGGGGGTTTACTGATGGTGCTTGCTCATAGATGCATTGGGCATATCTGCAAGGTGCACGCTGTTTGACACCGCAGATACAACTGCCTACGGTCTGCAATCAACCATAATGCAGATTCCACACATTTAACTCAGAAGAGGCCGTCATCAAATGTGAAGTCTGCATCTGAGATGTATAAAACTACACACCTTGCTCTCGGGCCTGCAATGACCCACTCATTGGCGATGGAGGTAGTCATTCACTGTCTGAAGCAGCCCTGAGCTGCTAAAGCTTTGTTCTGTGTAGACCCCAGGCAGGCCCCCACTGGAACATACCAGATTTTTCAGACTAAAAGACTCATCTAGGTTTTAGAGGAGTAACATGGAAAAAATGTGATGCCAACAAGATTAATGGCGGCCGGAGAGCGCTTGCAGTGGACACCCAATCCACACAGCATCAGCCACCCTGCAAAATTGCCACCACCGCTGCCGACCCCCACCATGACCCTACCGGATGTCACCCGTTCCACCCATAACCCCCAACCCCCCCGGTAAGCTATATGCGGATTGTAAAATTGTAAAACGCACCAGTTTTATAATCCAAAAAATACGGTAACTAACTTATTATTTTTTTTTACATCTAAATTCATTCTTGATAATCAAAATACCTTTGCGGGTGCATTCTCTTTGTGCAGTATTTTATCTAGACTTCCACCATGTATATATTCACTGTCCAGCATTCTCTGGTTTGGCAGCTGCCATTACTCTTACAATGTTTGGATGACTAAGTCTCTTTGAAGAATAAATAAGTGTTGTAGAATCATGTATCTAAATTATTTCTTATTAATACAGTGGTGTGAAAAAGTGTCTGCTCCCTCCCTGATTTCTTATTTTTTTGCATGATTATTACACTTTAAATTTTAATGCTTGCTGCAGCGCAGTAGTGCCCAACCTCCACCAGAAGGTGCTGGTGAAGGAGAAAGTTTCTCACCAGCAGAACACCACAGTGCAGCAGCGCACGTCACTAGGTGTATGGAGAGTCGTTAGACAAGCTGGGTCAGCAACTGAGGAGGAATGCAGTACCAGGGGAAACAGCAAAACAAGTGGTCAAATACAAGCCAGTCGGGAGCAGAGATATCAGAGATGGGAGACAGTCAAACAGGTCAGAGGACAAGCCGGGTCAAATACCAATAGGTCACAGAACAGGGAGCGGACACAAGACAAGTAAGGTAACGGGAGGGCAGACATGGGAACTCAGTAACTGGCAGAGGACTAATATGGGTGTATCAGGGTCAGACGCTCAAGTCAGGGCATGAGCTATAACTGATGCTGCCTGCTGGCAGCCACGGACTGAAATAGCCAAACAGGTCCCTAAACGAGGCAGAGAAAGTTAACCCCCGCATAACCAGTTCGGGGAGAGGATAACAGAACAAACCTCGAACTGGCTCATAACAGTACCCCCCTCTCAATGGGGGGCCACAGGACCCCCCAGGTTTCCTCAGATAACAAATGTGAAAGGCCCGGACCAACCGATCCGCATGGACCGAACGTGCTGGCACCCAAGACCGGTCCTCAGGGCCATAACCATTCCAATGGACCAGTCACCAATATACATGTGTTGTATAAAAAAAATTGACAATTATAAAATATGAATTGTTTCGATCTGTTTTTGTTTGTTATATAAATTGTATATCAGACAACACTTCTTGAATTTTTTTAACATTTGAACCTAAATTTTTCCCATGAAACAACAAAGATTATGAAGATTAATGCCAACTATGTTTCATTTTTGGGTAAGTTTAGTTTAAGTTGTCTGTATAAAATGTGAAAGATTTGGCCGCAAAGTAATCTTTGAACTACTGTGATTGCCCAAACAAGAGCTAGAAGCTTTAACTTGAACAAACTGTAGTTATCGTTCATCTCTACTCCTCTCAGGCTTCAGCTGGCATAGGCAATGACTTTGTCATCCTGGACTCGTGTTAGTACTGCTCCAAGGCCTTGGTAGCTGGCATCTGTGTAGAGACGGAAAATATGGCGGTATTCAGGATATTCTAGAATTGGAGGTGAAGTCAAAAGGCTTTTTAGTGTCAGAAAAGCAGTTTCTTGTCGTTCAGACCAATTAATTGGGAGTCTTCTATCATAGTTTTCTCTAGGGCCACCTCGTAGCACTTCTGTGAATGGTTCAGCTATTTGCCCAAAATGAGGTTTAAAGCTGCGATAGTAGCCCGCAAAACCTAGGAAACTTCTGACTTCGATCATGGTTAATGGGTGTCCCAGTCCTTCACATCTGCGATCTTTTCAGGATCAGGCTGGCAACAAGACCCAGGTAGTTGACCTTCGGCTTGAGCAGATGGCACTTTGTTGGCTTTAATTTCAGGCCATGGTCAATGAGTATTTGAAATACCTCTGCAAGGTGGTGTAAGTGGTCTTCGTAAGTGCGGGAATACACGATCACATCATCAAGATACAACAAAACGCTCTGGAAGTTGAAGTGACAAAGACCTCTTTCCATGAATCGTTGAAATGTAGCAGGGGCATTGCATAACCCAAATGGCATACCGTTAAACGGCATACCGTTAAACTCGAAGAGTCCCAAGAGTGGTGAAGGCTGTCTTCACCCTATCCTCAAGAGCCATGGGTACCTGCAAGTACCCACTGGTTAAATCAAAAGTGGAGAAGTATGCCGCTGAGCCAAGAGCAGTGATGGATTCAATATTGTTCAACTTTCTGTAGTCTACACATAATCTGATGTTGCCATCCTTCTTTCTCACAGGGCAATAGGTGCCGCCCCCGGGATATGACTTTCTCGAATAACTTCAGAATCTTTCATCTCCTTTAACAGCTTCTTTACTTGCTGATAGTTAGCAGGAGGTACTGGACGATGTCTTTCTTTGATAGGGGATGATCAATTGTCTGGACCTTGTGCTGGATCAGAGAAGTCTTGCTGAAATCAAGTGGGTGCTTGCTAAAAGTTTGGCCATCACTTAGCAAGTTTGGTGACACCATGGATGTGTTCAATAGGGGTATTGGCGTCCCCAACATTAAGTTTGTTCCACCAGAAGGTAGTGGTTGTATTAGTGCCTTTTGGGAGTGGCTTTCATCGACCTTTGACGAGTATGTGTCTTTATCTATGATGTCTTCTGGATCAAGACTGTAAAGTTGAGCAACTTAATTGAACTTGTATAGCTCGATGGATGCATCACTCAGGTTGACTAGCCGTTCCAGTACTCTACCGATTGAGACGGTGACGACACTGCTGGCAGCTTTCACCAGCAGCTGTCCCTAAATCTGGATGGAGTCAAGAAGAGCTTCATAGTCTTCATTGTTAATTCCAGGTTGCGCTTGGCACCATACTAGAGTCTCAGGGTAACTGGTCATGCGTCTGTGATGTGCACATGGAAGATTTCACCTTTACAGTTGCCAAACTTCTGTTGGGCACAGAGCACTTTAATAGTCCGTTGGATGACTTGCCTATAAGGGGAAGAAGCAGAAGGAAGAGCGGCATGCAAGGCATCGAGCAATTAAGGAAATACATGACGCATAACATTCGTACCTAGCACTACTGATGCGGTATCTCCCTCAGCCTCAGTAACAATTACACCTTGATCAGGTAACTTACGATCACCAATTTGGATGGTGGGTTCCCAGTAGCCTTGCTGGGGAATAGATTGACCATTGCTTGCAATCACATGTAACTTCGTTTTGCCCCCTGGATTCAGAACAACATAGTCCCAATTCCTTTCAAAGGTTTGGCGTTCAATTGTGTTGACTTGAGAACCAGTGTCTACTAAAGCTTCTAAAGGTACACCCTCAATCCATATGCTTATATACGGGCATTTGGAAATGAATCGGGAGATCCATTGTGATTGTCCCTCTGGACCCTTGAATTCACCTCCCGAGGAGCGACCCTTGGCCTCAGGGGTGACCCGTTTAACTTACATCATTGATACTTATAGTGCCCAGGACGCTCACAATAAGTACCGTAGAAACAATCACCAGACGGAGGTCTTCCAGAACCTGGGCAACTAGAACATGGCATACAGAATCAAGGACTTGGACTAGTGCATGTGTGGTAGAAGGTGCATTAATGAGTAGAGGCTGGCACAGACTGCATGGCCTGCATAAGAGATAGGTGAAAGACTGGATACGGTGGATATTCCAGCAGCCAGGTCAGGGGAATCTGGAGCACAGCTGGTACTAGGTGAATCAGTACCCACTACCCGCAAAGCTACAGCTTTAAAGTCTAAGAAAGTCATGTTGGGATTTTGTGCTGCTAGCATGCGGAGTTGACTTTGTACGAGTCTGGAGTCCACACCTTCTATGAATCTGTCAGTGATTGTTTTCTGCAGCCGCAGGGTCTAGAGTGTCTATTTGCTGCAAAGCCCTGTATGCAGACTGAAGGTCTAGTTCGTAGTCAATCAGGGTCTTGCCTGTTTCTTGATGTCTGTTGTAAAACTTCAGACGAACCTCGGTGGGTGATTGGCATTCAAATTCATTTCTCAGGCATGTGAGGATCTGTTTTACGCTGGTCTTCTTGGTAGATGGCCAGGAACTGACTTTTTCGTCAGCCGGATCTTCAAGCTGTCCCAGGAGAAGTACTCACTGATGGGGAGAGAGTGAGAAAAGTTCAAGAGTGCACATTAGCTTTTTTTTGAACCCAGCAAGGGTATCAAGCTCTCCCCTGTAAGTTGGGAGACTAGGAGTTACTAGGCGAATGGCATCCCGGTCACCATGGCAGGGTCTGGAGCTAGGTCGGCGGCATTAGCCTGCTGGATTGGAGTACTAGCTAGTGACGAGTATGATGCAGAGTTGGGAGACTCTGCCTGGCCGTTATGAAGATTAGATATTATGATAATGTAGGTACTGTCTCTTTAAGAATAATGGCGACACAGTATCTTTAAGAGATGCACTATCATTCAGTAATAAAGTTATTGGTCTGCACTCTGTCGTATGGCGAGGTGCTGGTGTAACGGGCCAAGTGACCCTTAGTCCATTCAATGAAAATTCACCTATTCATTCATCTATTAACTTAAAGGAAGAAAGACCAGTCAGAGATGCAGTACCTGTATAGTCCCCAAGATGAAGAAAAAATGGCACTATGTTGTGGAGGCAAATACATAAATATTGTGAGAGGTTTAAGAGAGATCGTGGATAAGTTGGTAAAATTAGGTTGCTGTACCTTTTTAAATCACATTACTGACTTCGCTCCCGCTCCTTGTCTGGCCTCCTGCTGCTGGTGTCTCAGAGGAATGAAATTGGAGGTTTATATGTGGGAGCTATCATGCAGTAACAGTCTCTGAGATAGAAGGTTCACCCTCTTGAATATAGCACTGCTGTGGATGAGAACTGTATATATCTGTACAATTGAGAGTAGAAGAGCTGGTGCAGGCAGGTTCCAAGCACAAGTACAGGCAGCAGCAGCACAGCATATACCAGGAGACAGCCACCGGTTTCAAGTTAGTCTGCAGTTCGACTTTAGCTATTAGATTTTCATCTATGGTGCACCAACTGCTCCAAAACCAACTGATCGTATATAATTTTTGGATCAAGGTACCCTGCCAAAAAATTATCAACTCTGTGTAGCATGTAAATCGCTTATTTATGTATGTTAACGGAAACTTGGAAGAGTTTTAACAGCAACTTGCTAGAACTATCATCAAAATGTACTTTGTGGTCAGAATGTTGTGAACTACATCCAGTAAGAAACTAATTATTCACAGATTCTGTATGAATATGAAATTCTGTGTTACATAATGCTATACGCGCATAATCAAACGTACTCAATCGTACATAAGTTCAATTTGAAAAGAGGTACCCTGGACCACTAGTACTCAAAATGACCAGCTCAATGTGAATGTGCCCCCAAAATTATCAACTCTATGTGTAGTGTTATGGTCTGGTGATTAAGGAGCGACATGCGTCTAGCTCTGATCAGGTGGCAGCTATACTGACCGCAGTCCCTAAGCTCAACACAACACTAGAAGCAGCCGTGGAATGCTCCCAACACTGCCTATGCATCTAGTCACAGCCGGAGAACTAACTAACCCTAAAGATAGAAGCAGGAAACCTATCTTGCCTCAGAGAAATTCCCCAAAGGATAGATTAGCCCCCCACAAATAATGACTGTGAGAGGAGAAGGAAATTACATACGTAGTATGAAACAAGATTTAGCACAGGAGGCCACTTCTAGCTAGATAGGAAAAAGTACAGGACAGAGAGCTGTGCGGTCAGTAATAAAAACTAGAAAAAGTCCACCGCAGAGAAATGCAAAAATCTCCACACCTGACTAAAGGTGTGGAGGGCAAACTCTGCAGTCCAGAGCTTCCAGCCTAGCTGAATAGATCCATACTGATAGCTGGACAAATGAACAAAACATAGAAAGTGGAAAACAACAAGACAAAAACAAGAGAACTGCAAAATAACAAGCTATGACTTAGCTTTATCTGAATTGGTCAGAGTGTCAGGAAAATCCTAAGAGCAAAGACTCCAGGCAGGAACAATGACAACTGGCATTGAATGAGGGAAAAGGCAAGACTAATATAGCCGAGCCAGAAAGACGATCAGTGAAAACAGCTGCTGAAGCTAAATCCAAGAAGCAGCCATACCACTCAAAACCACAGGAGGGAGCCCAAGAACGGAATTCACAACAGTGTAGTTCAGAAGTTATTCACGTAAATCGCTTATTTATGTATGTTAACGGAAACTTGGAAGAGTTTCATCAGTAACTTGCTAAGACTATCATCAAAATGTACTTCATGGCCAGAATGTTGTGAACTACATCCAGTAAGACATTAATTATTCACAGATTCAACGTACCTCGAACCACAAGTAGTCAAATGAAACATGTTCAAGTCCTGCACATAATCTGAAATAAAAAAATAGGAACTCTGTATAGTACAGAAGTGAAAAGGAAAAATCATTTATTTCCATGTGTGAAAATAAACATGGTAAAATGACGTTAATAATGTATTAGGTGAGTTTTCAAAATGTTTTATACCTTGTCGGCAAACTATGCAATCAGTTTGGGAGTTAAAGTGACTAGTTTAGTAAAAAGCCTGCTTACCATGTCAAGGTACTAGTCTTGAGCAGGATGTTGGTAATGGGATTAACACTTGAAAACCTCAAATGTTCTGTAGGTTGAATTTGATAAAGGTGGTTGGCCAATGTTAAATATTCTCTGTATAATTTTGAATTGAAACATTAAAAAATGTATTCCAAAGTTTATTTCTGTGCTATCATTTTCATTCCTGTTAATTTGAGGTTTTCAAACTTATACTAAATTTGCCTCCACACATATACAACAAAAAAGATGGACTTAACATGAAAATAACTTATGCTAGTGTTGGTAAACAACCATTAACATTTTTTATTTTTACGTTTTTTTTTTCCACTTTAAAGTTAAGCATTAACATATAAAAGTGACAACCCATGACTTTTGTTTCCTGAAAGATATTCAAGTCACAATTGTCATGGATTATAGGAAAGTAATTTCAAAATGTTGAATCCAAAAATCATTAAATTAACTAATATGAAATTTTGGCAAGGCACTTGGGAAACACTGTTGGCTCAATGGTACACTTTTTGTGTGCCACTATAAAGTGAAGACAGTATTCTTCAGAGTCTTATGGCTGTATCGAATGATTTTTTTTCATAGTAGCTTTTGAATGTTTTTTTTTTAGAAATCACGTATCTAGTTTGATTTTGCACTTTTAATATCGCATGTAGGGCATACATAGCTCTTTATATCTTTAATTTCTGTTGAGGTGACTTTCACACAAGAATAGTGAAACCAATTCCGTCAGATTACACATTGACACTGAGATGCTTTTTTCTTTGAAATGCATGGGAATCATTTAAACCTCCAAAGCCGATAGAAACAGATATGCTTTCGATGGAAAATGTGTAGTCTCTCAGCTTTTATAACTTTTCAGTAACTTGTCTTCTTGGTAACACTTTACGTGGACATTGCGTTTTTCTTCTGAATCAGAAACTGGTCATACTGATCAGCAACCCACAGGCAGGGTTTTTTTTTTTAGAGAAAGCTGTGTAAATGACAAACAGGCCACAATCGTATGTATTTCTTTGGAAGTTTTTAAATGTCACTGACAGACGTGCAATCATCAGGAGTAAATGGTAAACTGTCAGTCAAATAAATAGCAGCTGTCAGAAAAAGTTTCAAGAATTCTTAGACTTGAGGTTTTCCATGGAGAGAGTCAAACACAAATACCAACTTCTTATTGAAATCTATTACACCTAGCTTCCAATGGAGCCCACGTGTCTCGTGATATATTAAAAGAAATAAACAGGGCATCACCACTGAAAAATTCTGTGTTATAATGGAGTTTTACAGTTAATTCACATTGCCCCAATGCGATTGAACGATAATTATCTGGTTGCAGTGCACGTATCTGGAGCAGGCCTTTGCTTTTCAGTGATATTTGACTTACTATTGAACCAATAATTTCATCAGATATCCATTGTTTTGGCTGTAGGGACTCAGTTGAAATGTCCACTTTTGTAATTGTGTTCCATGGATAATAGTTTTGAGGCTCAAGTATTGATTTGTTTCTTATTAATGAGGAATTTTTAAGGTCACTGGTTTCTTCCTTTCCTCCTGCGGCAGTAACATTGAATGTAGTAATTTTAGATTTGAGAGGTTTGTGCGTTGTTCTTTCATTTGTTAAATTAGCATATTTATCTTCATATCCCGTGTGTAGTAGTCTATTTCCTGTTTCGTGGCCTTATTTACTCTTGAAAGTAGTCTTGATTTTTGGCTTGTTGGTAACAGGTGATCTTTTATCGTGGAGAGCTTTGTTTGTTTCATTTCTCTTGTGATAACACTAGGTCTTTTGAAGATTCACTTGAATGTCGTGCTTGTTATTTTTTGCTCTTGTTAATGGTTGACAACTTTGCATTAAGTTTGTAAAATTTAATTTGATCTCTGATATATGCTTGGAGCAGTGGAAAAAAAAATAACCAACGTGGTACCTTTCGTGTTAACCTTTTATGAATTATATCATGTTTCAATATCTTAAACCAATTTTCAACATGGCAGTTGCGTTCACGATTTAGTTTATCAGGTTTGATTGAATGATACAAGATACAGTGGAATGTAGGGTAGGTGATACTTGACAAAATAATCTACAGCTTCAGGGCAGTAAAGTAGGTTATTTGCTTTTGGATTATTGATTTTTCAGAAATAAATTCCTCTTCATGCTTCAGCTTGTGCTGAAGTGTCTTCCAAATGGGGAAATCCTGTACAAGGGTTGTTTTAGAGTACTTTCCTCCAGTAATTCTGCAGGGGACTCTGTTTCGCATGATTGAATCACTTCATGAAGCCGAAATCCTAGTATATTCTGAATGCATGTGTAAGTTTCCGATGTTAAGCATATTCTACATATGTCTGAAAATATTTTTTCAATGGCAGGAAGGCTTGTACATTCTTGCATTTGTGCAAATGCATATTTCAACACGTGTCACATCTTTATGTATTAATAAACATGACAAATGATCACAAATTGCTTTCATTGCATGGGCACAGCAGATTGTAATTAAGCATGTCTGTGGATTCCAACATTTTTGCTTTATGATTTGCCAACATAACTCTTAAGTACTCAGAAATAGACATTTGGTTAAATGACAAATTTACAGATTGTAGAAGGACCCAGCTATGATCCGTAACCACATGAAATGGTGACAAATTAAAACCGGTTGTATGCATATGCCTTTTTAAGTAACTCAACAGAAAGCATACAATAGGCACATTGTGTTCATCTGCCAAAAACTCTACTAATGGTAAAGGTGGGTGAACTTTCTTGGGATGTTTAAACATTGCAGCATAGTACAACATTTTCTTCTCACTGTGTACATTCTTTGTAAGCGAACCTGTGGCATCAAAGTATAAAACACGTTCATGAAAGTTTGCATAATCCTTGAAGAGCCGAATTTGTTGTTCACTGTAGAGCGCTAACATAAATGGATTACCTGGGTTCAGCTGAATGTACTCACTGAGTTTACATTCATAATTTTGATTTTTGTTGGTATATATTCTGGAGGCTTCAATGTCTTCAAGTAGGTTAGAGGAAAATATTTGCTTTAATTTTGCTTCATATGCTGCTTGTTGAAAAACATGAAGATTCTTAATGTCTGTTATATTGTCAGCTTCATTTGACACTTCATTTCCTTTATGCACATGATCTTGGTAAGTTTGGCTACTACCAACTAGTGCAGCACATTTTGCTGCTTTTTCTTTCTTAGACTTTGACAAGTTTCAAGACTGATCATCTGAATCTCTTTGTAAACTGGCATGTGTGCACTTTTTATTTGCAATAACACTTTCAGCGGAAAGAGATTAGGTTCTTTGTCCATACGAAAATGGAAGTGTAAACAATCATTAACTTTGCAGCATGCTTTAACATTTAGATATGGGGCCCTTCGCTTTCTGGATCCTGTTTTCTTGAGCTGGTTGTATTAAAATTTCAATGCACACTGTGGTCAAAACTCTCTCACTTTATTATAAAACATGTTGCACCAGTCTCCAATCAACCACTTCCCATTCTTTGGTCTAATGTTCTCCCACTCACATTCACTTAGCACAGAAAACTTTACTTTTCTTCCATGTGCTTCAATGGTTTTACTCTTTTTTTGGGGTTATCTTGCACCTTCACGCAGACACTGCCATTCCATGATGATGATGACAGTCTTTCTATTTTTTTTGTGATCAGCATGGAATTTTCTTCCTGAGTAGTTAGCATGGATTCAGATGAAACATTGTCTTTAGCTGTTGGGGTCCTTTTATAATATGAATTTTTTTGTTTACTAGAGTATGAGCATGATGGCACAGTAGGATGTATCCTTTTGTGATGGTGAATTGCATAGACACTCTGACCTTGATCAGAGGTTGGTGTTGAATGTACAAAACGAAGCTTGCAATCTTATGTTACATCCTGATTTACTGTATCCGAAGATGAGTGTCCATCAGTTTTACTTCTATTTTGGAAAACTGGATTTGACAAATCACTTACATTGGATGATGTTTCAGAGAGGACATTAGAACTCCTTTTCCTTTTGAGGGAAACCATGATACAAAGGACCTTCTTTCAAAGCAGCAGACACAGTAGTTTGAACATAAGGCTTCACATTAGTTGATGATGAGGACCCTGCATCTTCAATTTCTGAAGGGTCACAAATGCTGCTCTCTTCACTTACAGCAGTTTTACTTAGTGAAGTTTCTGAATCACTGTTGTGCAGTGCTTCAGGAAAACCACAAATGGCAGTATCATGACTACTAGGTGTTAGACATTTTTCATATAACAGCACACAGCAGTTCTTCTGAATACTTTCCTCATAGTTTTGTAATTTGTTCACATTTAACAGATGCATCATTTAACATATTTATTTCATGTTTGTTGAAAACCACAGTTATGTAATGGCCTGAAGCTGATGTGCCATAATGTAGTATAGCACCAACAAGTTTGTAACTGAGTTCCATGTCCAGGTCCGCTCCTGTCCTGTTAAACATCAAAACATGGTCAAGCAAGACAGTGGATTCATTCCTTTGTTGTGAAGATTTCTGGCTACCTGCATTAGAAGGTTTACCGGTGGATTATCAAACTTCTCTGTGATCTTACTGAGGCATCTCTTATTACAGCCAAGACATCCATTGAGAAATCATTTAATCCTTAACTGAATCATGCTATAACTGTCGTACAGACGTCTGTGTATTTCCTGGTTTCAGAATTATGTATGTGGTTCTTTCTGGAATGCTCCCACACAAACCTCAAAATGAACATATTTTACATTTTCTCTATTTCTGCTTCAAAAGACAATGGAATGCAACAGACAAGGCTTCACATGAATCATTTTGTGTACCGTAAACAAAATGACAAGCAGAGCTAAGATCTTTGACAAACTTTTCCAGGTGAACTGTTCCAATGTGCTTACCCATCCTCAGATGGGAAAGGAATTTAAGCGCATGTAAGTACAACGAATTTCCACAAAACGTACTTATTTTTTCTGAATCCAAGCACACTTTCACAATGTTGCTCCTACTAATTGCATAGTTGCATTAACCCAACATGTATTTCCAAGGTTTTGAAGTCCACTAAAAGCTGGTTTCTTTTACGGCGCATGACATATCATTAGATAAACTTTTAAACTCCTCTGTCAAAAGTAGGCTGAAGCATGTTCTTTCTTTTTACCAGTTGGCCAGATTTCCCATGACTTACTTTCTGTCTCATTTCTGGGTGAGATTTCTAAAATTGATAGTATTTTAATCCATTTCTTGATAGAACGTGGTTCCAAACTGATGCTTCACTGAAATGATCTAAATCCTTCACTGAAAGTGAGGGATTTTCTTCAAGTAAACTTAGCACTGCTTCAACAATTTTTTCAGTACTGGGTGTAGTCGACTGAAATGATTTGTTGGTCTTCTTATACCAGACTTTTTTTTTACTGCTGAGGGCAGGGTCGAACTATTGCAAGAATAAGACAACAGTAGGATATTATTAATAAATAAATCTTTTGACTTTCATGCATTTTAATGTGTGAACTAACATGTACTTCACAGCTAGGAAATTGAAATCCTAACAGAAAAGACTACAGAAACAAAGTAAACATTTGTAATTACCGTATATACTCTAGTATAAGCTGACCCGAGTATAGGCTGACCCCCCCCCCCCTAATTTTGCCACAAAAAAACTGGGAAAACTTAATGACTCGAGTATAACCCTAGGGTGGAAAATGCAGCAGCTACTGGTAAATTTCAAAAATAAAAATAGATACCAATAAAAGTAAAATTAATTGAGACATCAGAAGTTGAAGTGTTTTTTGAATATCCATATTGAATCAGGAGCCCCATATAATGCTCCATACATTTCATGATGGACCCTTTTATGATCCGGTGACCTTGGAGCTGCATGAGAACTTTCACTGGAGAAAGTGGCCACTATACTGACCGCAATCCTGAACTTGACACCGCAACTAGAAGTAGCCGTGGAGTGTACCTAACACCTAGACACCTCGTCACAGCCGGAGGACTAAATACCCCTAAAGATGGAAATCGGAATACTATCTTGCCTCAGAGAAAATCCCGAAAGGATAGACAGCCCCCCACAAATAATGACTGAGTGGAGAGGGAAATGACATACGTAGAATGAAACCTGGAAGTAGCAAAGGAGGCCAGTCTAGCTAGATAGATAGAACAGGACAGAATATTGTGCGGTCAGTATTAAAAACTACAAAAATCCACACAGAGTTTACAAAAATCTCCAAACCTGACTAAAGGTGTGGAGGGTAAATCTGCTTCCCAGAGCTTCCAGCTTAACTGAATAAATCCATACTGACAAGCTGGACAAAACATAGAATGTACAGAACAATTAAGTCCACTACATGTGGACAGAAAAGAGCAAAGCAAGCACTTATCTTTGCTGAACTGGTCAGGATATCAGGGAAATCCAAGCAGAGATGTGAATCCAACCAGGGACCATTGACAAGTGGCACTGGCTGAAGGAAAGAGCCAGGCATAAATAGCCGAGCAGAAAGACAATCAGTGGAAGCAGCTGCTAAATCCAAGGAGCAGCCATTCCACTTAAAACCACCAGAGGGAGCCCAAGAGCAGAATTCACAACAGTACAGTACTGATGGTAATTGAACTGGCGATCCTCTTTGTCCGCTTAGGGCAGACAGAAATGACATGAGAAGCGTCGCCACAATAATAACAACCTATTTTGACGTCTGAAACCTTGTCGTTCCGTTCTAGACAGAATTCTATCACATTGCATAGGCTCAGAAATTTGCTCTGAGGATAACGCCACAGCGCGCACAGTTCTGCGCTCCCGCAGGCGTCGGTCAATCTGAATGGCCAGAGACATAGAATCACTCAGACCGGAAGGCGTGGGAAACCCCACCATAAGATCTTTAACGGATTCAGAAAGCCCCTTTCTGAAAATTGCCGCCAAAGGATCATTATTCCATTTAGTCAACACAGACCATTTTCTGAATTTCTGACAATACAATTCTGCCGCCTCTTGACCCTGAGACAGGGCCAACAAGGTCTTCTCCGCTTGATCCACAGAATTAGGTTCATCATATAATAGTCCTAACGCCTGAAAAAAGGAGTGAATACTAAGCAAAACCGGATTCCCAGATTCCAGGGAAAACGCCCAATCCTGCGGGTCGCCACGCAGCAGGGAGATTACGATTTTTACCTGCTGAATGGAATCACCAGAGGATCGAGGTCTCAGGTCAAAAAACAGTTTACAGTTGTTTTTAAAGCTCAAAAATTTAGACCTGTCACCAGAAAACAAATCAGGAGTAGGAATCTTCGGTTCTAAAGCAGGAATCTGAACAATATAATCAGAAATACCTTGCACCCTAGCCGCAATCTGGTCTCCACGAGAAGATAATTCCTGAACATTCATGCTTGCACCAGGCTCCTCAGCCACCCAGATATTAAGAGGGAAGAGAACACAGAAGAAGGGAAGAAAGGTCTTGAGCCATTTTTTTCTCTCCAGTCTTTTGAGATGCATTTAACTCATTGTTGGCCAGTTGTACTGTTATGATCCGGTGACCTTGGAGCTGCATGAGAACTTTCACTGGAGAAAGTGGCCACTATACTGACCGCAATCCTGAACTTGACATCGCAACTAGAAGTAGCCATGGAGTGTACCTAACACACCTAGACACCTCGTCACAGCCGGAGGACTAAATACCCCTAAAGATGGAAATCGGAATACTATCTTGTCTCAGAGAAAATCCCCAACGGATAGAATTCACAACAGGCCCCATAAGATGCTCCATACAAAATACGCCCCATATAATGCCCCATACAGTTCATGATGGGCACCATAAGATGCTCCATATTAAAATATGCCCCATATAATGCTGCACAAATGTTGATTATGACCCCATAAGATGCTCCATAGAAACATTTGCTCTGTATAATTTGGCAGTAAGAAATTTCAAATGTGGCCACTGTAGATTTTGCCATCTTCATTGTACGGATAATCCTATGAGAATAGGAGGCATTAATCATAGAATTCGGGATTTTATTTCATGCAAAACCAGATTTGTAATCTGTTATTTTGTGCCCTTGCAATTATTTCTATATCGGTAAAACGATCCGACCCCTTGTAACAAATTTTGTGAACACTATAATTCGATAGCGTCAGGTAAAGGGTCCGTACGTTTGATAAAGCATATGCATGAAAAGCATAAGGGAAACCCTGAACTGATGCGTTTTGCCGGCCTTGAAACCGTTAAAATTCCACCCCAGGGAGGTAATCACGATAAGCTGCTGCTGAGAGAGGAAGCAAAATGGATTATAAAAGCCGGTGCCCAAGGACCGAAATTAGATATGGCAATAATTTTATAGTGTTCTCGAAACGGGGTGGATAAAAATCTTGATTTTTTTAACCCCTTCCCGACCCATGACGCCACGTAGGCATCATGAAAGTCGGTGCCATTCCGACCCATGACGCCTATGTGGCGTCATGGAAAGATCGCGTCCCTGCAGGCCGGGTGAAAGGGTTAACTCCCATTTCCCCCGATCTGCAGGGACAGGGGGAGTGGCAGTTTAGCCCAGGGGGGGGTGGCTTCACCCCCTCGTGGCTACGATCGCTCTGATTGGCTGTTGAAAGTGAAACTGCCAATCAGAGTGATTTGTAATATTTCACCTATTATAACTGGTGAAATATTACAATCCAGCCATGGCCGATGCTGAAATATCATCGGCCATGGCTGGAAATTCTAATGTGCCCCCACCCCACCCCTCCGATCTGCCCGGTACACTGCCCCGCTCCCCTCCGTCCTGTGCTCCGCTCCCCCCGTGCTCTTGTCCGCTCACCCCCGTGCTCCAATCACCCCCCCGTGCTCCAATCACCCCCCCTGCACTCCGATCCACCCCCCTGCACTCCGATCCACCCCCCCCCGGTGCTCCGATCCACCCCCCCCGGTGCTCCATTCCAGCCCCCCCGTGCTCCGTTCCACCCCTCCCGTGCTCCGATTCCCCCCCCCCGTGGTTCCCCCCACCCCATCATACTTACCGATCCAGCCGGGGTCCCGTCCGTCTTCTCCCTGGGCGCCGCCATCTTCCAAAATGCCGGCCGGCAGATTAATTCCAAAGTGCATTTTGATCACTGAGATAGATTATATCTCAGTGATCAAAATAAAAAAAAAAAAATAAATGACCCCCCCCCCCCCCCTTTGTCACCCCCATAGGTAGGGACAATAAAAAAAAAGAATTTTTTTTTTTTCCACTAATGTTAGAATAGGGTTAGGGGCAGGGGTAGGGGTAGGGTTAGGGTTTCGGTATGTGCACACGTATTCTGGTCCTCTGCGGATTTTTCCGCTGCGGATTTGATAAATCCGCAGTGCTAAACCGCTGCGGATTTATGGCGGATTTACCGCGTTTTTTTCTGCGCATTTCACTGCGGTTTTACAACTGCGATTTTCTATTGGAGCAGTTGTAAAACCGCTGCGGAATCTGCACAAAGAAGTGACATACTGCGGAATGTAAACCGCTGCGTTTCCGTGCAGTTTTTCCGCAGCATGTGTACAGCGATTTTTGTTTCCCGTAGGTTTACATTGAACTGTAAACTCATGGGAAACTGCTGCGGATCCGCAGCGTTTTCCGCAGCGTGTGCACATACCTTTAGAATTAGGCTATGTGCACACGGTGCGGATTTGGCTGCGGATCTGCAGCGGATTGGCCGCTGCGGATTCGCAGCAGTGTTCCATCAGGTTTACAGTACCATGTAAACCTATGGAAAACCAAATCCGCTGTGCCCATGGTGCGGAAAATACCGCGCGGAAACGCTGCGTTGTATTTTCCACAGCATGTCAATTCTTTGTGCGGATTCCGCAGCGTTTTACACCTGTTCCTCAATAGGAATCCGCAGGTGAAATCCGGACAAAAAACACTGGAAATCCGCGGAAAATCCGCAGGTAAAACGCAGTGCCTTTTACCTGCGGATTTTTCAAAAATGGTGCGGAAATATCTCACACGAATCCGCAACGTGGGCACATAGCCTTAGGGTTAGGGTTGGAATTAGGGTTGTGGTTAGGGGTGTGATTAGGGTTATGGCTACAGTTGGGATTAGGGTTAGGGGTGTGTTGGGGTTAGTGTTGGAGTTAGAATTGAGGGGTTACCACTGTTTAGGCACATCAGGGGTCTCCAAACGCAACATGGCGCCACCATTGATTCCAGCCAATCTCGTATTCAAAAAGTCAAATGGTGCTCCCTCACTTCCGAGCCCTGACGTGTGCCCAAACAGTGGTTTACCCCCACATATGGGGTACCAGCATACTCAGGACAAACTGCGCAACAATTACTGGGGTCCAATTTCTCCTGTTACCCTTGTGAATCTAAAAAAATGCTTGCTAAAACATAATTTTTGAGGAAAGAAAAATGATTTTTTATTTTCACGGCTCTGCGTTGTAAACGTCTGTGAAGCACTTGGGGGTTCAAAGTGCTCACCACATATCTAGATAAGTTCCTTGGGGGGTCTAGTTTCTAAAATGGGGTCACTTGTGGGGGTTTCTACTGTTTAGGCACACCAGGGGCTCTGCAAACGCAACGTGACGCCCGCAGAGCATTCCATCAAAGTCTGCATTTCAAAACGTCACTACTTCAATTCCAAGCCCCGGCATGTGCCCAAACAGTAGTTTACCCCCACATATGGGGTATCACCGTACTCAGGAGAAACTGGACAACAAATATTGGGGTCAAATTTCTGCTGTTACCCTTGGGAAAATTAAAAAATTCTGGGCTAAATAATTATTTTTGAGGAAAGAAAACGTATTTATTATTTTCACGGCTCTGCATTATAAACTTCTATGAAGCGCTTGGGGGTTCAAAGTGCTCACCACACATCTAGATAAGTTCCTTTCGGGGTCTAGTTTCCAAAATGGGGTCACTTGTGGGGGGTTTCTACTGTTAAGCCACATCAGGGGCTCTGCAAACGCAACGTGACGCCCACAGAGCATTCCATCAAAGTCTGCATTTCAAAACGTCACTACTTCACTTCCGAGCCCCGGCATGTGCCCAGTGATTTACCCCCACATATGGGGTATCAGCGTACTCAGGAGAAACTGGACAACAACTTTTGGGGTCAAATTTCTCCTGTTACCCTTAGGAAAATAAAAAATTGCAGGCTAAAAGATAATTTTTGAGAAAATATATATTTTTTTTTATTTTCATGGCTCTGCGTTATAAACTTCTGTGAAGCACTTGGGGGTTCAAAGTCCTCACCACACATCTAGATTAGTTCCTTTGGGGGTCTAGTTTCCAAAATGGGGTCATTTCTGGGGGATCTCCAATGTTTAGGCACACAGGGGCTCTCCAAACGTGACATGGTGTCCGCTAATGATTGGAGCTAATTTTCCATTTAAAAAGCCAAATGGCGTGCCATCCCTTCCGAGCCCTGCCGTGCGCCCAAACAGTGGTTTACCCCCACATATGGGGTATCAGCGTACTCAGGACAAACTGGACAACAATATTTGTGGTCCAATTTCTCCTATTATCCTTGGCAAAATAGGAAATTCCAGGCTAAAAAATCATTTTTGAGGAAAGAAAAATTATTTTTTATTTTCATGGCTCTGCGTTATAAACTTCTGTGAAGCACCTGGGGCTTTAAAGTGCTCAATATGCATCTAGATAAGTTCATTGGGGGGGGTCTAGTTTCCAAAATGGGGTCACTTGTGGGGGAGCTCCAATGTTTAGGCACACAGGGGCTCTCCAAACGCGACATGGTGTCCGCTAACAATTGGAGCTAATTTTCCATTCAAAAAGTCAAATGGCGCGCCTTCCCTTCCGAGCCTTACCATGTGCCCAAACAGTGGTTTACCCCCACATATGAGGTATTGACGTACTCGGGAGAAATTGCCCAACAAATTTTATGATCCATTTTATCCTACTGCCCATGTGAAAATGAAAAAATTGAGGCGAAAAGAATTTTTTTGTGAAAAAAAAGTACTTTTTCATTTTTACAGATCAATTTGTGAAGCACCTGAGGGTTTAAAGTGCTCACTAGGCATCTAAATAAGTTCCTTGGGGGGTCTAGTTTCCAAAATGGGGTCACTTGTGGGGGAGCGCCAATGTTTAGGCACACAGGAGCTATCCAAACGCGACATGGTGTCCGCTAACTATGGAAATAATTTTTCATTCAAAAAGTCAAATGGCGCTCCTTCCCTTCCGAGCCTTACCATGTGCCCAAACAGTGGTTTACCCCCACATGTGAGGTATTGGTGTACTCTGGAGAAATTGCCCAACACATTTTAGGATCCATTTTATCCTGTTGCCCATGTAAAAATGAAAAAATTTAGGCTAAAAGAATTTTTTTGTGAAAAAAAAGTACTTTTTCATTTTTACGGATCAATTTGTGAAGCACCTGGGGGTTCAAAGTGCTCACTATGCATCTAGATAAGTTCCTTGGGGCGTCTAGTTTCCAAAATGGGGTCAATTGTGGGGGAGCTCCAATTTTTAGGCACACGGGGGCTCTCCAAACGTGACATGGTGTCCGCTAAAGAGTGGAGCCAATTTTTAATTCAAAAAGTCAAATGGCGCTCCTTCCCTTCCAAGCCCTGCCGTGCGCCCAAACAGTGGTTTACCCCCACATATGAGGTATCAGCGTACTCAGGACAAATTGGACAACAACTTTCGTGGTTCAGTTTCTCCTTTTACCATTGGGAAAATAAAAAAATTGTTGCTAAAAGATAATTTTTGTGACTAAAAAGTTAAATGTTCATTTTTTCCTTCCATGTTGCTTCTGCTGCTGTGAAGCACCTGAAGGGTTAATAATCTTCTTGAATGTGGTTTTGAGTACCTTGAGGGGTGCAGTTTTTAGAATGGTGTCACTTTTGGGTATTTTCAGCCATATAGACCCCTCAAACTGACTTCAAATGTGAGGTGGTCCCTAAAAAAATGGTTTTGTAAATTTCGTTGTAAAAATGACAAATCGCTGGTCAAATTTTAACCCTTATAACTTCCTAACAAAAAAAAAATTTGTTTCCAAAATTGTGCTGATGTAAAGTAAACATGTGGGAAATGTTATTTATTAACTATTGTGTGTCACATATCTCTCTGGTTTAACAGAATGAAAATTGCGAAATTTTCAAAATTTTTGCCAAATTTCCGTTTTTATCACAAATAAACGCAGAATTTATTGACCTAAATTTATTACTAACATGAAGCCCAATATGTCACGAAAAAACAATCTCAGAACCGCTAGGATCCGTTGAAGCGTTCCTGAGTTATTACCTCATAAAGGGACACTGGTCAGAATTGCAAAAAACGGCAAGGTCTTTAAGGACAAAATAGGCTGGGTCATGAAGGGGTTAAAAAAATAAAAAAAAAATCAGATTTTTTTGATTTAAATCAGATTTTTTAATCAAGTTGTACACAAGCAAAACTTTGTCTTTTTGCAAATCTAATTGTTTTACACAAAAATATTAAAACAGTTGATTATGAAACCTAATAATTTTTATTTGCAATATTAAACACTCAGAATTGAACTACAGAGAGTAAGTACTTTTTAACAATAGCCTATCTCTAACGTTTGAAGTAAGCAAACATCTTCAGTGAATACATCAGTCCTTTAAGCCTACTGTTTATTTAGGACTTTTAATAGGAAAACCAGTTGTCCTGCTTTAGCAGTTCCTAAGCGGTTTCGGACTGTTGTGTGCACAAAACCAAATGAAGAAAACAATCTCTCTACTCCTGCGGATGAAGCCGATGCAGTCAGTAGCTGAGTAGCTAGATTTATTATCTTTGCTGGAAGAACAAGTGATTGCGACTTCCACCAGTCCAGTGGTTTTAGTTCATTAACGACGTTATCTGCAAACATGTATTTTTGAAATGGTGCAGATTCACACTTCAATTTCAGCACAGTTGCCACAATGTCATGGTTAGTATTGGCGAACCACTCCATTGCAGAGTTGATTTCCGCCTCAGATAATTTTTTCCCTCTGTAGATGGGATGCAAGATATTGGCTAAATAGTGTTCTTCTTTTAATGCTTGGTCCTTGCGGTGCTGTATTGCAACCTTTACATTGTTTGAGAGGTTCAAGCGATCTAGAGAACCTTCTAAATCTTTCCAAACTTCTGTGGCATCAGCTATGGTTGCAGTATCTTTCTGCATTTTATCCAACGCAATCGATATTGGCTTTAACCTTTCCAAAAGGTCCTCGGCATTTCTCTTCACACCAAGATTTAATACTTTGCTTCGTATATTAGCATCAATTTTATCCCGATGTGTTTCGCAAATGGACAGTAATTTTGACCAGTTGTTAATAAACATTTCCAAGCAGTCAGCCAAGGTATTCCATCTAACATCTTGTGGTAGAACCAACTTCAGTCCTCCCATTTCCTTGTAGGTTGCATGTGCAAAATGATTATTGCGGAAATATTTAACAATTTCTACAACATGTTCCTTGACACCCGAAATATGCAGGTCTTTTGCCAAAAGATGCAACAAATGGGCAGAACAACCGTATGTAATGACATTTGTGTCATCCTCATGTGCCAGTTCCGCTCGCATTTTTGCCACATTGCTTGCGTTATCAGTAACTAAGCTCCTCACTTTACATCCAAACTGTTCTTGGCATTGGTGAATTGAGTTCTTAGCAATTTCAAGTAAATATTCAGCAGTATGTGAATTTCCAGATGTGTCGATTGTGTCTGTAAGGTAAGTTTCACCATCTTCTGTTGTGACACAAGTGCAAATTATGGGGTCGTTGTGGATGTTGCTCCAACCATCCAAGCTCATGTTAACAACCTTGTCTTTCAAATATTTTGTACAAGCCGCTCTTTCTATGTCGTATACAGCCTGAAGATGTTTTCCTGAGATATCAAATCTACTTGGTGGTTTGTAGCCTGGTCTAATTCCTTCGATCATTTGTACAAACAATGGGTGCTCAACTAGTCGGAAAGAAGAATTGGTTGCAAATATGAATTTAGCAATTAATTCATCAAAATGTTCTTTCTGGCTCGTCGTAGTCTTTAAGATGAATTTTTCTACACTTTGCACGCAAAGTTTTTTTTTTGGGCTGCTTTGTTGAAGTTGTACCCAGATATTGATTGTCACGTGCAGCACAAGCCATATTTGACCCTGAAAGCACAGAAATTAAAAATATAAATCGACTGCGTATTTGAAGAAATATAACGAAAATATTTTGAAACAAACTTTTTGAACAATGTAATGGTCCTCGTCCTATAAGGGCTGTCTCAAAAGTTATGCTACTCAAGTTTTCCGGTGAAGTTGCTGTAATACTGGTAACTAATATCAGAGCAACTGAAAAATTATGTCAAAAGTTTTAAAAATGTTTTTTTTTTTAAAATGGTCAATTTGGCAGACTTCAAAAGTGAATTGCAGCCTACAATAAAAAAAAAATAAGCGTATACACACTTTATTTTTACTTAAAGGACATGTGCACCTTTATTTTTTAAGGTGCAGTGTGCACATGTCCTCCCCCCGCAGCTCTCTTACCTCCGATGTCAGCGCTGCGGGGATCCGTGGCTTCGTTCTGCCCGTCCGCGAGCGCGCCTCCATTCATTTCAATGGAGCGTGCGGCCCGCTGACGTCACGCCGCTGGATCACTGCGAGTAGGCCGCAACCGGAGGACGGGAGGCGGACGGTCAAAACGAAGCCACGGATCTCAGCGCTGCGGGGATCGGAGGTAAGAGCGCTGCGGGGGGGAGGACGTGCACCTTAAAAAAATAAAGGTGCACATGTCCTTTAGCGTTAATTTTCTGTGAAATATTGCCTTAACATAAATTTAAATTCTATACTCCAGAACTACTAGTGCTAGAAATTTCTCTTTTCATAGACTTTAACCATCCCAGTAAAATGTCTGTTAAAAAAATAGGTTGTAATTGCCAGACTTACTAGTACTAGGCTCCTGGTGCATAAGAAGCTGTGGGGGTTCATTGACATTAGTTGTATCACTATCAACATCTTCATTTCCCTTCTGGTTGCAGTTTTCATAATGTGATTTCAAACGGCAAACAAGTCCTTGGATATCCTTTTGACAGTATTTGCACTTTGCTCTTGCACCTTTCTTTCCAAGATCTGCTGCTGGCATCTCAACAAAATGAACCCAAATAGGGTCTCTCTTACGACCTGCCATGGCTCACACAGATCACTTATGAAGTTTGATTGTTACTACAGCCAAGTACTGCTGACTATCCAACAAGTTTGGGCATGTCAACTGAATGGAAAAAGAAACTAAACCAAAAGTGAAACCAAGCTAGAAGTGTGGAATTAAAGGGGCAGTATGAACAAAATGTGGAGGCTATTAATAGTTTATACAATTAAGACATGCTGCTTTTAAACACCTACCTATTGCCATATAGTAAAACAAAAAAGATTTTTGCTTACTTTGGGGTCCCCCCCTCACCCTGGCGTTAGATCGTTGCCCCTAGTTTCGTCCGTGTAACTATGGGCGCACATGCGCACTGCTCTCACTTTTCATTTTAATCGTGATTTATATTAAAAAAAACCTTTTGATTTAAATCAGTGATTTAAATCATGATTAAAATCATGATTTAAATCGATCCGATTTAAATAGAAAAAAATCTTTTGATTTAAATCGTGATTTAAATCAATCCACCCTGTCTCGAAACATGCAGTCATCTTGAGTGGTTTTTGCTAACTTGTATTGTAATTTTGTGTTTTTTTTTTTTCTTCAAATGTAACAATCATGTTATTGAGGTCTGTTCCCTTTATAAGGAAGTGACTTAGGTTTTAGCTCACATGGACCCGTGGAAGCACTAATTGTACGAAACGGCCGTCGTCCAGCTCACTGTCCCCGCACCCTCGTCGTCTCCGCTTGTCTTTTATGCTAAGTCTGTACATGGATTAAAGACAGATCAAAGATATTCACTTCGCAACCTGAGTGAGTGCCGCATTTTTCTACTTTCTTGTGAAAAGTTTTACTGTGCTGTTATGGCTATTGATGCTAGGCACCACGCTCCAGTACTGCATGAATACCGCACGCTGTGGGTCTAAAGAGATGTATTTGATTCAGCGCTCCCAATACTGCATTGTTGAGTCCTGGTGCCGTTTGTCTCTTTGAACTTTGCTCTGTATAATGCTCCACAAATGTGAATTATGGCCCCATAAGATGCTCCATACAGATATTTGCCTCATATAATGCTGCACATGGCCCCATAAGATGCTCCATACAGACTTTTGCCCCGTATAATGCTAGACATGGCCCCATAAAATCCGCAATACAGATATTTGCCCCCAAATAATGTGTGTGTATCTTGTGATAGAAGTATGTATATCATGTAACTCTCACTTGCATGCTTACTCCTCTATAAACTAGCTGAGTATATATTAGCTGTGGATATATGAGTATATATGATTATAATCAATTGCTCAGCTTGACCACATGAGCTAGGCCAGATGGTTCCTCGGTGCTTTCCAGACACCCGAAAAGCAGAAGAACTCCAGATGTATTAAGTGCTGATGAGATGTCTCAACTTTGTCCTAGATGCAGAGAACTACATTTTAGTTGCTTAATCAGCATTCATATGTGCATTAATCACAATATTCCATATATATTTAGATAACCAATAACAGAGGAGCTAGACAATATGGTAATTAACTAACCACTCCTTTCTATATGCAATTATAAAACTATGTATGTACAATAAATCATCAGTATTGATGGAATGCTTTTCTGTCACAATGGTGTACAGTCTATTCTTGATGAGCGCTCAAAATACTCAGTCTTATTGGGAACGGCCGCAGCACACAGGGATAGTTTTATCCAACCCAAATTTCCATAGCACATGGCCCCATAAGATGCTCCATACAGATATTTGCCCCCAAATAGTGCTGCGCATGGCCCCATAAAATGCTCCATACACACAATTGCCCCATATGCTGTTGCTGCGATTAAAAAAATAAAAAATTGCATACTCACCACTGAGGCTCCCGGCACTTGCTATATTCACCTGCTCCGCATTCCACCGCCGACCGCAGCTGTGTCTTCCCCATCCTCTACACTGACGTTCAGGCAGAGGGCGGCGCGCACTAATCGCATCATCGCACCCTCTGACCTGAGCGTCACTGCAGAGGATGCGGAAGACAGCGGTGCCGACGGTGGGACAGGTGAATTTAGCGCACTGCGTTATACTCACCTGCTCCTGGCGCGGTTCTGTTCCCCGGCAGCTTCCTGTAGTGAGCAGTCACATGGTACCGCTCATTACAGAAATGAATATGCAGCACCATCCCTATGGGAGTCCATATTCATTACTGTAATGAGCGGTACCATGTGACTGCTCACTACAGGAAGAAGCTGCCGGCGCCAGAGAACCAGGGACGTGCAGGGACCGCGCCAGGAGCAGGAGAGTATTATTACACAGCTCCGCTCCCCCTCCCCTGCCGACCCCTGGGTATGACTCTAGTATAAGCCGGTTACTTTCAGCCCAAAAAGTGGGCTGACAATCTCGACTTATACTCGAGTATATACGGTAAATATAATTCACCCTTCAGTATGATGACACCTGAATTGCCATAGCGTAATTGATGGATTGTTTTAAGCAACACACAGAGGATGGTGAATGCTTAAAAATCATGAGGCACAATTTTTGTTTCTATGAAAAAATAGTTCCAACAGATTTTGTCTAATTTTTATTGTGGTAACTTAAAATTACTGTATGTACTGAATCAAGTAATGAAGTTACCTTTATTTGTCTTTCAATCAAGAGATGAATCAGTGTTGATGATTTAAACAATAACTGCAGTAACAAATGATGATCACTTGTTCCTTCCAACCATCGCTGTATTCTGCACAAGGATGATGAACAATGTTAATGTTTCCCATACAAAAGTTAGCTTTAACCACAAATGAAATATGCTAGTTTATTTCCATTTTCTACATTTATGTACTTAAACTTGCAATGGATAGTGAGCTTATTTGTCTGTAAGAAGACAGACAGATGTCATGGCGTGGTTAGTTTTACATTTAACATTGATAGAAAACAAAAATGAGTATGCTTCCAAATGAATAACACTCTCCTCTTTTGGGAAAATTTATAACCAGTGATTTACGGTATATCCTTTTACATATTCAACAAACAATGTAATAAACATAGATAGCGGATTGTACTATCTTCCCCTATGAAATAAGTCAAATTAATTAATTTCACAAATGACTAATTCAGACCCAAAGATTATTATTCTGTGCCATTTAACCTTTTCATGGAAACATACTTGGGTTACTCAGAGAATTAACAAAAAACATTTTAATGGGCAATGACAGATACAACACTTAATTTTTATTTATGAAATCTCAATTTTGTATAACCAAGCTAACCAGGTGACTTATATTTTTATTATGTGTTCAGTGTGCCATAGGTGTGTAATATTTTAATGTAAATGTATGTAATGTGTTTTTTTTTTTTAGTTAACATTACATGCACTTACATTTAAATTATATCACGTCACCTTTATAATGGACAACATTCCCTATCACAAAGACTTTAAACATGACAACAGACCACACATTTTCAGGCCTAAGCCAACTAGAACGCCAATCATACAACCCTGATGCAAGCTAGCCACACAAATTTACGCCCTGCAATAGCTAACATGCACGTTGTAACGTTCCTAAACTCAAACCTGTTAGTTCAATGATGGGTATAGACTCAACCACTGAGACATAACTAAATTCTCTTATCTGCCTTTTAAAAATCTTAATGTGACTATGGCTGCTCTTCGTACATCAAAACATTGCTAAGCCGGCAGCCTACAAATTCTAGGCTCATTAAAATTATCTACTGTATTTAAAATGCATGAATGTTACACTTTTCACAATGATACAACTCATTTTAGTTGCATTTCATAGATATTACAAGGATTGGTAACAACTAAAATTTATGTCTAATTATCGTAGTTTACTAAAACCATACTACTAAATCAACAACCTTGATCAGGTATATAAAACTTAATAATCCACATATTTTGAAATTGTCAGTGACATGAATATAATAAGCATAAATTTTCTAATATCAATTTATTCATTTAATTTCACACAATTTGTGCCTATAATACATAGAGTATGAATATCCATTTGAAGCACTACTTCCTTGCACACTAGTTGCCAAGTATCTTGGCAACACTAGCTATACATACACTGTTGCAGTTTATAGCAAGACCTCAAATATCTAACCTTTTTGAGATATCCATACACAAACATCCTAAAAATTTACATTAAGCAAGTAAATTTTTTAGTAAAATTTTGAGACTGATCTAATCATTTCCTTTTATTCTTAAACATATTAAATATTTTATATACCCAAATATAAATATAGGTTTTTAAATGTGATCAGGCACTGAAATACTTCAATGAAAACACAAATCTCTAAAGGGACAAACAGGACAAACACAACAACACTCAAATTCAGACTTGAGGTTACAATGTAAGTATGCCAATTCAACACAAACCTTACCATGGACAGATTAAGTTCACAGACAATCCTCCAAGTAGGGCCACTCTATGGAATACTTTGATTGTTTCCAAGTGAGTGTATCACTTCAGAACAGCACTGTGACGACATGGACTCTTTCAATGCCTTGCATGGGTTAAGTTTATTAAAATTTGGCCAGACATGATGGTATTCTGTTTATTACCTTGTGATATGCCCCTCATTGTTTCTACAGGACTCTAAAGGTACCGTCACACTCAGCGACGCTGCAGCGATATAGACAACGAGCCGACCTAAACTAGATCGCTGGAGCGTCGCTGTTTAGGTCGCTGTAGAGACGTCAAGCACAGCAACTCCAGAACGATGCAGGAGCGATCCAGTGACGTAACGGCGACTCACTTCTCGTTCTCGCTGGTTATTAGCTCCATGTAAAACAGCCGGAGTGTACTGATCCGACACACATCTAGGGGCCCTATGCTCGTTGCTGGCGTCGTTGCTTTTGATGTCAAGCATGACGATACACGCCGACCTGGCGACGAAATAAAGTTCTGGACTTCTAGCTCCGACCAGCGATGGCACAGCGGGATCCAAATCGCTGCTGCGTGTCAAACACAACAAGATCGCTATCCAGGACGCTGCAACGTCACGGATTGTTGTTTTTCTCTTTGCAAAGTTGCTGAGTGTGACGGTACCTTTAGGAGTCTAGGTTTAAAGTTCCTGTTGACTCATGTAATTACCTTTGCCAGGGAAGGTCACAGACTCCGTAACACAATGAAAGGTTAGCATAATTGATTTTTCCATGTGTATTGCTAGATTCTATGTAAATTAGCTGACTCTTCCTCTCTCTGTTAAGGTACCGTCACACTAAGCGACGCTGCAGCGATACCGACAACGATCCGGATCGCTGCAGCGTCGCTGTTTGGTCGCTGGAGAGCTGTCACACAGACAGCTCTCCAGCGACCAACGATCCCGAGGTCCCCGGTACCCTGGTTACCATCCTAAAAAGTAAATAAACAAACGCTACATACTTACCTACCGCTGTCTGTCCTCGGCGCTCTGCTTCTCTGGTCTGGCTGTGAGCGCCGGGCAGCCGGAAAGCAGAGCGGTGACGTCACCGCTCTGCTTTCCGGCTGACCGACGCTCACAGCCAGAGCAGGAGGAGTGCAGAGCACAGCGCCGGGGACAGACAGCGGTAGGTAAGTATGTAGTGTTTGTTTTTTTACTTTTAGGATGGTAACCAGGGTAAACATCGGGTTACTAAGCGCGGCCCTGCGCTTAGTTACCCGATGTTTACCCTGGTTACCAGCGAAGACATCGCTGAATCGGTGTCACACACGCCGATTCAGCGATGTCTACGGGGAGTCCAGCGACCAAATAAAGTTCTGGACTTTCTTCCCCGACCAGCGACAGCACAGCAGGGGCCTGATCGCTGCTGCCTGTCACACTGGACGATATCGCTAGCGAGGACGCTGCAACGTCACGGATCGCTAGCGATATTGTCTAGTGACAGTACCTTTAGAGACCATTACTACTAGGGATATTATGTATGCGGCTTGGAATCTAGCCAATCTAGCACACTCTTATTCCACCAATCATGAAGCCCCAACGGTCTGAATTGAGAACTCAGGGCTAGAGAAGGAGGACTGTCCAGCGGCCAAGTCTCTCTTGCTGCATGGTACCAATTTTGGATCTGTGGATCCGATTGGCAGGCCATAACCAAACCTGGAATATAAGACAACATGGACTTCAGCATCGAATGCAAGGATTCGGCTGAGATATCAAAGACAATCCAGTCACCTGACTACAGACTTTGCGCTACTCAGTCAGCTTCCTAAATCTGGCGTTATTCCTTTATCGGTGGGTGTCCGCCGAAAGCGGGTTGCTGTTAGCTTGGAGTAAGTAGCCCTGGAAGCTCTGAGGCACGGATATTATAATCCCTGGTGAGCCAGCGGAATGGTGAAAAACTGTTGCCTGTTACATTTTGGGTTTTTGCTGGTTATGTGATATATGCCATTAATTGTTTGGGGATCCAATAAAGTCCTAATATTGTGATTCCCTCTCCCTGTGTTGTCTGAGTAGTGTTCCGCCCACTGTTAAGGAGGTCGGGCGTTCAGTTGGGATGAGCCCTGGTCCATGCTGTCTTTGTAAAGGCGGCTGGACCAGCAGACGAGAGGACCCACTCACCCCCGTGTCTACACAAGAACCACTATGTAAAGTTAAACCAGGTTAATGACGTTACAATTACATATACCGTATATACTCTAGTATAAGCCGACCTGAGTGCAAGCCGACCCCCCTTATTTTGCCACAAAAAACTGGGAAAACTTAATGACTTGAGTATAAGCCTAGGGTTGGAAATGCAGCAGCTACCGGTAAATGTCAAAAGTAAAAATAGATACCAATAAAAGTAAAATTGAGACATCAGTAGGTTGTGTTTTTGAATATTCATATTGAATCAGGAGCCCCATATAATGCTCTATAAAGTTTAAAATATGTCCCATATAATCCTGCATAAAGGTTAATAATGGCCCTATAAGATGCTCCATAGACACATTTGCCCAATATAATGCTGCACAAATGCTGATTATGGCCCCATAAGATGCTCCATACAGACACTTGCCCCATATACCGTAATACTCCACAAACGTTAATTATAGCCTCATATAGTGCTGCACAAACGTTATGGCCCCATGCAGACACTTGCCCCGTATAGTGCTCCACAAACATGGCCCCATAAGATGTTCCATACAGTCACTTGCCCTATTTGCTGTTGCTGCGGTAAAAAAGAAAAATCACATACTCGCCTCTCCGTCACTCAGGCCCCGGGCACTTTCAATATTCACCTGCTCCTCGTTCCGGCGCCGCTCCATCTGCAGAGGGCGTGCACTAACCACGTCACCGCGCCCTCTGACCTGAGCATCACTGCAGAAGACGCAGCGGCGCCCGGAACGAGGAGCAGGTGAATATCGCGCAGCGCTGCACTCCCCTCCCCGTTATACTCACCTGCTCCTGGCGCTGTGCAGTCCCTGCTTCCCCGGCAGCTTCATCCTGTGCTGAGCGGTCACAGTTACCGCTCATTATAGTAATGAATATGCATCTCCACCCCTATGGGAGGTGAAGCCGCATATTCATTACTGTAATGAGCGGTACCATGTGACCGCTCAGTACAGGAAGAAGCTGGGGACCTGCAGGGACCGCTCCAGGAGTAGGTGAGTATAATTAGACAGCCCCCCCTCCCCACCGACCCTGGGTATGACTCGAGTATAAGCCGAGAGGGGGACTTTCAGCCCCAAAAAAGGGCTGAAAATCTCAGCTTATACTCGAGTATATACGGTAAATATTTGATGACATAAAACTTTAAGTGTAATTTCACACACAAACTTAGCATCTGTTCAACAACTATTAAATTAAACACAGAATAGTGGGTTAAGCCCTTATGGAAACTTAACTTAAGTTGTGATAGCAAACAGTGAGGTACCTATAAAATGTTTCACATATGCAGTTAGCATATTTGTATAACTCTTCAACTATACATAGAGTTGTGAATTTTTTTGGCAAAATTTGTTCCATTGAGTACGTTTGATTACCAGAGGGTCTTGGAGAGAGGGAGCCTCCACATTTGCTTTGCTCCCAGACAGCTTGTTTCCAGACTGGTGTTTTCCCAGGTCTTCTAGTTTAGACGGGGCTGAAACAAGAATAGGCTCTCCTCTTGAAACCTCAGTTCTCATGTCAAAACTTACATTTTATACTTTTTCACCATACTTGTGCTGAAACACAACAAATGAGAAAATATATGAATCAAATGAAAGCAAATGTCTAATAACAGTAAAAAAAAAAAAAAAAGGGTACCTAGGATGTGAGCTGTAGTGTACAGGATTATTCACGGTCCAGGGGTATTTAAAGGGACAGTCATAAGCTGGACCAGATCACTGCACATTCGCATGTAGCCTTGTAAATAATGCCTGTTGTATGACAGTTTATAAAATGCTAATGGCATAGGTTCTCCCCGTATTTTTACTGGTGAATGATATCCCAGATGTAATAGATCTGCACGCTTTACATCTACCACATTTAAAACATCCTTTTGGTTGTGCAGTAAGCCAAGATTGGTCTGTGGGGTAATGAAAATAACTGTGGACCAGTCTGTCTCTCAGGGATCTGTTTCTATGAAATGTAATCTGTGGGTTGGGACCCACACTGGCCAGTGACTGTTCAATATCTCTCTCATCCCCCCGCTCCATTAGATTATCTAGTAATGAAGCGTACCACATTATTTTCATTTCCTTCCTCTAGTTGAGGGATGAGTAGCTCTTTTTGGTCCACTGTTAGAGACCCTTTGTAGGCCTCTATAAGGACATGCTTGGGATAGCCTCTCTAAGAACCTCCCTTGCAGATCATCTTGTTTTTTAAATACAGATCAGAACAATTTCTGCGTATTCTTAGGTCCTGACCCTTTGGTATGCCTCTCTTAAGAGGTCTTGGGTGGCTACTCTCCCAACTTAAAAGAGAGTTAGTGGCCGTTGGTTTTCAATAGTTGCTGGTGACAAATTCACCATTGAAACCTTTATGGATGAGAACATCAAGAAACGTCAGATGGGTGCTGTTAACTTCATAAGTGAAGTGCAAGCCTAAGTGATTATTATTAAGGTTACTATTAAACTGCCATTCCTCCATGACCAGTGTCATATTAGACGGACGTGAGGTGGCCTGCACAAACTCACTAATAAAAAAAAAAAAAAAAGATAAAAATTCACTCTGAAATACTCTTAAATAGTGGTCTTAGATCTCTCTTGCTGGGCCAGCACAGTCTTTGAGAAAAAAAAAAAAAGTCACGTGAATAATATGATGAAGCCACTGACAAGGTAGACCTATCATGTACTGACCACTTTAACCCCTTACTGACGTCAGACGGAATAGTACGTCCGACATCAGTACCCCAGCTTTGAAATGGGCTTCGGCGGTGATCCCACCTCAAAGCAGCAACATGTCAGCAGTTTTGAACAGCAGACATGTGCCCACAATAGGCACGGGTGAAATCACGATCCGCCCGTGCCTATTAACTAGTTAAATGTCGCCATTAAACTCTGACAGCGTCATTTAACAAGAGCTTCCTTCCATCCATCGGGCCGGAAATGCGTACCACTGACCCCCGTCATGTGATCGTTGGTCATCGGTGCCTTGGCATAACAACCGGAAGTCTCCTGAAGACCTCTATGGTTGTTGCTGCCAGAATGCTGTGAGCGCCACCCTGTGGTCAGCGCTCTTAGCAATGCTGTGTTTCAGCTACATACAGTAGGGGCTATCTGAGCATCACCCCTATGTAGCAGAGCCGATCAGGCTATGCCAGCTTCTAGCCTCCCATGGAGGCTACTGAAGCATGGCAAAAATAAAGTTTGTGAAAATATGAAAAAAAAAAAATTATATATATAAAAAAGGAAAACAGCACACAAAAAAAAATAGAGAAAAGTGGGCTTTAATGCCTGGACGGCGTGGCCACGCCGTCCAGGCATTAAAGCCCACTTTTCTCTATTTTTTGTGTGTGCTGTTTTCCTTTTTTTCATATATGTATATATACCATATATACTCGAGTATAAGCCGACCCGAGTATAAGCCGACCCCCCTAATTTTGCCACAAAAAACTGGGAAAACTTATTGACTCGAGTATAAGCCTAGGGTAGAAAATGCAGCATTTACCGGTGAATTTCAAAAGTAAAAATAGATGCTCCATACCGTTCATTATTGCCCCGTAGATGCTCCATATACAACTGTGCTATATAGAATGCTCTGCACCGTTGATTTTGGCCCCATAGATGCTCCTTATAATGCTGTGCCATATATGCTCTGCACCTTTGATTATGGCCCCATAGATGCTCCTTATAATTCTGTGCCATATATGCTCTGCACCTTTGATTATGGCCCCATAAATGCTCCTTATAATGCTGTGCCCCATATATGCTCTGCACCTTTATGGCCCCATAGGTGCTCCTTATAATGCTGTGCCCCATATATGCTCTGCACCTTTATGGCCCCATAGGTGCTCCTTATAATGCTGTGCCCCATTTATGCTCTGCACCTTTATGGCCCCATAGGTGCTCCTTATAATGCTGTGCCCCATTTATGCTCTGCACCTTTATGGCCCCATAGGTGCTCCTTATAATGCTGTGCCCCATATATGCTCTGCACCTTTATGGCCCCATAGGTGCTCCTTATAATGCTGTGCCCCATTTATGCTCTGCACCTTTATGGCCCCATAGGTGCTCCTTATAATGCTGTGCCCCATATATGCTCTGCACCTTTATGGCCCCATAGGTGCTCCTTATAATGCTGTGCCCCATATATGCTCTGCACCTTTATGGCCCCATAGGTGTTCCTTATAATGCTGTGCCCCATATATGCTCTGCACCTTTATGGCCCCATAGGTGCTCCTTATAATGCTGTGCCCCATATATGCTCTGCACCTTTATGGCCCCATAGGTGCTCCTTATAATGCTGTGCCCCTTATATGCTCTGCACCTTTATGGCCCCATAGGTGCTCCTTAGAATGCTGCTGGTGCTGCCATAAAAAAAAAAAAAAAAAATCACATACTCACCTCTCTTCTCAGGACGCCGGCGCTTTCAATAATTACCTGCTCCTCTGCGGCTCCGTCTCCAGCACTGACGCTCAGCAGAGGGCGCGCACTGACGCTCAGCAGAGGGCGCGCACTGACTACGTCACAGCGCCCTCTGACCTGAGCGTCACTGCTAGAGGACGCTGCAGACGGAGCCGGAGCGAGGAACAGGTAATTATAGCGCTGCGCTCCCCTTACCTGCTGCGGCGCGGTCCCTGCAGTCCCTGGCTTCTCCGGCGCTGCAGCTTCTTCCTGTAATTGAGCGGTCACATGGCACCGATCATTTACAGCAATGAATATGCGGCTCCTCCCCTATGGGGGTGGAGCTGCCTATTCATTTCTGTAATGAGCGGTGCCATGTGACCGCTCAGTGCAGGAAGAATCTGCAGCGCCGGAGAAGCCAGGGACTGCAGGGACCGCGCTGGGAGCAGGTAAGTATGATTACACAGCCCCCGCTCCCCCTCCCCTGCTGACACCCGGGTATATGACTCGAGTATAAGCCGAGAGGGGGACTTTCAGCCCAAAATAATGGGCTGAAAATCTCGGCTTATACTCGAGTATATACGGTATATATATATATATATATTACCGCCCTTTCGCCCAATTCAAAATAAAACAATAAAAAAATCAAACTTTAACATAATTGGTATCACCGCGTTCAGAATCACCCAATCAATAAAAAAAAAAGAATTAACCTGATCGCTAAACAGCGCAGCGAGAAAAAAATAAAAACGCCAGAATTACGTTTTTTTTTTTTTTGTCGGCACGACATTGCATTAAAATGCAATAACGGGCAATCAAAAGAATGTATCTGCACCACCAAAATTGTATCATTAAAAACGGCCTCATGAAAAAAGTAAGCCCAAACCCAGATCACGAAAAATGGAGACGCTACGGGTATTGAAAAATTACACAATTTATTTTTTTTTTTAGCAAAGTTTGGAATTTTTTTTTACCACTTAGATAAGAAATAACCTAGTCATGTTTGGTGTCTATGAACTCATAATCACCTGGAGAATCATAATAGCTGGTCTGTTTTAGCATTTAGTGAACCTAGTAAAAAAGCCAAACAAGTGTGGGATTGCAATTTTTTTTTTGCAATTTCAACCAACTTGGCATTTTTTCCAGTTTTCTAGTACACGACATGGTAAAACCAATGGTGTAATTCAAAAGTACAACTCGTCCTGCAAAAAAAAAAAGCCCTCATGGCCATATTGATGGAAAAATAAAAGTTATGGCTCTGGGAAAGAGGGGAGTGAAAAACAAACGCAAAACTGAAAAAAGCTCCAGTCATTAAGCGGTCAACGCTGTTTTGGGGGCCAATGCATCATGTAAAGCTACTAACGTGTTCAGCAGCTTTGTTTAAGTCTACAAACTTGCAATTACATTTGCAGGTGTTAGGGCTAGGGGAACGCACCAAATAATAGGACAGATAGAGTATGGTGCGTTCGCAGCCCGGGGTCCACCGTGCAGAGATGGAACCTGCTGCCAAGTAATGACGGACTATATGGCGGTACTCATAAGTATACACACGTGGGTTAAACTTCACTCAGCGTGAAGGAAGCGATCCTGTTGCGTCACAGGACCGCAGTACCGCACATAGAGCGCAAGCAAGTAGTCAGCGAACTCAACCCCAACTAGGATTGAAGTCCGATTAGACCCTTGCTGGCACAACACCGCAACTGGGTGTGTAAGGAAACTAAATAACAATATTAAGGCACAAGAGTGCATGCGGTGCCGCACTGACGAACGCCACTAACCACCCAGGCTTGGGTAAGGAAAGCACAGAGGAAGTGCACGGCGCCGTACTGGCGGTCACAGCAACTGGACGCTGTAATGTGTGATTCGTGCTGTAGGCTAAGTCGGGCGCTAGATAGCAACCATACACCTTCCGCGAACAGACATTCAATAGGGTTAGGGGTATCCAAGGACGACTTGCACTCACAACATACACACATTAACAATTGTACACTAGCGCATGGCCGTGCGGTCATGCGCAGTTTATATAGTTGCAGCACAGGAAGTGGCCACAGAAACTTTGCCCTTCCGAGACCTGCCAAGAGGACCAATGGAATGTGCTGCAGAGCCTGAGCACATGACCCTTGATCTCCAACGGGAGATCTTGCCCTGGGCATGCTCAGTGTGTGCAGACAAGGACTTAGTCCCAGAGAAGTCCGCTCGCTGCTGACCAGCACTGGCTTTAATGGCAGAAGCTGAAGAAGCAGCAGTAACTCTCTGTACAGAGTGAGACCGAGCAAGACGCTGGGACCGACGTCCCTGCTGAGCAGACTCCACTGCGGCTGGATAAGAATGGGAGACCGCAGCGGAGATGGCTCGAGATTCCCCCTGTGCAGAAGCGGGAACTCGAGACCTAACAGCAGGTTTCATATATTGATGTAAAATGTTTTGGGAGTGAATATACTCCACTCCAAGTTCAATATCAATGCAACGTACAGTTTTTCTTCAGAAAACTACAAAATAAAAAGAACTAAAAACTGATCTAAAGCAAATAGTAAATTATATAGTTAAAATAACAAAGGAAAACTAACTGAAAAGAATGCAACATTCAAATTATGTGGTGGTTTATCAATCTTTGCCGCATGTAATATAAATATTACAGTACATACTGAATTTCAGGTGCGCTTTACAATCCATTGCATTTTATAATCTGAAAAACAAAGAGGAAGATATTAGGGGGAAAACAAATTTGGGTAAGAAAGAGGGTCCATCTTATAATCCTAGGTCCCCCTTGTATATTGAATGTAGCTTACCCAGGGGGCATGGTGGAGGTGGAGTGGGTCCCAGTAGTCTGTCACGGTGGTGGGGCCTGATGTCTTGAAGCAGTGTCCTGTCCGGTGGTAGACGATGGTGGTGGTAACACAGTGAGGCAATGCTGCAGGGGGCCCATTGCTGTGTCCTCTGAAAGCGCTCACTGGCCAGCATTAATTTTGCTGTAAGGGAAACGAAAATGGCTGCAGAGTCCGCACACATCTGTGCATGCGCTGCCTCCATCGTCACACTCCGTCCAACAAGAATAATGGTGGCCAGTGAGTGCTTGCAGGGGACACCGAATCCACACAGCATTGGGCCCTCTGCAGCATTTCCACCGCCGCCGACCCCCACCGTGACTGCCTGATGTCACCCGTTCCACCCCCTGGTAAGCTATATGTGGATTGTAAAACACACCTGTTTTTTAAACCAAAAAATACGGTAGCTAAGTTAATTTTTTTTTTTTACATCTAAATTCTTGATGATCAAAATACCTTTGTGGGTGCATTCTATTTGCGCAGTATTTTATCAAGACTTCTTATATTCACTGGCCAGCAGGATAGCATTCTCTGTTTTGGCAGCTGCCATTAATCTCACAATGTTTGGATGATTGTCTCCTTGAAGAACAAATAAAAGTGTTGTAGAATCATGTATGTAAATTATTTTTTATAAATTAGTACAGTGGTGAAAAAGTGCTCCTTCCCTGATTTCTTATTTTTTGCATGTTTGTTACACTTAAATGTTTCAAATCAACAAACAATTGTAAATATTAGACCATTACACCATTAAAACACCAAATGCAGTTTATAATGGAAGGTCTTTATTATTAATGGTAAAGGCAATAGAAACCTACAGGGCCCTGTGTGAAAAAGTGATTGCTCCCTAAACCTAATAACTAGTTGGGCCACCCATTGCAGCAACAACTGCAACCAAGTGTTAGGGATAACTGGCAATGAGTCTCTTACAATATTCTGGAACAACTTTGGCCACTCATCTTTGCCGAATAGTTTAAATTCAGCCACATTTCGGAGGGTTTCCGAGCATGAACCGTCTTTTTAGTCATGCCAAAGCATCTCAATTGGATTAATGTCAGTACTTTGACTAGGCCACTACAAAGTCTTAATTTTGTTTTTCTTAAGCCATGCCAAGGTGAACTTGCTGATGTGTTTTGGACCATTGTCCTGCTGCAGAACCCAAGTGAGTTTCAGCTTTAGGTCAGGAAGAGATGACCGGACATTCTCTTTCAGGATTATTTGGTAGGCAGCAGATTTCATGGTGCCATTTACCACAGCAAGTCTTCCAGATCCTGAAGCATCAAAACAGCCCTAGACCATCATAATACCATCACCATATTTTAATGTTGATACGATGTTCCTTTTCTGAAATGCTGTTAATTCTACACCAGATGTAATAGGACCCTTCGGAAAAGTTCAACTTTTGACACGACAGTTCACAGAGTATTCTCGAAAAGGTCTTCGGGATCATCAAGATGTTTTCTGGCAAAACTGAGACAAGCCTTTATTTTTGCTCAGCAGTGGTTTTAGTCTTGGAGCTTTGTCATATGGCCAGTTTTGCCGGCTCTCTTATGCGTGGAGTCATGAACACTAACCTTAACAGAGGCAAGTTAGGCTGGCAGATATTTGTATGTTGTTGTGGGGGCTTTTGTCACCTCTAGGATGAGTTGTCGCAGTGTTCTTGGGGTAATTTTGGTCGGCCGGCCACTCCTGGGAAGGAAAAACACTGTTGCATGTTTTCGCCATTTGTGGATAATGGCTGTCACAGTGATTCGCTGGAGTCCAAATGCTTTAGAAATGGCTTCATAACCTTTTCCAGACTGATAGATCTCATTTGCTTTGTTTCTCATTTGGTCCTGAATTATATGGATTGCGGCATGTTTAGCTTTTGTAGATGAATTGCAACAATTCTGCAAAGACAAGCTGTTAGGGCCAGCGGAATGCACCAAATAATTAGGAAGATGGTATAAGGTGCGTTCGCAGCCAGGGGTCCACCGCGCAGAAATAGAACTTGCTGCTGAGTTATGACGGATTATATGGCGGTATAATGTGGATGCACACACAGGTTAGCTTCACCCGGTATGAAGGAAGCGAACCCTGTTGCGTCACAGGGCCGCAGGACCGCACAAAGCGCAAGCAGAGAGTCACAGAACTCTATCCCAAGACTCAGGGAAAGAGTTCCTCTAGACCTCTTGCGCTCGACACCGCTGCTGGGGTGTTAGAGTAAACAGAAACAATAATTAAATGCACAAGAGAGCGTGCAGTGCCGCTCTGGCGGACGCCACTAACCACCCAGACTTGGGTCAGGAAAGCGCTCTATTAGCGCACAGCGCCGTACTGGCGGTCACTGCAATAGCATGGAGTATCGTGTGTTAGGTGCAGATAGCACAGTTGGGCGCTAGATAGCAAGCATACACCATTCGCGAGCAGTCAACACTCGGAAGGGGGATGATTAATTAGCGACTTTTATACATCTACACACACACGTTTTTAAATATACACTAGCGCATGGCCGAGTGGCCATGCAAACCTTTTATAGCAGCAGTGCTACAGGACCTTCCAGATGGTCCAATAGGAGCCGCAACAGGACCTGAGCATGTGACCCCCGACCTCCAATGGGAGGTCATCCCGTGGGCATGCTCAGTATGGGAAAAGCAGGAGTTAGTCCCAGAAAGACCTGCTCTCTGCTGATCAGTGCTGGTTACAAAGGCAGAGCCTGGAAGGGCAGCAGTAACCAGTCGCACAGTATTAGCTTGAGCCAGACGCAGGGACCGACGTCCCCGCTGAGCAGGCTCCACTGTGGCCGACGTCTCTGCTGAGCAGGCTCCACTGTGGCTGGAGAAGAATGGGAGACCGCAGCGGAGATAGTTCGAGATTCCACCTGTGCAGAGGCGGGAACTCAACACCTAACATTACTCCCCCCCCCCCCCCTCCGAGGGCCCCGCTATGCTCGAAGGCCGCAATGAGCTGCGGAGTTTGAATGTGCTCAGCAGGCTCCCAGGACCTGTTCTCTGGGCCATAACCCTTCCAATCCACCAAATAAAATTTTTTACCACATACCACCTTACACCCCAAGATCGCGTTCACCTCATAATCGTCCGTAGACTAACCTGATGTCTCGGCAGATGACTCGGAAAACCGGGACATGTGTACGGACTTTAAGAGGGACACATGAATGGTGTCGGTGATAGTTAGGCGTGGAGGAAGGGCCAGATGGTAGACCACATGGTTAACCTGTTCCAGGACCTTGAAGAGACCTAAGTAGTGAGGTGCAAACTTAGTAGAGTCAACTTGCAGCCTGATGTTAGAGAGCCACACTAAATCACCAGGAGCAAAGGTCGGAGCGGGGCGCCGATGTGCATCTGCGAAGAACCTCATTCTCTCCTTGGAGGCTCGGATGGCCTCCTAAGTGGGTCCCAAATGTCCCTTGCCTCCACAGCCCAGTCTGCCACCCTGGAGTTGGCGGAAGACACGGGCATAGGCACAGGAACTCGCGGATGCTGACTGTATTTAAGAAGGAATGGGGTTTGCCCAGTGGAGTCGGCTACGGCGTTGTTCAGCGCAAACTCCGCCCACGGTAGCAAGAATGCCCAGTGATCCTGACTGGCTGAAACAAAATGTTGCAGATATGTGACCAAGGTCTGGTTGGCCCTCTCTACCAACACATTCATCTCGAGGGTATGCTAAAGAGAGATTCAACTTGATGCTGAGTAGACGACAAAGCTCTCTCCAGAACTGAGACGCAAACTGGGGACCCCGGCCACTGACAATTTTGTCCAGCATACCGTGTAGGTGGAAAATATGTTTTATAAACAAAGCTGGGAAAGCCCGTGCAGAAGGTAGACGTGGAAGCAGCACCAAGTGCACTATTTTTGGAAACATGGTTGGTGATTACCCAAATGATGGTGCAGCCACGGGACTTGGGTAAGCCTACCACAAAGTGCATCCTGACCATCTCCCAGGGCCTGTCTGCCACCGGCAGGGGATAAAGTAACCCAGCTGGCCGTTGTCGAGGAGACTTATTCTTGGCGCAGGAGACACGCCCGAATATAGTCTCCGACGTCACGGGCCATATGTGGCCACCAGTACGTCCTCGCCAGAGGCTCAGATGTCCTTTTGGTCTCAAAGTGTCCACCCACTCTGGACGAGTGAGCCCAAGAGAGAACCTCCGGTCGCAAATTTGATGGCACAAAAGTCTTGCCCGGGAGCACAGATTCTAGCGAAACCAGAGCCACGGTCCTCAGGATCTCAGAAGACAGTAAGTTCCTCCTCCGCTGATAACACTACTGAGTGGGAGAGAGCGTCGGCACGAATGTTCTTATTCTCCCGGTTCTATTTCACCCTCCATTTTCTCTCTGGGGAGAACAGGGACCATCTGGCCTGGCAAGAATTTAGCCGCTGGGCAGTCTGTATATAGACCAAATTCTTGTGGTCAGTGTAAATTTGGAAGGGAAAGCAAGCCCCCTCCAGGAGGTGTCTCCACTCCAAGAAAGCCAACTTCATGGCTAGCAACTCCCTGTCACCGATGGAATAATCCCTCTTCGCCGGTGTGAAGGTCTTAGAGTAAAAGAAGCAAGGATGCTTCTGACCTTAAGCATCCTTTTGAAATCAGACTGCTCCAGCACCGACAGATGAGGCATCCACCTCCATTGTGAAAGGTTTATCTACATTGGGCCATGTAGAATGGGAGTGCTAGCAAAGTGGGACTTAATCACACAATTTGGGATTTGCTCCTTTTTGGTGAGGGCAACCAAGGGAGCTACCAAAGTTGAGAAGTGGGGAATGAACTGGCGATAATAATTAATGAACCCCATAAAGCGCTGTACCGCTTTGAGAGAATCTGGTTCCTGCCAGTCCATTACAGCCTGTAGCTTGGCAGGATATATAGCCAAGGAAAGGGAAGGATTCCAACTCAAACACACATTTCTCCAACTTGGTGTAGAGGGAGTTTGCCCGTAGCAGGTCGAAGACTTTGCAAACATCTCTCCGGTGGGAGTCTATATCTGGAGAGTAGATGAGAATATCATCCAGATAGACTACAACCGAGGTGGAGAGCATATCCCGGAAGATATCGTTCACAAAGTCTTGGAAAACGGCAGGCACATTACAGAGCCCGAAGGGCATCACCAGGTATTCATAGTGCCCGTCTCTGGTGTTAAATGCTGTCTTCCATTCGTCCCCCTCACGGATGCGAATCAGGTTTTAAGCACCCCACAGATCTAGTTTAGTAAATACCCTTGCTCCCCGAAGCCTATCAAAGAGCTCAGATATCAGGGGCAGTGGGTACTTGTTCCTAACGGTGATGGCGTTAAGACCCCTGTAATCTATGCATGGACGTAATTCTCCTTCTTCTGCATGAAGAAGAACCCAGCCCCTGCAGGTGATAATGACTTCCTAATGAATCCTCTTGCCAGGTTTTCCTGGATTTACTGAGACATTGCCTCCGTCTCCGGGAGAGATAACAGATAGACTCGACCCCGAGGAGGCCCAGCACCAGGCAAGAGGTCAATAGGACAGTCATAGGGGCGGTGAGGCGGAAGCATCCGCAGCCCTTTTACAGAACAAGTCTGCATAGGGCCAATAGTGCTTGGGGAGAGGCGAAAGATCTGCGGGTACCTCAGTAGTAGCAACCTGAACGCACTCCCTCTGACATCTACCCTTACAGGATTCACTCCATCCCAAAATTAGGAGCCTCAACAGGACCTAAGCATTTGTCCCTCGACCTCCAATGGGAGGTCGTCCAGATCTGCGGGTACCTCAGTACCATTTTTTTTACCATTCTCTTTTGTGTCTTCAGGTTTCTTGGTGGTGTGTGAACATGTTCTTACAGACTTGTTCACTGTGCAAGTAGCCCATGTGTTCCTGTTTCCATGATTGTTCTCTTGTGTCTACAAGACTGGGGAGTTCCACCACTCCTCTTGGGCTAGCTGCACAAAAGCTGTTCTGCCCTGTATGCACACATGGATTTTTCCTCTCTGAACCCTGTTTACACAGGTAATATACAGATGATCAGGTTTTTAAATACATCAGATAGGGATTGCATACATTAGTTAGGACTGCTCTGATATGGGTATACCGTGAAGATTGGTAGAGCAGCTTAGTATACATTTTTTGCAAAAAACGTATCAACCAAATACCCTGTTATTTACATCTTTTACTAGCACTTGCGGATTACTGCAAACATTTTTTCAAACTGAGTGTTTTTGGTTTTACCATTCTCTTTTGTGTCTTCAGGTTTCTTGGTGGTGTGTGAACATGTTCTTACAGACTTGTTCACTGTGCAAGTAGCCCATGTGTTCCTGTTTCCATGATTGTTCTCTTGTGTCTACAAGACTGGGGAGTTCCACCACTCCTCTTGGGCTAGCTGCACAAAAGCTGTTCTGCCCTGTATGCACACATGGATTTTTCCTCTCTGAACCCTGTTTACACAGGTAATATACAGATGATCAGGTTTTTAAATACATCAGATAGGGATTGCATACATTAGTTAGGACTGCTCTGATATGGGTATACCGTGAAGATTGGTAGAGCAGCTTAGTATACATTTTTTGCAAAAAACGTATCAACCAAATACCCTGTTATTTACATCTTTTACTAGCACTTGCGGATTACTGCAAACATTTTTTCAAACTGAGTGTTTTTGGTTTTACCATTCTCTTTTGTGTCTTCAGGTTTCTTGGTGGTGTGTGAACATGTTCTTACAGACTTGTTCACTGTGCAAGTAGCCCATGTGTTCCTGTTTCCATGATTGTTCTCTTGTGTCTACAAGACTGGGGAGTTCCACCACTCCTCTTGGGCTAGCTGCACAAAAGCTGTTCTGCCCTGTATGCACACATGGATTTTTCCTCTCTGAACCCTGTTTACACAGGTAATATACAGATGATCAGGTTTTTAAATACATCAGATAGGGATTGCATACATTAGTTAGGACTGCTCTGATATGGGTATACCGTGAAGATTGGTAGAGCAGCTTAGTATACATTTTTTGCAAAAAACGTATCAACCAAATACCCTGTTATTTACATCTTTTACTAGCACTTGCGGATTACTGCAAACATTTTTTCAAACTGAGTGTTTTTGGTTTTACCATTCTCTTTTGTGTCTTCAGGTTTCTTGGTGGTGTGTGAACATGTTCTTACAGACTTGTTCACTGTGCAAGTAGCCCATGTGTTCCTGTTTCCATGATTGTTCTCTTGTGTCTACAAGACTGGGGAGTTCCACCACTCCTCTTGGGCTAGCTGCACAAAAGCTGTTCTGCCCTGTATGCACACATGGATTTTTCCTCTCTGAACCCTGTTTACACAGGTAATATACAGATGATCAGGTTTTTAAATACATCAGATAGGGATTGCATACATTAGTTAGGACTGCTCTGATATGGGTATACCGTGAAGATTGGTAGAGCAGCTTAGTATACATTTTTTGCAAAAAACGTATCAACCAAATACCCTGTTATTTACATCTTTTACTAGCACTTGCGGATTACTGCAAACATTTTTTCAAACTGAGTGTTTTTGGTTTTACCATTCTCTTTTGTGTCTTCAGGTTTCTTGGTGGTGTGTGAACATGTTCTTACAGACTTGTTCACTGTGCAAGTAGCCCATGTGTTCCTGTTTCCATGATTGTTCTCTTGTGTCTACAAGACTGGGGAGTTCCACCACTCCTCTTGGGCTAGCTGCACAAAAGCTGTTCTGCCCTGTATGCACACATGGATTTTTCCTCTCTGAACCCTGTTTACACAGGTAATATACAGATGATCAGGTTTTTAAATACATCAGATAGGGATTGCATACATTAGTTAGGACTGCTCTGATATGGGTATACCGTGAAGATTGGTAGAGCAGCTTAGTATACATTTTTTGCAAAAAACGTATCAACCAAATACCCTGTTATTTACATCTTTTACTAGCACTTGCGGATTACTGCAAACATTTTTTCAAACTGAGTGTTTTTGGTTTTACCATTCTCTTTTGTGTCTTCAGGTTTCTTGGTGGTGTGTGAACATGTTCTTACAGACTTGTTCACTGTGCAAGTAGCCCATGTGTTCCTGTTTCCATGATTGTTCTCTTGTGTCTACAAGACTGGGGAGTTCCACCACTCCTCTTGGGCTAGCTGCACAAAAGCTGTTCTGCCCTGTATGCACACATGGATTTTTCCTCTCTGAACCCTGTTTACACAGGTAATATACAGATGATCAGGTTTTTAAATACATCAGATAGGGATTGCATACATTAGTTAGGACTGCTCTGATATGGGTATACCGTGAAGATTGGTAGAGCAGCTTAGTATACATTTTTTGCAAAAAACGTATCAACCAAATACCCTGTTATTTACATCTTTTACTAGCACTTGCGGATTACTGCAAACATTTTTTCAAACTGAGTGTTTTTGGTTTTACCATTCTCTTTTGTGTCTTCAGGTTTCTTGGTGGTGTGTGAACATGTTCTTACAGACTTGTTCACTGTGCAAGTAGCCCATGTGTTCCTGTTTCCATGATTGTTCTCTTGTGTCTACAAGACTGGGGAGTTCCACCACTCCTCTTGGGCTAGCTGCACAAAAGCTGTTCTGCCCTGTATGCACACATGGATTTTTCCTCTCTGAACCCTGTTTACACAGGTAATATACAGATGATCAGGTTTTTAAATACATCAGATAGGGATTGCATACATTAGTTAGGACTGCTCTGATATGGGTATACCGTGAAGATTGGTAGAGCAGCTTAGTATACATTTTTTGCAAAAAACGTATCAACCAAATACCCTGTTATTTACATCTTTTACTAGCACTTGCGGATTACTGCAAACATTTTTTCAAACTGAGTGTTTTTGGTTTTACCATTCTCTTTTGTGTCTTCAGGTTTCTTGGTGGTGTGTGAACATGTTCTTACAGACTTGTTCACTGTGCAAGTAGCCCATGTGTTCCTGTTTCCATGATTGTTCTCTTGTGTCTACAAGACTGGGGAGTTCCACCACTCCTCTTGGGCTAGCTGCACAAAAGCTGTTCTGCCCTGTATGCACACATGGATTTTTCCTCTCTGAACCCTGTTTACACAGGTAATATACAGATGATCAGGTTTTTAAATACATCAGATAGGGATTGCATACATTAGTTAGGACTGCTCTGATATGGGTATACCGTGAAGATTGGTAGAGCAGCTTAGTATACATTTTTTGCAAAAAACGTATCAACCAAATACCCTGTTATTTACATCTTTTACTAGCACTTGCGGATTACTGCAAACATTTTTTCAAACTGAGTGTTTTTGGTTTTACCATTCTCTTTTGTGTCTTCAGGTTTCTTGGTGGTGTGTGAACATGTTCTTACAGACTTGTTCACTGTGCAAGTAGCCCATGTGTTCCTGTTTCCATGATTGTTCTCTTGTGTCTACAAGACTGGGGAGTTCCACCACTCCTCTTGGGCTAGCTGCACAAAAGCTGTTCTGCCCTGTATGCACACATGGATTTTTCCTCTCTGAACCCTGTTTACACAGGTAATATACAGATGATCAGGTTTTTAAATACATCAGATAGGGATTGCATACATTAGTTAGGACTGCTCTGATATGGGTATACCGTGAAGATTGGTAGAGCAGCTTAGTATACATTTTTTGCAAAAAACGTATCAACCAAATACCCTGTTATTTACATCTTTTACTAGCACTTGCGGATTACTGCAAACATTTTTTCAAACTGAGTGTTTTTGGTTTTACCATTCTCTTTTGTGTCTTCAGGTTTCTTGGTGGTGTGTGAACATGTTCTTACAGACTTGTTCACTGTGCAAGTAGCCCATGTGTTCCTGTTTCCATGATTGTTCTCTTGTGTCTACAAGACTGGGGAGTTCCACCACTCCTCTTGGGCTAGCTGCACAAAAGCTGTTCTGCCCTGTATGCACACATGGATTTTTCCTCTCTGAACCCTGTTTACACAGGTAATATACAGATGATCAGGTTTTTAAATACATCAGATAGGGATTGCATACATTAGTTAGGACTGCTCTGATATGGATATACCGTGAAGATTGGTAGAGCAGCTTAGTATACATTTTTTGCAAAAAACGTATCAACCAAATACCCTGTTATTTACATCTTTTACTAGCACTTGCGGATTACTGCAAACATTTTTTCAAACTGAGTGTTTTTGGTTTTACCATTCTCTTTTGTGTCTTCAGGTTTCTTGGTGGTGTGTGAACATGTTCTTACAGACTTGTTCACTGTGCAAGTAGCCCATGTGTTCCTGTTTCCATGATTGTTCTCTTGTGTCTACAAGACTGGGGAGTTCCACCACTCCTCTTGGGCTAGCTGCACAAAAGCTGTTCTGCCCTGTATGCACACATGGATTTTTCCTCTCTGAACCCTGTTTACACAGGTAATATACAGATGATCAGGTTTTTAAATACATCAGATAGGGATTGCATACATTAGTTAGGACTGCTCTGATATGGGTATACCGTGAAGATTGGTAGAGCAGCTTAGTATACATTTTTTGCAAAAAACGTATCAACCAAATACCCTGTTATTTACATCTTTTACTAGCACTTGCGGATTACTGCAAACATTTTTTCAAACTGAGTGTTTTTGGTTTTACCATTCTCTTTTGTGTCTTCAGGTTTCTTGGTGGTGTGTGAACATGTTCTTACAGACTTGTTCACTGTGCAAGTAGCCCATGTGTTCCTGTTTCCATGATTGTTCTCTTGTGTCTACAAGACTGGGGAGTTCCACCACTCCTCTTGGGCTAGCTGCACAAAAGCTGTTCTGCCCTGTATGCACACATGGATTTTTCCTCTCTGAACCCTGTTTACACAGGTAATATACAGATGATCAGGTTTTTAAATACATCAGATAGGGATTGCATACATTAGTTAGGACTGCTCTGATATGGGTATACCGTGAAGATTGGTAGAGCAGCTTAGTATACATTTTTTGCAAAAAACGTATCAACCAAATACCCTGTTATTTACATCTTTTACTAGCACTTGCGGATTACTGCAAACATTTTTTCAAACTGAGTGTTTTTGGTTTTACCATTCTCTTTTGTGTCTTCACCTCAGTAGTAGCAACCTGAACGCACTCCCTCTGACATCTACCCTTACAGGATTCACTCCATCCCAAAATTAGGAGCCTCAACGGGACCTAAGCATGTGACCCTCGACCTCCAATGGGAGGTCGTCCCATGGGCATGCTCAGTATGGGAAAAGCAGAACTTAGTCCCAGAAAGACCTGCTCGCTGCTGATCAGTGCTGGTTACTAAGGCAGAGCCTGGAAGGGCAGCAGTAACCAGTCACACAGTATCAGCTTGAGCCTGAAGCTGGGACCGACGTCTCCCCCGAGCAGGCTCCACTGCGGCTGGAGAAGAATGGAAGACCACAGCAGAGATGGTTCGAGATTCCCCCTGTGAAGAGGCGGGAACTCGACACCTAACACAAGCAGCCCAAAATTCCCCTAGAGCATTATAAGTCTACGTTCACATTAGCGTCTTTGGGCGCAGCGTCGTCGACGCATGTCAAACTGCATGCACAACGCGTTTTTTGACGCATGCCGTCAACACATGCATCGAAAAACGCTACGTTTTGTGACAACGCTTGCGTTTTTTGATGCATGCGTTGTACTAAAATGTTATTCTTGGCACAATTGAAGATAAAAAATGCCCAAAAAAGTGTCTAGACACTATAAAGAGAAATACCACCAATGGGATAGGAGAGGGTGGGTGTAATGGAATGTGTGTGTATATATATATATATATATATATATATATATATATATATATATACACCCTTTGTAGCGTTTCCCTTACTTCGGGTCATGGGGGACACACGCTTTGCACGGGAATAACGCGTACAGGCACGATTTTTCCACAAATAAAGTCCGTTCCGGTTTATTAAAGCATCATAAACCGGACCGTAAACCAGGTTACACACAGTCTGTTACTTTGACACATGTGGCTTTACAAAAACATTCGGTAGTCACGTCTTTTCTCTTCATTATATTACAGTTCATTTCATGCATTAACGGAACATATTAACCACCAGCATTCTGGTCCAGTGGCAGATACGTCTCTGCCAAATATTACAGGTTTTTATCCCATACCAGGGATTACCTCAGGTGCTTCGGACTCCTGCCAGTGTTAGTTCACAGGGAAACTGCCTCACTTGGATCACCGTCTTTGTGACCAGGACACCTCGGACAGTCCAGACCCGCAGTAGGAGCTGTAGCTTCCCCAACACAGAAACCGTCCCAGGCTCTGTAGATGCAGCCTTTCCATGCACTTCCAGGAAGTCCAATCACAGGCACTTCCAACACACAGGCCATCAGTCCATGATCTAACCAAGTGCTTACAGGACTCCAGTCCATCGGCGGACAATCCAACACTCTGACCATTCCAGGACTCACACTCTTACCAGGTGCTTGCAGGACTCCAGCTCATCCCAGGACAATCCAACACCCTCAAGCATTCAGTCCAGAGCCTCAGCAGTGCTTCCAGGACTCCAGTCCATCCCAGGACAATCCAACACACGGGCTATTGCAGGACTCACTCTTACAAGGCGCTTGCAGTACTCCAGTCCATAGCAGGGCAATCCAACACCCTTGAGCATTCAGTCCATAGCCTCAGCAGTCCTTCCAGGACTCCAGCCCACTTCAGGACAATCCAACACCCAGGCTATTGTAGGACTCACGGATCTCAGTGCTTCCAAGACTCCAGCCCATACTAGGACAATCCAACACTGACCGTTCATCAGGTCCACGGTCTCAGTGCTTCCAGGACTTCTCCAATACCAGGAGAATCCAACACTGACCCTCCAGGACCTTGCACATGGACCAAAGGATCCATACACAGGAACCATGTGACCCACACCCTGGTCACATTATCTACCTGTAACCACTCCCCTGGGTGGGAGTGAGGGTGTGTGTGTCTAGTTTGACCCTCCCATCTCTCATAACTATCCCTGCCAATCTCCCATTAGCATTACACAACTACTTGTGGGACTACAGGTCCCAGCACACCAACCAAACGTCAGACTGACAGCACAGAGTGTCTTCCTCTGCAACACACACACCGGTCATTTACACTCCTGCCGGACTTTGTCTCATCACTTTTATGCCTCCAAGCGCATCTTGAAGTGCACACACAGCGCCCCCTGGCTGTAACGTGGGTCACTGCACCACACCTTGCAGAGATGAATTCCTGCCATTTTGCTGGTGTTTCCAGCATCAAGTTGGAGCGTCCCATGGAGAGTATCTACATGAATATGGAGTTGGATTTTGCCTTGGCTAATGCTTATGCTGTTGCCTATTACGAACAAAGGAAAAGAGAAAAACGGAGGAGTCATTGGCGCTTTTGGCTACACCCTATAGTTGAAGTCCGGGAGAGCCGTGGAGCCTACCATTGCTTGTTTGGCAAGCTGAATGCCAATCTTGAAAAATATTTTGAATTTACCAGGATGTCTAAAGACAGCTTCCGCTATCTGCTGTGTCTTGTGGAAGGAGCCATTACCAGGCAGAACACACCGCTCCAGAGATCAATTTCTGCAGAGGAACGGCTGCTGGTGACTCTACGGAACCTTATATTGCAATGTAAACACCTGTCATATGTTCAGCAATGTAATTTTTTTTTTTTTTTTTTACTTCTGTGTTTGTTCTTCAATGTACTTAATTTAATTTTTTAATTTATCTGTTGGCTACCGGAGAGACCTTAAGATCCCTGCATTTTCAATTTAGGATTGGAATCTCCACACTTTCAGGAATTGTTGCCGACACATGCCGTGCTTTGTGGGACAATCTCCGGGATAAATTTTTACCCTTCCCAACAACTGATTTATGGGAGGCCAACGCCAAAAAATTTAATCAAGTTTGTTCTTTCCCAAACAGCATTGGAGCTGTGGATGGGAAGCACATTCGGATTACAAAGCCTGCAAGAACTGGATCACAGTTCTTTAATTATAAAAAATACTTTTCCGCCGTGCTCATGGCAATTGCAGGTGCGGACTGCAGGTTTCTCGCCGTGGACATTGGAGCGTTTGGCCGTACAAATGACTCAAGGACATTAAAAGAGTCTGATATGGGCCTAAGGTTATATGGGAACAATTTTAATTTCCCCCAGCCACGACCTCTTCCCAACACAGAAGGCCCGGCAATGCCATTTGTTGTGGTTGGGGATGAGGCATTTCAAATGTGCCAACCTACTGAAACCCTACTCCAGTCTGAGCTTGGACCACACCAAAAGGGTTTTTAATTAGACTGTCCAGGGCCAGAAGAACTGTGGAGTGCGCCTTTGGGATCCTGGTCTCCAAATGGCGCATTTTAGGATCCGCCATTAATCTCAAAATTGAGACAGTGGATGAGGTGGTGTAGGCTTGTGTGTTTCTACACAATTATATTAAGGCAAAAGAGAGACCAAACGTGGAACTAGATGAACCCATTTCAAACCCATTGCCAGATTACCAACATCATCCTCTGAGGACAACTGTTGAAATTGGGCAGATGAGGGATCGATTTGCTTCCTATTTTGTTTCTGATGTTGGGCGTGTGTCATGGCAAGATGAAATGTCTCGCATGTGAACAGCAAGCTCTGGCGCCGGCACTTCTGAGCGGAGCGTGCGGCTCCATGTGTTGCTATGCGGCCGCACGCTCCGCTCTGGAGTGCCGGCGCCACAGCTTGCTGTTCACATGCGAGACACGGACATGTTTCTCGCATGTGTGACTCCGGCCTTAGAGGCAATCACTTATTCACACATGGCCCTGTAGTAGTGATGGGCAGTCCGGCTCTTTTTGGTGATTCGGCTCCACTCACCAAAAAGAGCCGGCTCTTTCAGCTCGTGAAGTGGCTCTTTTTGTAAATAAAAATAGATTTTACACTGTCATCGTTCCAAGTCTTTGCCTGTAGAGTGACAGCCTCATTATACAGCTGTATAAGTATCTAGTGAAGCAGTAAAGACTGTTTTTTAGCATTGCAGTTTCCTCAGATTGTTGGCTCTTGTGAACAGAACCCGTGCTACTCGGTTGTAGTCCTAACCTGTATTACTTAGTAATATGTGCCGTTTTTTGTACATGTCCTTTCTGAATTTGTAAGTGCTGTGATATATGTTGGTGCTGTATAAGATTGTAATTCGTAAAAATAAAGGCATGCTGCAAGCACTGTGCTAACACGCACACTGTATACACACACTATACACATACACTGTACACACACCAAAATATGTAAGCAAAGCATACGGAATAATAAACTCAGTTTATTTCAACACAACCTGGAACAGAAATGTATAACTGCTACTATACCATGGTATCAACTTCTCCTGCTGGTGGTGCACAGCACTACAAATCCCAGCAAGTCAAGCAGAATATGGCAATGCAACCCTAGTTACATACCAACTTTATGAACAGTTAAGTTACAGTAAATATAATTGAGGTAGTATTACACAGAACAAGTTTAAAGAGATTGTCCATGACTAACATTGATGGCCTGGCCTTACTATAGGTGATCAATGTGTGATCACTGGAGAGCAGATGTGCAGTACCTAGCCGCAGTCACTACATAGAAGATGGAGCACCTTCATAACTCAGCAACTCTGGCCGACATTGAGAATAGCTGATCATCGGGGGTGCCAGGTGCCGCCCTCCCGTGATCACACATTGATCACCTAAAGCAGGTGTGGGGAACCCCAGGCCACGAGGGCCGCCATCAGTGCCTGTTTTCAGGATTTTCTTAGTATTGCACAGGTGATTAATATAATCACCTACACTGGTGATGATTCCAACCCCTGTGCAATGCAATTACTTATCCACATGACAACTGGTATCCGTGACTCCTGTGAGATCTAATGTAACACCCTTTATCTTACCTCATATCACCCTGAGATAACGGCCACCTCCCCCTTCTCCTGTAGCAAGAGAATAACCCTATTAAAACACACGACAAATCAGGTTGGATTAATTGGCCACAGCAGCCATTTATTAACATTTAAACATACAACAATATTGGAACAATAAACCCCGGAACTGGATGATCCTCGAAGCCCGAAACATATATCGAACATTTTCCAGCCAAACGTGCCAAGTATTTTGGCCTTATATCCGCCTTACCCCCAGCTGCTATGCACCAGCTCGGAGGCAAACTCCACCCGCCAGGCCAAAACCGCACACCTGTTTGTGGTTCCCCCTAATAATCCCTTCCATGGGATTATCTATACCCCTTTGACCATTTTAAATCACCCCGGGGAGTCCAGAACCTATTGAGATCCCCCCCCCATCAATCCGCCATTTTCCACTTCCACCAACTTCGAGGACCACCACCCCCTGCCACAAACATAAATGTTCTAACCCCTTAAACATTTATGTCACTCCACACTTTCAAAGCTGTTTCGATGCCTTCTTGGATCGCCAAACACCACATATCGGTACCAACCGCATTCAAATGCACCCCGTCCAACCTCCCGTACCGGACTCCAAATTTATGTGCCGCACCACTATCGCTCCGTTCCTTGCCATAAAACGCGAAACAGCTTTGTTCACCTTGATCCTTGCTTTGTTCACCCCTTCCAGTGACCTAGCACCCCGCCAAACCTTCCGCGGGACGATGTCCGACCAAACCACCAAAACCTTGGGAAACATTGCCCACAACCTTAACATGTCGAACTTAATGTCTTTTTTAGAAGTTCTCTACATGGCCTCTTCCCCAAGTGGATAACCAAAATTTGTGGGACCTGATCCCAGCGCACAAAACGATGAAACTCGGGCAAAAAATTGACTCCAAGTCATCCCCTTTTTCCAATCCACCTCAGTGTTGCCACGTCACGCGAAAAACCCAACTGACGGCCATCCGGACGAACCGCTGCCCTCTGCGCTGCCCAGAACACGAACGAGTGTCCCATAATCCAAACCAGCCTTTTGTCGTGTTCTGTAAGAGAATAAACAATAACATCGATCAATTCAAGAAAACCCCCCGAATACTTGAACCATGAAGTTAAACCAAACCCGGGCGAACATAAGACCGGAATCTCTCCGATTCCCACCGCCTAATTCTTTTTACCACCTCATCCCCCAATCCTCTCCTGGCTGCTTCCGTTGCAGCCCCTATACGAAATGAATGCCCACTGTACTTTGCCGGTGAAATTCCCCCCGTCTCCAAACACTTCCGAAATATTGAAACAAATTGAAAACGCGACAAGAAAGAACCATCTGCATGAACCAACAGTGGGTCAGATAATACACCCCCTCTTCTCATTAACTTATCCACGCAGTTTACTGGGCACAATGGACAATTTGGAACTTCGAATAACACTAATTTACAACCTTTCCTGGTAACGTCCGTTTTCGACGACCGAATGAACACAACCACCCTGTCCGACGTAACATCCACGTCTTCCCTCTGTAAACCCCCTCCCTTGCATCTGGAAGGGCTAACCATCTCCCCCAGGCGAAATATCCCAAAAAACGCCAACGAGAAAGCCGCTTGAAATAGTCACCTTCCAATCCGAGAAGCAAACAACCCGTAATTGCCTTCCAATTGTTAACAGCACTTCGAAGGAGACCGGTCGTCTGCCGTCCAACGACTTCTGCCCTTTTTTCCAGCCTTTTACTATTTGCGTCACCAAAAATGATTTTGTCTCGTCCCACAAACCTCTAGCCTTGAAACCAAACGCTAAACCAGCTAGGAACTTACTCACTTTGGACACCGACCAACCCGATTCCCACACATGCCCTACTAGCAACAGCCTATTCTCATCGTCCATCCCAGACCCGTAGGACACCTTCCAATTCTCCCATGTACTCCAAGCCTGATCATACTGCAACCAAGACCTATCTGATAACGATCTAGCGTACAACTCCCTTACGGCCGGAAGGGCAGGTTCCACAGTTCCGCTGGACAATCCCGGCCCGCTGAATCCAAGTAAGGTCTCGGTCCCTGAGACTCATGCCACTGTGAGTGGAAAAGGACATCATCAGCATTAGTAGGCACAGTTGCCCTACAATCCGCTACAATCCACAAGTTAAACTTTAGGTCCAAGAAAACCAGATGCTGCAGTATCCTGACGACTTCTGGAGATGCCGCAGATAACGCGTTGATGGCTTCCACAACACCTGCATGCTCGCAAGAAAAACAGATTTTTTTATTCATCACCATCTCGCCCCAAAGTGACAACGCCACAACTCGAGGAAATAACTGAAGCAAAATCCGGTTCTGTAACAAACCTTGTTCACGCCACTTGAGTGGCCACTCTGCCACTAACCCCTGACTGCGATACTGCAAGCTGATACCACGCTTCTCAATCACGTTAATAAAAAAACCTAAGTCCACCGCATTCTCAACTGTCTGAATCCAAATGGATTTGCCGTTATATTCCTCCAAGAAAAGAGCCCACACCTTCAAATCCTGCTTCAAATCCTTTGTCAATCTGATGAAATGTAGGGGAGATTTCACTCCCGCCGTCGCCAAAGACAAACGCTGACAAAATGCGCGGCCCATCGGCATAATCCTGCAAGCAAAGTTCAGCTTGCCCAACAAAGATTGTAAATCGTGTAGCGTTATCTTACGCCGCGTACTTGCTTTTCTAACTTCCTCCCGAAAAGCGACTAGCTTGTCATCAGGCAATCTACATTCCATCGCCACAGTGTCAATTTCTATGCCTAGAAAACTCAGTGTCGTCGCTGGCCCGACAGTCTTATCAGCCGCTAACGGAACTCCGAAACCTTTTGCTACCCTCTCAATCGTGTGCAGTAGAATCGAGCAAACCGCAGTGTGGCGGGCCTACAAACATAAAATCGTCGAGGTAATGTAAACAAGAATTCAAACTAGATACATCCTTAACGACCCATTCCAAGAATGTGCTAAATGCCTCAAAATAGGCACACGATAGCGAGCAGCCCATGGGAAGACAACGATCAATGAAAAAACCTCCGTCCCAAAAACAACCTAACAAGTGCATACTCTCAGGGTGCACGGGTAACAGGCAAAACGCCGCCTCGATATCCGTCTTTGCCATCAAAGCCCCCCTACCGCACAGCCTTACCAGATTCATTGCTACATCGAACGACATGTAAGAAACCGCACACAGTTGAGGATCGATACCGTCGTTCACTGGCAGACCTTTGGGAAATGATAAATGATGAATAAGCCTAAATTTGTTAGGCTCCTTCTTCGGAACCACTCCGAGAGGTGACACCCTCAAATTACTGATCGGAGCTGTTGCAAAAGGTCCCACCATCCTACCCAGATCAACCTCTTTCTTCAATTTTTCGGAAACCACGCTAGGAAACTGCAATGCCTATTTTAGGTTCTTTTTTGACAAACAAGCATCGTGCTCAATAAACGGAATTTTAAAACCATAACCAAAACCTTCCCTCAAAAGTGACGCTGCTGCTACGTCTGGGTATCTATTTAGATATACCTCCATCGCGTCCAGCCGCACCGGCGTCTCCCCTTTTTTCAGCAACATCTCCCCCTCTTGATTTTCCCCTTCTAAAACATCTAGCCGCCCCATGTGCGCCCCCACAAACTGAGCATTCATGCTTGAATTTACACTTGCTCCCAAACCTACTGGTCCCCTCATTAAAGGAGAAACACAGTCCCTTCTGCATTGCGACCGAGTGTCCTGACTGCCCTGAACTCCCGGCGCCCCCTTGAAATGGCTGACTTCCCTGATTTGCTCTAGCTGGTGCCATAACTCTCATCCATAATGCTATGTCCTTATGATCCCAACGTATGCCCGGTCGGACCGCCTTGCACTGCCTGAACTGCTCGTCGTATCTCAGCCAGCCTTGCCCGCCATACACCCGGTAAGCCTCCCCAATTGCATCCATATAGCAAAAGAGTCCTGAACAATTTTCCGGTGCCTTTTCGCCTATCATGCTCGCCAATATAGCAAACGCCTGCAACCAATTAGAAAATAAACGAGGGATCAGACGGTACCTCCTCTTCTCTTCATCTTCTTTTTTGGAATCATCATAATGAAAAAATATCCACATAATCCCCCTTCCAGATCTTTTCTTTCACTTCCTCCTTCAAATGGGACCCCAGCGGTCACTCAAAACATACATATACTTCACTCCTAGCTGAATCATCCAAACGCACCGCCTCCTCGTTTTCCTTTTCTTTGCTAGCCCCTGCATTATGGGTCGCACCTCCCAAGACGGCTGACCCAGTCCCCCTTTCCGCTTCACTGCTGTCCCCCCCCCCCCCCGACGCAGCTGAGACCGCTGTACCTTGGCCCCCACACTGCGAAACTACCTCGGTGCTTGTTAACATCCCTATACCCGCTGACCTTTCCGTGCTCCCTAACCACGCCGCTGCAGGTGACACCCCCCCGAGGGCCCCCGTACCATATTCTAGCTAAATCTCTAAGGCCATGCAGTATTAAGCCCATCCCCCCGCTAGCGCCCCCCATAAATGCCTCCCGTTCCCTAACCTCATTAGGAGCTAAGCAGGGGTTAAATATAGAAAATTGCTGGCTCTCACCTGGCTGCCTGGGCGCTGTGAACCCAGCAGCCGAAGGTCCTGGATCCTGGCGAAGGTGTGCTGGTCCCATGCTGGATCTGTCCGCTGTTGGCTCCGCAGCTCCCGGGTCAACCTGCCTCACCAGCTGCCCACCGCCAGAAGCAGGCAAACTGGCAACCATTGCAGGGCCCCTCGGAGCTGCCGCCGTGGTCCATGGTCCGCCGCCATCTTGGTGAGGTCCCTGGTGCGCAGGTGCAGGGCTCCATGATGCGGTGCCATCTTGTTGAAGTCCCAGGACACGTGGCGCTGTGCTCCCTGCTGTGGCGCCATCTTGCCGGAGACCCCGGCCATGCGGCGACGCTGCAGTGCTGCTGCAGCGCCGCTGAAGCGCTGCTGACCGAGGCAGCCGATCGCTGCCCGCCGCTCACTGGAGCCACCCCCACCGCACTGTGTCCAGAACGCCTGTCATGCGCCGCTCCACCTAGCATGCTGGAAAACAGGCCGACGCATAGGGGCCCGCCCCCTGGCTCCTTGTGCTCCTCCACACCGAGCAGGGCCTGCCAGAACGCTGGCTGTTATGAAAGGCAATTCAGTATCACAATGGACATGGAGGTCAGAGCACATACAGTGATCTGACAATAACCCAAAATAATAGAACGAGCTCTGAGACGTGGGAACTCTGCAGACCGCAATCCCTAATCCTCTCCAAACACAACTAGAGGCAGCCGTGAATTGCGCCTAACGCTACCTATGCAACTCGGCACAGCCTGAGAAACTAACTAGCCTGAAGATAGAAAATAAGCCTACCTTGCCTCAGAGAAATACCCCAAAGGAAAAGGCAGCCCCCCACATATAATTACTGTGAGTAAGATGAAAAGACAAACGTAGGGATGAAATAGATTCAGCAAAGTAAGGCCCGATATTCTAGACAGAACGAGGATAGGAAAGATAACTTTGCGGTCTACACAAAACCCTAAAGAAAACCACGCAAAGGGGCAAAAAGACCCTCCGTACCGAACTAACGGCACGGAGGTACACCCTTTGCGTCCCAGAGCTTCCAGCAAAACAAATAGACAAGCTGGACAGAAAAAATAGCAACAAATAGCAAAGAAGCACTTAGCTATGCAGAGCAGCAGGCCACAGGAATGATCCAGAGAAACACAAGTCCAACACTGGAACATTGACAGGAAGCATGAATCAAAGCATTAGGTGGGGTTAAGTAGAGAAGCACCTAACGACCTCACCAGATCACCTGAGGAAGGAAACTCAGAAGCAGCAGTACCAGTTTCCTCCACAAACGGAAGCTCCCAGAGAGAATCAGCCGAAGTACCACTTGTGACCACAGGAGGGAGCTCTGCCACAGAATTCACAACAGCTGGCATCTGCCGCTCCTGGTCTCGGATCCCGTCGCCTCTGTGCTGCGGGGGGGGAGGGGACCCCGGCCCCTGTTGTAGGTCCCGCCGTTGGGATGGATTTCTCCCAGGGGGAGGCAGGGGGAGCGCGCCCGCCGACCCCAGCTGGAGGGTCCCTGGAGTGGCTCCGAATGCGGCACCGGACCCGGGGGGTAACCTCAGGACTTGGGCGCGCCGGAGGCCGGGACCGTCGCGGCCGGCGTCCTGCTGGAGGAGTGATGGAGGCTCCGGCTACCGACCCCTGGAGCAGGCTATTTACTGAGGCCTGCAGCCAATCTGTCCCTTGGGTGCCCGCTGCGTCCCGAAGCTGTTGCAGCAAGGCCTCGACGTCATTCGTTGTGGGTACTGCGAAGCTTCTGTCTCTGGCCGGTGAGTACCCAAATGGTTGCCCCACTAACATGGCCACGCCCTTTTATAAAGTCCCCTCTACCCTGCCCCCGACCCTCCTTCTCCCTTCAAATTCAAAAAACTCCGTCCCTCCCATCAGCTCTCTGTTAACCCTATACCCCCCAGCACTCATATGAGCTCCCTATTGTCGCACGTTTCCCTATCGTGGCGGCCTCCCCTAAGGGCCAGAGGCCCAGTACGGCCTTTCTGGATCAGTGATCTCTTGTTGATCACTGGGTGTTCACCCCATTACAATATAGCAGCAGTGTGGCACGTCTGACGACTACTGCTCTGTTTTTTTGTTTTTCAGCAGCCCAAAACAGAATGAGTGGGGCATCCAACCTACCGTTCCATTTTGTAACAGCATTAAAATTTCACCTTTCTGCTAATTGGTGCAGGTCCCAGTGGTTGGACAAACACTTATTAGTTATCACGAAGTTATCAGCTATACAGCAGATAGGCAATACTTTTTTTTTAACCAGACAACACCACTATGTACTAATGCTAGTAACAGGTAGAAAAACAGCATAAAATTGCTGTAAACTGTGCAATCATTGTAAAAAAAAAAAAAAGTCAGGTGTTATTGCCACTTTCAACTGGATTAGATTAAACCCATACGAATACAGCAAAAAAATAAAGCAAAATAACATTAACCCCTTTCTGACCTCGGACGGGATAGTACGTCCGAGGTCAGAAGCCCCGCTTTGATGCGGGCTCCGGCGGTGAGCCCGCATCAAAGCCGGGACATGTCAGCTGTTTTGAACAGCTGACATGTGCCCGTAATAGGCGCGGGTAGAATCGCGATCTGCCCGCGCCTATTAACTAGTTAAATGCCGCTGTCAAACGCAGACAGCGGCATTTAACTACCGCATCCGGCCGGGTCGGCTGGAAATGACGTCATCGCCGACCCCCGTAACATGATCAGAGGTCGGCGATGCTTCAGAATGGTAACCATAGAGGTCCTTGTGACCTCTATGGTTACTGATCGCCGATAGCTGTGAGCGCCACCCTGTGGTCGGCGCTCACAGCACACCTGATTTTCTGCTACAGAGCAGCGGACAGCAGATAGCTGCTATGTAGCAGAGCCAATCGTGCTGTGCCAGCTTCTAGCCTCCCATGGAGGCTATTGAAGCATGGCAAAAGTAAAAAAAAGTGAAAAAAAATATAAATTTAAATCACCCCCCCTTTCGCCGCAATCAAAATAAATTAATAAACAAATATCAAATCTATGCATATTTGGTATTGCCGCGTTCAGAATCGCCCGATCTATCAATTAAAAAAAAAAAGCATTAACCTGATCGCTAAACGGCGTAGCAAGAAAAAAATTTGAAACGACAGAATTACGTTTTTTTGGTCGCCGCGACATTGCATTAAAATGCAATAACGTGCGATCAAAAGAACGTATCTGCACCAAAATGCTATCATTAAAAACGCCAGCTCGGCACGCAAAAAAATAAGCCCTCAATTGACCCCAGATCATGAAAAATGGAGATGCTACGAGTATCGGAAAATGGCGCAATTTTTTTTTTTTTTTTTATAGCAAAGTTTGGATTTTTTTTTCACCACTTGGGTAAAAAATAACCTAGTCATGTTAGGTGTCTATGAACTCGTACTGACCTGGAGAATCATAATGTCAGGTCAGTTTTAGCATTTAGTGAACCTAGCAAAAAAGCCAAACAAAAAACAATTTGCAATTTCAATTTGCAATTTCACCGCACTTGGAATTTTTTCCCCGTTTTCTAATACACGACATGCTAAAACCAATGATGTCGTTCAAAATTACAACTCGTCCCGCAAAAAATAAGCCCTCACATGGCCAAATTGACGGAAAAATAAAAAAGTTATGGCTCTGCGAAGGAGGGGAGTGAAAAACAAACACGGAAAAACAAAAAATCCCAAGGTCTTGAAGGGGTTAAGTAGTGCAACAAAAATATTTGAGTGAAAAGATGGCTTCACCACTAACAGTTAAACAGTACTTTTAGCAGCCTGTAGGAAGACAGTATACAATTACTGTAAACAGAGCAATTGTAGCAAGTCATTCATGTGGTATTACCACCTTTAACAGGGTAACAAAAAATGTTCTTCCAAGCAGGAAAACTATGCCAAATATCTATTTTAGCACTATCACATTAACACCGCTATAGCGGTTTGCCTAACTGGGTGCGATGTGACAACTCATAACAACCGACAGGAATGTTTTTGGAAATGAGCAGTTAAATTAAAGAATTGTCTGGTGAAGGCATTTTGATGTCCAACATCCACCCAACACTCTCTCATGTCCTTCAATGGCTGCTGAATATAGCACTATGAACTGAGCTGCAAAAAAACACTATTTAGTTTGTAGTGACCACTGGTGGATACTGCAAAACAGCTTCTATTCAAAAGAAAATTACAGTACTCCACAGCAGCCACCATAAACTGAATAGATGCACTCTGCAACTTAGTTCAAATTGTTTACATTAAGTGGCCACAGGAGCCAATAAGAGCTGATAGGTGGAGGTGCTAGAGGCTGACACCAAAGATCTCAAATTGATGACCTATCCTGTCGATATAATGTCGATATGCGTGACTGGACAAAACCTTTTAATATACTGCAAAAAAACAAACAAAGAAAAACACACTGAGGTAATCTTGCCACCTTATACAGGATTATTTATTACTCATAAAACCTATATGGAAACAGCATAAGGTCAGGATCACACAGGCGAGAAATACGTCCGAGTCTCGCATGGTAATACCCGGCCCTGCCGCCGGCACTCAGGAGTGGAGAGTGCAACCGCATGGCAATACATAGAGCCGCACGCTCCGCTCGGGTATTACCATGCGAGACTCGGCCGTATTTCTCGCATGTGTGATCCCGGCCTAAAAGTGCAAACCGTATTAAAGTAAATATTAATTTACAAGGGTTAGGAGTCACGTTTTCCATATACTGATACTGGCCTCAAGTAAACCTGCCACATTAAATACGCAGTCTTATCCGCAGGCAGCATGTTATAGAGCAAGTATAGTTGAGCAAGTTAACATATGTTTTTGAGTAGTAGACAAGACTTCATTTTCAATGTGAGATCACTTGAACACTAGATTTAGGGCAGATTGGCATTAAGAAAGACTAAGTACTTCAGTTTATCTGAGCTGATTCTGTTTCTTCTCTCAGTTATTATCTGTCCTGTTTCTGAGAAAACTCTTAAGGTACAGATGTTGCTACAATACACAGTCTTTCTGCCATCACCTTGACAAGTCTGGGGTGTATTGAAGCCTTGGACTTCCACCAGGTCAGTGGGTCTTCAGATCATTGTATAAGGGGTTCTTCAACATAACTTCTTAATTCAGTTATGGCATCTTCAGTAGGATTCCTTCTTGCGGTTTCTCCTATTGCCCTTTCATCAAAAAAATTCCATACAGAAGACACTTGTTGAGCCAATTCTAATGACGTTGCCTCTTCTCTCCCTTGGTCTCCTGGTGAAGCTGGTTGGACGCTGAAGCTGCATTTGGCTGCTGCAGTTATTCTTTCAAAGTGCTTCATCAGCAGCTCGACCATCATTAAAGGACAACCTTTTGCATCGTGGATCCAATATGGTGGATTCAGACAGTAAAATGTATTCCATTGTATGGAACCTTCTGTCCATAGATGTAATAAGTGAGGTCACAAGCTCTGTTGCCTGTGATGTGGCTACGGTTCCATCTGTCTGATGTTGGGCAGTGACTCTCTGCAGACCCCTGCACAAAATGAGCATTTAAGGCTACGTTCACACTAGCGTTCGGCTAGTGTGCGTCGCGCTAGCGTCGGGCGACGCAGCGGCGACGCACGCGTCATGCGCCCCTATGTTTAACATGGGGGACGCATGCGTTTTTGCTTGTTGCGTTTTCCGACACGTGCGTCTTTTTTGACGCTAGCGTCGGACCAAGAAAACGCAACAAGTTGCATTTTTCTTGCGTCCGATTTTCGTCAAAAAACGACGCACGCGTCGAAAAACGCAGCGTTTTTGCGTGCGTTTGCACGCGTTTTTCGGTGCGTTGTGCGTCGCGTCGCCGACGCAGCGGCGCACAACGCTAGTGTGAACGTAGCCTTAGAGGAGGTCACGTACCTTAGAGAAAACAGTAATTTTGTAATACAACAAACAGGAGAATAACAAAAAAAGCAAAAACGTCACCATACTAATCAGGTACGGACTGGGGCTGAAATTCAGCCCTGGCATTTGAAATCACACAGGCCCATGCTGTCCCCGTCCCCATGAACCAGATGGGATGTATTACTAATATTACCCTGGATGGAGGAAAGGAAGATTTTCTACAAGACCAATATTTCTAATGATGCCTGTGGCCTGCCTGGGTAAGTGACGGAGTCAACGACTTTGTGCTTCGTCACAACTCTTAACAGTATGGGTAGCAGACAAGGCAGCCCATGACCAGACAGGCCCTTCTGGCATTTGCAATAACATCAGAAATGTGCCCTAAGCCTGGGCAAGCCCTTTAACCTTTAGCTTTAATAAATTAGTAAATGTCTATTTTACCTTTCTGCACTGATCTCCACAGTGACCTGTTCAAATGGCTCCAACACAGTGCATGCCTCTCTCACTACTTCCCATTCTTCTTGGTTTAGTGTTTCAACAGGTGCAGAGATAATGGCCAGGGTTGAGATTATTGCATCTTTTGACTCCAGAATTAGTTTTAGCATATAATATGATGAATTCCATCATGTAACGCAATCTTGTTTGAGCCTCAACTCAGACATACTCATCTGTTGTTGAGTAGACTTCAGTTTTTCTGTGGCTATTGTGCTCTTATGGAAATATTCCACTATTATCTTGACTTTGTCCACAGTGGGCTTAATAACCTTCATGGAATCTCTCACTATCAGATTAATAGTATGTGCCAGACAGGGGTTGTGGGCCCAATTTAGATTTCTAATAGCTTTTGTTATGTTAGCCGCATTATCACTAACACAACAAATAACTTTGCTTTCTATTTGCCAATCTCTTGCGACTCTAAAGGTACCGTCACACTCAGCGACGCTGCAGCGATATAGACAACGAGCCGACCTAAACTAGATCGCTGGAGCGTCGCTGTTTAGGTCGCTGTAGAGACGTCAAACACAGCAACTCCAGAACGATGCAGGAGCGATCCAGTGACGTAACGGCGACTCACTTCTCGTTCTCGCTGGTTGTTAGCTCCATGTAAAACGTTGCTGGCATCGTTGCTTTTGATGTCAAACATGACGATACATGCCGACCTGGCGACGAAATAAAGTTCTGGACTTCTAGCTCCGACCAGCGATGGCACAGCGGGATCCTGATTGCTGCTGCGTGTCAAACACAACGAGATCGCTATCCAGGACGCTGCAACGTCACGGATCGTTGTCGTTCTCTTTGCAAAGTTGCTGAGCATGACGGTACCTTTAGCAGTTCTTCTGCCAATTTCTCTGAAGTGTCTTTCACACAACTCAACACAGTCCAGAAGATAGGATACCATCTTATAGTTTTCTATGAAATGGCAGGTAACTGACATGAATGCAGTGGTGGACCTGGATATCCAGCAGTCTGTTGTCAGGCAAACTTCTGTAGCTCTTTTAACCCTCTCCTGCAATGAGTCACGTTCTGTTATATATTCTCGGAAGGACTGTCTAGGAGATCGTTTTCCTGCTTGGAATATTATACATAGGATTGAGAGGAAAAATTAATTTTCGAAATCCTTTGTCCTCCACAATTGAAAGTGGTTGAAAATCTGTGGCAATCATTGCAGCCAATTCCTCATCTACTGTAGCTTGCTTTAATGGTGTCGTCGCTGTACTTATCATAAAGTGTGTAATCGAGCTTTGAGTTGTTGCAACAGGTTGGGGATTAATTGGAGCAGGAGGAGTGGCTGGTGCTGTAGACATTACTGCTGAAACTGTTCCTGAAGTAGAAGCACTGACTTCATGTGCGGCAGCCGGAAGGCTAACCTGAGCACGATCTTACCTTCTTCCCTCTGTCGTTACAGTTGGATGCAGCAATCTCAGATGCCTGTGAAGGTGATTAGTAGACCCTGCTCGGAATGAAAGTTTTTTTTTTTTTTTTGTTTGTTTTTTTTTTACAAATTTTACATTCTGCCTATGTTGTTGAGATTTTTTAAATGGATCCAAATGTCACTTCTTTTTCGGCACTCCGACATTTTCTTGTCTCTTATTGGTAGGCAGCCTTTCGTGTAAGTGGTATACTGCAAGGATAAGAATTGTAATAAAGCCATGTGCAGTAAAAATAGTTTCATATCGCCACTAGTGATCTGATAATTAACCAGTAGTAACCCAGTATGACATCTATTCCCCCAGACTAGTACTCTGCGCCTTCACTGCTGTAGTCATTACCTCTTGGATATGATTTATCTGCATCTGTATTTTTTCTGCAAACGCATGCAACTGCAGACTGATCCGGATTTGGTTGGAAATGTGAAATTCTGACTTCTGAGGCAGAGGGGAGAGAGGAGAGGGGAGAAACTGGTGAAAGAAAAAAAAAGGTTCTCCGAGCCTGCGCAGTATCACATCCACATGCGGATTGGACTCCGGCATCCTGATTCGGGGGCGTCTACATTGACAATCATATGTTTTTGGATGCGCTTCCACGTGTCAGGATGTCTGCAGATTTTTTTTTAACACCCAAAATTCGCAACAAACTGCATTTTGGGAGCACATGAAAAATCATGATGCAAACGCAGGTCCATGCGTCCCTATGTTAAGTATAGGGATGCAATCTGGATCAAGATTGCTACACATCACAACGTACTGTTACCGTACCAAAACGCCAGTGTGAAAGCAGACCCACCCGTGCAGCCCCAAACCAGGTGCCCCATGTTATATGCATGCTCCCAATACATTTTATTAACACACTATAACATAGGGCACAAGCTCATCACTTTCCCATACAGCACATCCCTTGTTCTGAGCATGCTTAGTCCCACATAACGGATCCCTGCACACGGAATCCTATGGATCCGTGTGTGTCCTGGATCCATGCTCAATGTTAATTCCAGATGTGTAGCCACGGATCCGTGCAGGTCCCTGTGCCTGCGTCTTTTTCAGATGACAGAACTGCAACAAGTAGCGTTTTTGTCCGTCTGGTAAAATATGCAGATACACGGAATCCGAGGGAAACCAGTGACAACTGGATGCACACGCAGGACCCATCCGTCAGAGACGAAAACGGATCCGCACGCCTCCATGTTCACACAGATTGCAAAATATGCAAGTGTGAAACCAGCATAACTCTATACAATGATTGGAGCTGTACTAGATCTCACCACGGCCACAGGTTATGTCTAAAGTCACTTTATAAATTACTTACTCTCCCCTCAGACGTGCATATCATCCTCACTGTAGTGTTGTTGTCCTCTGATGTTTGACTCCTGATCCTCAGTTCTGAGACTATTCTAATACTTTGAGATGATACCAAACAACTTGCTGAATCCCTCCTCCTAATCATACCATATATGTATATGTGCCATGGATGAGGCCACAATAAAGTGTATATTTGGGACAAAAGGTAACTCACAGGTCATTGCAGATGATGATGATGATAAACATACAATTTGCTGAGTCATTCCTCCTACACAGTCACATACCAAGGAGGAAGCCACTCAAGCCAGTGTATAATAGTGTATCTTTATTTGGGTCACATGGTAACTCACATGCATTTATTTACAGTCCAGACTCCACAGCGTCAGCTAGCTACCTCTCTCCTGTCTGCTCCTCCCACATGAGTCACAGACAGTCACACTTCATCTACGTTCACATTAGCGTCTTTGGGCACAGCGTCGTTGACGCAACCCAAAACGCATGTCAAAACACAGCAGCGTTTTTTGACGCATGCGGTCAACGCTGTCTCGTTTCAGACGTGCAGGCAAGTGAAATACAATGCAATCACCCTTTTTTTTATATCTATGGCGTGGTCTTTGCACTGTCTAGACACTTGATCACTTGTTTTTTGCTCAAAAGGCGCATGCTCGAACAACGCGGGTCAACGCAGGCACCTGCGCCCTATGCGTTTTACATAGACAGTAATGTGGGTTTTTTGGTGCATTTACGACGCAAGTGCGTTGCATGCGTTTTTTACCGGAAATTTGACGTAGGAAAAATGCAACATGTAGCGTCGGCCGCGCCCTGTCTGGTGCGCCCAAATGACGCATGCGTCGTACAACGCTTGACAACGCATACCGGCGCATGTCCATGCGCCCCCCATGTTAAAGATAGGGGCGCATGATGCATGCGTCAGTATCCATCGACGACGCTGCGCCCAAAGACGCTAATGTGAACGAAGACTTCACTAGCTGAATCTGATAAGCTGCCAGGCGCCAAAGAAAAAAAAAAGACTCTCCTCACTCAGGCTGCCGTCACACTAGCAGTATTTGGTCAGTATTTTACATCAGTATTTGTAGCCAAAACCAGGAGTGGGTGATAAATACAGAAGTGGTGCATATGTTTCTATTATACTTTTCCTCTATTTGTTCCACTCCTGGTTTTGGCTTACAGATACTGATGTAAAATACTGACCAAATACTGCTAGTGTGACGGCAGCCTCACACTGCAGAGCCGACTCCTTTCTTTCACAGCAAATATGCAAACACTAAGACAAAAGGAACTCATACCACAGGGTGCTGTATACATATTGTGGGCAATACTGGGGTGTATTAAACATACTGAAAGCAATACATGGGCAATAAAGTGCTGAGTGCAATACAGGGGGGAATTATGAATACAGAGAAAATTGAGTTAAATATACTATTATCACTACATTGAGGCATTATGTATACTGTTGGCACTACAGCAGAGAATTATCAATACTGGGGGCACTGCAAGGCGGAATCATTACTACTACTGTGGGCACCATTATTATTGGGCACAATATTATAAATGAATGTATTCAGGTAAAAAATTAATGCCATTGATTGGACTTTTGGCTGCAGTATTACAATTGACTGCAGTATTACAATTGACTGACTATAAGAATGGTACTATTATTTTGTAAGTAAACTAATTAGGACCACATAGAGCACCGTATTGACGATAGCTGGAATATAAACACAGTTGAAGCATTAAAAGGGTGACAACGACAGAAAGCTGAGGAACCTATCAGGGATGCAAGGGAACCTCTCCAAAACACTTAAAGGGACACTGTCACCTGAATTTGGAGGGAACAATCTTCAGCCATGGAGGCGGGGTTTTTGGGTGTTTGATTCACCCTTTCCTTACCCGCTGGCTGCAATATTGGATTGAAGTTTATTCTCTGTCCTCCATAGGACACGCCTGTGCAAGGCAATCTTGCCTTGTGCAGGCATGTACTACGGAGGACAGAATGAACTTCAATCCAGTATTGTAGCCAGCATGCAGCCAGCGGGTAAGGAAAGGGTGAATCAAACACCCAAAAACCCTGCCTCCATGGCTGAAGATTGTTCCCTCCAAATTCAGGTGACAGTGTCCCTTTAAGGTACCGTCACACTCAGCAACTTGACAACGACAATGATCCGTGACGTTGCAGCGTCCTGGATAGCGATCTCGTTGTGTTTGACGCGCAGCAGCAATCTGGATCCCGCTGTGATATCGCTGGTCGGAGCTAGAAGTCCAGAACTTTATTTCGTCGTCAGGTCGGCGTGTATCGTCATCTTTGACATCAAAAGCAACGATGCCAGCAACGTTTTACATGGAGCTAACAACCAGCGAGAACGATAAGTGAGTCGCTGTTACGTCACTGGATCGCTCCTGCATCGTTCTGGACCTAAACAGCGACGCTCCAGCAATCGGCTCATTGTTTATATCGCTGCAGCGTCGCCGAGTGTGACGGTACCTTAAGCAAAACTCAAATTAGTCACTGCAATAGTCTGTTCTGATTAGATAAGATGAGGGAATAGATTGTCTACATAAGAGGAGACATTGCATACAGTGCCACATAACTTTCATACGTAGGAATGTTATTCAAAGTATATGGAGAGATTTTGACCATTGATTGGAACACCATTTAAATTTTTGCGTCGTCCAGCAGAAAACCTATAATCAACCTTGGCATCAACTTTCAACTGTCATTGAGTCCTAAGGAGACATACAGTTGTGGAAAGACAGTGAGACTCTACTGCGAACAGCAGTTCTTGTCTCGCTGTCCTCATAAGTGCACAAAAGCAGAACTTTACTTGGTGTCCCAGAAGTAATCAGCCTGACTTTATATCCTGTGACACATTGCATAACAAGCTCTTGTAATCTTATTTACCTGTTTCATTGAATCCCAGAGTGTCTATCGGCCATATCCTCCTTCTCCTCTCGCTTCCTCAAGCTCAATGTGGACAAATCTGAACTCCTTATCTTTCCTCCATCACGCATATCTTCCCTACCTGATCTATCTATCAAAATAAATGAAATCACACTTTCCCCTGTCCCCAAAATCCGCTGCCTCGGAGTAACCCTTGACTCTGCCCTGTCCTTCAAACCGCACATCCAAGCTCTCTCCATCCTCCTGTCGCCTGCAGCTCAAAAATATTTCCAGAATCCGTCCTTTCCTCAACCCACACTCTACCAAAATGCTTGTGCATGCCTTAATCATCTCCCGCCTTGACTACTGCAAGATACTCCTCTGTGGCCTACCTTCTAACACTCTCGCACCCCTCCAGTCCATCCTTTTTTTTTTTTTTTTTTTTTTTAAATTTAAATAGGTTTTTATTAACAATAAATGAAGAAGAACATCACATTCTCATCCACATTTCAATATGTTACATACATTTTCTTATTTTAAAGAAAACCCAACATACCCACAACAACCCTCCCCCCCCCCCATAGGACAGCTCATCCCCAATCTATACTCCCCTGAGGTCGCCAATGCCTCAAGTAATTCTCACCTATCCGAAGCTTATAGTTCCCAACTTCTATTACTCCTATCCCAACTCAAGCCATGGAGACCACATTTTATTAAACATTTCTATTTTCCCCCGTCTCTTATAAACCCCTTTTTCCAACTTTAGACCGTGTTGTACATATTGAAGAAATTCCCTCCTCGCAGGTGGTTCTACCTTTATCCAATTTCGTGCTATCACTTTCCGAGCCATATATAGCAACCTAGCGATTGCTATTTTCCAGGTGTTGTCCACTCCTATTTCATCCACATATCCCAACAAGCATATTATCGGATCTCTAAGGACTCTACATTTGTACGCTCCTTCCACCCGACTCAAAACTACCACCCAAAAAGCGGCCAGTCTAGGACACGTCCACATCATATGATATATTCCTGCATTCTCACTCCCACACCTCGGGCATTCAGAGTTAGCACGCAACTCCAGTCCATCCTTAACTCTGCTGCCCGACTAATTACTCTCTCCTCGCTACACTCCTGCTTCACTTCTTTGCAAATCCCTTCACTGGCTCCCAATTTCCCAGCGTATCCAGTTTAAATTACTAACACTGACCTACAAAGCCATCCATAATCTTTCTCCTCCATATGTTTCCACACTAATCTCTCAATATCTTCCCTCACGTAATCTCCGGTTTTCCCAAGACCTCCTCCTCTCCTCCACGCTTATTCACTCCTCACTCAATCGCCTCCAAGACTTCTCCCGAAAATCACCCATCCTCTGGAATTCAGTGCCCCAACACATCCAGTTATCCACTACTTTTGGATCCTTCAAAAGAAACCTGAAAACCCACCTCTTCAAGGAAGCTTACAGCCTGTAAAGACCACACGGCCACCTCAACACCATTGGAGCTACTGCAACCCTCGACCTACTGTCTCCTTCCCCATAATCCTGTAGAATGTAAGCCCGCAAGGGCAGGGTCCTCTTCCCTTTGTACCAGTCTGTCATTGTTTTGTTTACTGTAAGTGATATTTGTATTTTGATGTAACCACTTCTCATGTACACCACCATGGAATTAATGGTGCTATATAAATAATAATAAAAAGGCTATGGGATGTTGCATAACAAGATCTTGTAATCTTATTTACCTGTTTCATTGTGAAAGAGAAGCTTGTACAACATCCCATAGCCTAACACAACCACTACTATGTACACCTAAGGGTGCGTGTCCACGGGCCTGATTACATCCAGATTAGTTGCGGATTGAATGTTGCGTACAACCGCAGCGTTCAACCCGCAGCTCCAGATGTTACAGCATAATGGAGGGGATTTTATGAAATTCCATGTCCACTATGCGTGCGAACACGCACTCAGCGGGCCTGCGTTTACGGACATGGGGTGCGTCTTTTTAGATCACAGTGTGTCTGTTTACCTTGCGGCGACGCTCCGTCGCCGCAAGGTAAATCACAGGGCCCTATGAATGGGGTGCGCAGATTTCGGATGTGTGCAAAGAACACACCCAGAATCACCGTGCGTTCAGAAGGGGGCGGCGATGTAAATCCAGACAGTGGACACATAACCTAACAATTAATACATTGTTAAATACTACTGTTAAAATCCTCAGGGTAAGGATGGGTGGAATGCACTAAATAAAATATAATAATGAAGTGCGTTCGCCACTCGGGGTCCAGAGATGGTACACTGCAGCTAAGAGGACAATGGCGAGACTTGCAGCGAGCGTAACAGACTCGCACTGAGTTGTCACTCAGTGGAGTAGCACGTGGCTGTGTCAATCGCACACAACAATGGAACAAGGCTCTGCAGCAGAGCTGTGCTATAGGCACACAACCACAGAGTGATTAGATGCTGAACACGAACCCTGTGTCATGCCCTCAGCTGCAGACCTGGTCTCCGCTGTGAAGGGAGACCGGCCCATTTCATGGAGCTCCACTGGTACTACTCACCCTATCCGTGGCTCCAGACGATCAGCTGCTCCATTCTCTTTTAACCCTCCGTCAGGGGCAATATGTTTCATAAAGCCAAAACACTATCTGATCTCCTGCAGCACAAGAGGCTTCTCAGGTTTCACACAGCCTTTAAAGTTATGAAGGTATTGGGAGGATGGTGTTTCCCAGACAAACCACTGAAAATAGAGAAATGAGAAGTGAGCTGCGCCTGTCAGATCAGTTGCCCCTGACGGAGGGTTAAGAACCTGCATCCTCTTGGGAGGTCTCCTGGAAATGCTCTTAGGAGGCGCGCCTGCTTCCTGCACATACTTAAAACAGCAGAGCACCTTTTCTCTATTAGGGCTCTCTGTGCTATGATGCGCTGTGCATAAAAGGCATCCTCCCCTTATGGGAGGTGCCTGGGCAATGTGTTCATTCTATTGTTTGTGGCCTTCTGCTCAGACCACACTCTGTTGTGCTCTGCAAACTGAAGTTTATTACTTTCATTATTCTAATTCCTCTGTCTCCTCAGAACCCTCCGTTGGCAGTTCCCTATTCTGGATCCTTCTGGACTCTCCAGTTTCCACTCCAGTCTGACTAAACTGCTCCTCATGGAACCATCCAGATATCGTGGCTGGCTGGATCAGCCTTTCCAGGACTACACAGAGCTTCCAGGATGCTCTCCGCTGAATTCCACTGTCTTGTTAATATGGTCTGTACGGGTCGTCCCTCTGGTCCGGGTACTGCGGCATTTAGGCCACCTGGTGTTGTGACGGGGGAATCCCTGTATAGGGGTACATACACCTTGCCCGGTGCTCCACTACGTGGTTCAGTGTTGTGGTCCAGAGGGTTCTTCCCTCAAGCACCTCTTTCTGTTTGTTAAAGCTTCCTTTAAATAAAAACCTTTGCTTTTTGGAAGCTCATTCTCCTGTCTCTAGTGTACCGGGTATACAGCTACCACTGCTCCATCAGTGGTCTAGTGAGTCCACTATACATCCCCACGCCCTGTGGGCGTAACACCCTGTTGACTTCACAGGTGTTCGCTATCTGACTGAGGCAATGAAACCGGTTGTGGACTCAGACACTCACAGAACTCCTCTCTAGAGGGGCCGGAATTCTAAAGGCACTAGCGCCTGCCTTGAATTCAACCACACACTCCTCTCCAGAGAAGCTGGAATTTCAAAGGCACTGAGCCTGCCGTGGGCACATACAGCTAACACTACCGTTTGGTTCCTCACACACTCAAAACAAAAATCATCTTAGTGCACCGACGGGCACGCCAAAGATCCTTTTATAGTTTGCCAATCTGACAGAACCTTACTCACTGGCCGATCCGGACCAGGACCTGAGCATGTGATGGGCGACCACCAACGAGAAGTCGACCCACGAGCATGCTCAGTAAAGGGAAACCAAATTTTACAGCCTGGATATGAGCAAGACTCTGAGACTGATGTCCTTGCTCAGAAGCATTCACTGCGGTTGAGGCTGAATGGGGGACAGCAGGAGAAGAGAAGGCTTGGGATCCATTCTGTGCAGTGGAAGAATCCTGGCTCCTAATACCCAGTATATGTCTATTACTCATTTTCAGACTTTGTGAGCTGTCTAACTATGTGCCGTATTTTTCGCATTATAAGATGCACCTAGGTTTTAGAATGTTATATTTTTAGCCAAATAATGTGAAAAAACCTTTAATTAAATAGCAGAATATTATTTTAACATAGAATCAACAGCAGCATTGTGGGTAAAATCTAAAACCAGTCCCATGTACCGGAAGTAACAGCAAGAACCATGCTCTGGCTAACGAATGAGAAGAAACTTTATTCCTCGGGCACTGCAATCTTCTAGTCAGGGAATCCCAGGAATTCCTTATCACTGCCAAATTGTGTGCAAACACTTTTAATTAAACAACAAAATAATATTTTAACATAGTAGACTCAACAACAGCTTTGTGGGTAAAATGTAAGAACAGTCACATGTACCGTAAGTAACAGCAAGAACCATGTTCTGGATAACGAATGAGAAGAAACTTTAATCCTCAGTTACAACAATCTTCTAGTCAGGAAATCCCAGGAATTTCTTATCACTGCCAAATTGTGTGCAAACACTTTTAATTAAACAACAAAATAATATTTTAACATAGTAGACTCAACAACAGCTTTGTGGGTAAAATGTTAGAACAGTCACATGTACCGTAAGTAACAGCAAGAACCATGTTCTGGATAACGAATGAGAAGAAACTTTAATCCTCATTCACAGCAATCTTCTAGTCAGAGAATCCCAGGAATTCCTTATCACTGTTGTCAGAGTCTAGGAAGCTCAGGTCCTCACAGACATTAGTGTCACTTTCTTCACTGCCCTCATAAAACAAACCATCTTCGGTGCCATCTAAGGTATTGCTAATCCCACATTTTTTGAATGAACGTTTAACTGTTTCATCCATCACTGATTGCCATGATGTTTTCTGTTATGACCTGGTGGTCAGGACAATAATGGACCTGGTGGTTAAGAGCACACGGAATGACCTGATAGTTACTGATAATAAAGGACGAGCTCTGGGACGTGGGAACTCTGCTGACCGCAATCCCTAATCCTATCAAACACACTAGAAATAGCCGTGGATTGCGCCTAACGCTCCCTATGCAACTCGGCACAGCCTAAGGAACTAGCTACCCCTGAAGATAGAAAAATAAAGCCTACCTTGCCTCAGAGAAATTCCCCAAAGGAAAAGGCAGCCCCCCACATATGACTGTGTGAGTAAAGAAGAAAATACAAACACAGAGATGAAATAGATTTAGCAAAGTGAGGCCCGACTTACTGAACAGACCGAGGATAGGAAAGGTTACTTTGCGGTCAGCACAAAAACCTACAAAAAGACCACGCAGAGGGCGCAAAAAGACCCTCCGCACCGACTCACGGTGCGGAGGCGCTCCCTCTGCGTCCCAGAGCTTCCAGCAAGCAAGACAACAATAAAAATAGTCATAACAAAAAAGCCAAATAAAGAAAAAATAACACTTGGCTCATGGAATGCAAATATATATAAATTTTATTAATAATCAAATACACATAAGATCATAAAACCCGAGTACCTCAAAAATGCAACAAACACCGTATGGCTAGGGCATAACAATATTAATATCTAGATGCTGCATCCTACTTAAATTGACCCATATACATATTTTTTATAGCCTGATACTCAATACAGAAACACCTCTTTTAATAGCATTTACTGAAGACCAATTGGACCATAAGGACCTAAATGGGCAGTATACTAAAGGTGTACCGAACAGCTCAATGCTGCTGAATTTAGAGTCAAAAAAGAGGGTAAAAAATCAACAGCATGAAATAAGTAGAAATATATATTACCAGTGGTTGACCTTTGCCGCGGTGAATTGCCCACCCCGACGCGCGTTTCGCCTGTTCTTCTTCCGGGGGCGTGTATGGTAAGAGAGGTAGGCGGTCTATTTACGTGCCCGGTGACCAATGAGCATTAAGCTTGATAGGCAACAGTATCCAGGAAATAAATCCAAACCAATCACCAGTGACTGTTTACTGATGGTAACCATAGATCCCTGGCGTGAGTCACAGCTGCCGGGTCTGACGGCGCATCCGGTTCTTAGTCCGTCTCCAAATAGGAACGTCCGAGCGCCGGTCGGGGTGACGCCGGGTTCCGGAGAGCAAAAAGCCCAACGGAAGTCCAGCGCCGCCCAAATGACCGAAGCAGGACGCTCCGGAGCGGTCCAAGTCGCGCATGCGCACAACCCAGCTGCGTGAAAATCTAACACCTAAGTACAAAAAGCATGAATCGTGGAAACAGTGTACAGATATAAGGTATCCGAAGTACCCTCAACTATATAACATACATAGCCTTAAATATAAAGTGCATAGTGCATACATCATTCATAACAATGACAACAAATCCAGTTATACAATAAGTGAACACATTTTAACATAGACTAATTAACCCCTGAAAATTGGGATACATCCCTTATTGGACCAATACCAAATATTGGTCTCCATAAGTGTAAATATAAACTAACAATACAGATACATAAAAACCATACATATAGAAATTTTAACAAAAATAAAAATACCGCTACTTAATTATCACATGATCTATAAACTGTACCACCCACTACTTCCATGGATACTATAATAAAACCCACATATATTCTTGTTCTTTCTCTGCTCATTCAATTGCTCGTCACCTCCCATTTTTTTCCCCTCATATTTCTTGCTGTAACGTTTTTTTGAAGCTGAATGGGGGTGTAATAAGATGATTTGATGGAACAACATCACCACCGGACACAGACGACCGCAATAGGAACAATTCTAGAAAGATAAAATACTGTGAATACACAAATAACAGTAAATACAAAAATAATAATAAAACCCCTCCCATAAAAGGCTTCCAATCTGAAAACGGAGACAACAAAAATCTACATTATTTCCTACAGAAAAGATCCAAAGCCAAAGCTTTCGTTGAGACCCTGAGGTGCGATCGTACCCAAACGGTAGACAATTTTACAGGACAATTTTTACGCGCGAAGAGAATTTGTACAAATCCCGAAGATTTTGAATTACAAGCGGCGGATCTCAGTAGGCGTTTCCAAGAGAGAGGTTACAGTAGGAGGAATATAAGGAGAGGATATCATAAAGCATTGAAGACTGACAGAAATGACCTTCTGTACAAACGGAAATCATTGGAACAATCCAATGGATCGAATATGGTACGTTTTATAACTCCCTACCATAACAAGTGGCATCAATTTAAAGAGATACTTTACAAGCATTGGAATGTTCTGCAATCTGACCCGATTTTGAGGAAAGTGTTGCCAGAGAGACCTATGGTTGTGGCCAAAAGGACCAAAAATTTACGGGACATTTTGGTCCATAGTCTATATGATCCAGGGAGGGGTGTTATCCCCACCAGGACCATCGATACTGGGTTTTATCCATGTGGTCTGTGTAAGGCCTGTGGAAACCATACCAAGACAAAAAGTTTCTCTAACTTCAATGGCACTAAAACGTTCACCATAAGAAAAAGAATTACATGTGCTTCTCGTGGTGTTATATATCACGCCACGTGCCCGTGTGGTAAGGTCTACATAGGACTGACCACATGGGAACTGAAGATTCGAACGCGTGAACATTGTAGAGACATAATGAAGGCCAAAACTGCACAAGAAGTATCAACACTTAAAACTATACCAAGGCACTTCAGACAGCACCACCAATGTAATCCACATGGTTTAAAAATCAAAGGTATAGATTTGGTGTCCTTGGGAATCAGAGGGGGCAATGCTGGCAAATTATTGGCACAAATGGAGAGTCGGTGGATCTACCGTTTGGGTACGATCGCACCTCAGGGTCTCAACGAAAGCTTTGGCTTTGGATCTTTTCTGTAGGAAATAATGTAGATTTTTGTTGTCTCCGTTTTCAGATTGGAAGCCTTTTATGGGAGGGGTTTTATTATTATTTTTGTATTTACTGTTATTTGTGTATTCACAGTATTTTATCTTTCTAGAATTGTTCCTATTGCGGTCGTCTGTGTCCGGTGGTGATGTTGTTCCATCAAATCATCTTATTACACCCCCATTCAGCTTCAAAAAAACGTTACAGCAAGAAATATGAGGGGGAAAAAATGGGAGGTGACGAGCAATTGAATGAGCAGAGAAAGAACAAGAATATATGTGGGTTTTATTATAGTATCCATGGAAGTAGTGGGTGGTACAGTTTATAGATCATGTGATAATTAAGTAGCGGTATTTTTATTTTTGTTAAAATTTCTATATGTATGGTTTTTATGTATCTGTATTGTTAGTTTATATTTACACTTATGGAGACCAATATTTGGTATTGGTCCAATAAGGGATGTATCCCAATTTTCAGGGGTTAATTAGTCTATGTTAAAATGTGTTCACTTATTGTATAACTGGATTTGTTGTCATTGTTATGAATGATGTATGCACTATGCACTTTATATTTAAGGCTATGTATGTTATATAGTTGAGGGTACTTCGGATACCTTATATCTGTACACTGTTTCCACGATTCATGTTTTTTGTACTTAGGTGTTAGATTTTCACGCAGCTGGGTTGTGCGCATGCGCGACTTGGACCGCTCCGGAGCGTCCTGCTTCGGTCATTTGGGCGGCGCTGGACTTCCGTTGGGCTTTTTGCTCTCCGGAACCCGGCGTCACCCCGACCGGCGCTCGGACGTTCCTATTTGGAGACGGACTAAGAACCGGATGCGCCGTCAGACCCGGCAGCTGTGACTCACGCCAGGGATCTATGGTTACCATCAGTAAACAGTCACTGGTGATTGGTTTGGATTTATTTCCTGGATACTGTTGCCGATCAAGCTTAATGCTCATTGGTCACCGTGCACGTAAATAGACCGCCTACCTCTCTTACCATACACGCCCCCGGAAGAAGAACAGGCGAAACGCGCGTCGGGGTGGGCAATTCACCGCGGCAAAGGGCAACCACTGGTAATATATATTTCTACTTATTTCATGCTGTTGATTTTTTACCCTCTTTTTTGACTCTAAATTCAGCAGCATTGAGCTGTTCGGTACACCTTTAGTATACTGCCCATTTAGGTCCTTATGGTCCAATTGGTCTTCAGTAAATGCTATTAAAAGAGGTGTTTCTGTATTGAGTATCAGGCTATAAAAAATATGTATATGGGTCAATTTAAGTAGGATGCAGCATCTAGATATTAATATTGTTATGCCCTAGCCATACGGTGTTTGTTGCATTTTTGAGGTACTCGGGTTTTATGATCTTATGTGTATTTGATTATTAATAAAATTTATATATATTTGCATTCCATGAGCCAAGTGTTATTTTTTCTTTATTTGGCTTTTTTGTTATGACTATTCTACGGGATGTGGCCAAGCCGTTTTTGGCTTTAGGTTCATTGGATTAAAATGTATACAACAATAAAAATAGCAAGCTGGACAGAAAAATAGCAAACCAAAGAAATACAAGCTGGAACTTAGCTTCTGCTGGGAAGACAGGTCACAAGAATGATCCAGGAGTGAACTAGACCAATACTGGTACATTGACAGGTGGCATGGAGCAAAGATCTAAGTGGAGTTAAATAGAGCAGCCAGCTAACGAATTAACCTCGTCACCTGTGGAAGGAAACTCAGAAACACCCACCAGAGGAAGTCCATGGACAGAACCAGCCGAAGTACCATTCATGACCACAGGAGGGAGCCCAACAACAGAATTCACAACAGTTTTCACCCACTCCCAAACTTGAGTGATAGTGGGCTTCATCATGCGTCCAGCTGGTGTCAGGTCATGATTGCCAGCAGCCATCCATTTATTCCACTCTTCTCACATGTAGACTTAAATGGCTTGTTTATAGAAACAGAGGTTGCAGCTGGCTTTTAAGCCCCACTGGAATTACCGCGAGATGGGTCGTCACTTCTTTAAACACCTTTTTTGTGTTTTCACTAATATGTGCTCTGAACTGGTCTAGCACTAACAGGGCTGTTTTTTCTAAGCCCTCCAGGACATTTGGACAACACTATGTCAACCCACAATCTCATTCCATTATCATCCATCCTTTCTCATGAACGTGGACAAAAACTCCTTGTGGGATAGCTTCTTTGGGCATGTTCTTTTAATAATTAACATTGATGGCAGTTTCGTGCCATCGGCATAGCAGGATAACACAACTGTGTAATGTTTTTTTTTCATGTCCTGCATTTTTTTTTTTACCGTTAAGGTTTTGACACCCTTTGCATCAACAGTCCTGTTTGAAGGCACATCAAAGGTTAGAGGGACTTCATCTAAATATTCCCAATGTGTCCTAATTCAAATCTCGTTTTCTTTCTGCTGTCCGCTATAAACTTGTGGAAAAACAGAATCTTGGCTTCATATTCTTTTGGCATTTTTTGCACAATTCTAGTTTTGGTGCACATAGCAAGGCTACATCTCTTCATATATCTGAAGCACCATGATGGTGATCCAGTGAAGTAATTGATGCCTTTCTCAGCAGCAATCCTCTTGGTTTCGCATATTATCATTTTTGTTGACACCGAAAGGCCATGGCCACACAAGGCCCATTCGTACAAATAAATAAACAATCCAGACAATGTTTGGAATGAATGGCCGTGACATTTATTTTTGAGTTAATTGAAATTCAATAACACACCAGATTTTCCTTTAAATTAACTCTTAAAATGACCGAAAGTTTAATCACCGTAAAACCAATCCACCCAATAAGGGCGATTTTTACAAACGCCAGGGCTCAAAGAGACATGGCCCCCTCCCACCCCACTATACCACAGCCATTTTTCCACCATTGTCTGCAGATTTAAATTAAATATGTCTAAGCCTATGTCTGAAAGATGAATTAAATTGTTTCTACAAAACCCAGGCAAAAATCCTTCCAGGTCTTCGTGTCTGAAAGAAAAACCATTAATCATAGGAAGAAATTTAGACATCTCTCTGTTAACTCTTTTCCGTTTCTTTTCCAAAAAGGAAAGTTTTCCTTTGCTCCATAGTAATCTGGGAATGATCTCTGAAAAAAAACAAAAGTGCAAGGAAAAAACTGCTTAAGACAAATGATGTCTGATCTCAAAATAGCTAGTAAATCAAGAGTTTTGATTTTCCCGAGATCATTTCCTGCTAAATGCAAAATAACCAAATCTGGTTAAGGGAGCTTACTAAAACATCTGTTAAATTCCATAACTAAATAACAGAATCGAATAGCACGTACTGGACATATGGGCCGAGAGCATATTTGAATCTCAAGCTCTCCTCATCTCATATAACGATGCTGAACTTCAGTGTAGTACTCCAAAATACATATAAATACCAAAGGAAGGAGTAAATGAAAACACTCACAAAAGAAATAAAATATAACTCTTTTTATTGAATACAAAACCAACAAACAAATATACCCTTTAAATAAAAAAGGGTGACAAGGAAAAGTAAGGAGGAAACGATGCCAGTACCCAGAGGAGATCCCAGCGATCAATAGTATGACATGGGTAAAATACAGGCAGCAGTACTTAGGCGCAAACTAACACCCATATATAAATATCAGTATCAAAAATATCTCACATACTATGCGCCCATGTGGAGCTGCCCCCAAAGTAGAAAACATAAGTAAAGTGCAGTGCATTGCTTACCCATAATAAGTCTTGATCAGCAGGGATCCCCCCGCAACCCCTGATGCGCGTTTCGCGTGCCCGCTTTTTCAAAAGGGGAAGTAGCATACTAATCCCATCCAAAAAACCCATTTATAGAGCCACGGCACGCCAATATCCTGTGGCGCATGCGCACATGACCCCACGCACAATGAACAAGTCCCTCCCGCCGCTGTCAAAACACACACTGCGCATGCGGGTGACCAATCACCCCATGACGTCAAGTGACATGCGCAGTGCGCGTACTCAAGAATGCATGGAAAAAATATTTAGAGATAACAAATGATATTAAAGTGTATAAAACTAAATATCGGCAAAAAAAGCCCATCGAAAATGGATGACGCAACAAATGTCACAAGTGAATTAGTAACAATGTAAATGCGACACAACATACAAATATGCACATATAGTATAATTAGTGAAGACACAGATACAGTATTGCTGAAGAAAATGCCAACAATATATATGAAAAAAGTACCAAGTAATACATATAAATGTGAGAAAACATCCAGGTTATGGAAGGGGATGTGGATCCAAATCCGCAAATTCTCTTAACACTGGTCTGACAAGTGGAGTCCAAAAATGGGTATGATAAATTCATCAATAAGACAACATCTCGAACATTGAATAAAATAAGAAACTAAATAGGACAGAAAAACAACAATAATTAAAAACAGGAAATATATCAAAATTAGGGCGGACTCAAAAGATTATTCTAAGGGGATATATATAATTGCAGAAAAATGAATCTAAACACGCACAAGACTGTGGGGCCACATCTTACATATAACCGTCACTCAGATTAATCAGAGAAAGGGTGTTAAACTCAGCTTTTCATTTAGTCCCTTCGGGGACATGGTATCTAGGATGGTGATCCATTTACATTCACGCAGTGCTAGGATTTGCCGAACATCACCACCTCTAATGCCAACGCGAATTTGATCAATACCTCTAACCCTCAGGCCACTGGGGTCAGATCCGTGACAAACCCTGAAGTGCCTTGGTATGGTTTTTAATGTAGACACATCCGACACCTCCTTCGCCGCTAGTAATGTCACGTACATGCTCCCGAGTTCTGATTTTCAATTCTCTGGACGTGAGACCAATATATATTCTGGGGCAGGGGCAAGTAGCATAATAAATAACATATGAGGTTTTACAGGAAATATAATCATGAATCTTGTATTCCCTGCTCCCATCGGATAATATAAAAGTCTCACATCTCAGTATATTCGGACATGCGACGCATGAACCACAGGGGAAGCAACCGTGTTTAGGACCACCTAAATTAAACAAGGTCTTTTGTTTTGCCACATAGTGGCTTCTTACCAGGTGATCTCTTCTCTTAGATTTTTGCTTCTCCTCTGTGTCACACATGGAACAAGGGGTACTATTGATCGCTGGGATCTCCTCTGGGTACTGGCATTGTTTCCTCCTTATTTTTACTTGTCACCCTTTTTTATTTAAAGGGTATATTTGTTTATTGGTTTTGTATTCAATAAAAAGAGTTATATTTTATTTCTTTTGTGAGTGTTTTCGTTTACTCCTTCCTTTGGTATTTATATAAATTCCATAACTAGTTTATCCCAAGCCATGCCTCGAATGCTGTGCCAAAAAACTTGCACAGTTTAATTGCTGAACGAAAGGTTCTCGGAGTACGAAAGTTTGTCTGGCCCTCTTCTGCGCCCAAAACACATAGGAATGTCCTATAATCCAGACAACCTTGGGACCTGAAATCAAACTCAAAGTTAATTTTCATATAGATCATGTCGCACATAAAGTTTAAATCTATCCGATTACCATCTGCCCAATTGCATTATCTCAGAATCTTGAAACTTGCTGCCTCCATTGCTGCTCCTATCCTAAAAGAATGTGAGGTAAACCTCAAATGCTCTTTTCCCAGCAACCATAAACGTTTAAAGAGTTAAATTGAAAAACGGTTGCAGGGGTGCCATCTAAGTGAATAAACAGTGGGCCAGGAACACAAGGCCTCAAATTCAACCATTTGCTGGTGTTGGCTACTGGGCAAAATATTTGCTCTGGCATATAATCAATTTTTAATCTAAAACCCCTACCTAGTTGATCGGTTTTAGATCTTCTGACAAATAAAATTAAATGAGAATCCAATAATGTCACATCTGAAGCCATAAGCCCAGACGGATCCGATTTTCTTGATGAAACTAACTCGCCTACCCGTAAAGCCCCGAAAAATGCTAAAGAAAAAGCCGAGGAAAACAAAAGGGTTTAAAAAGAATTGAGACAAACTTTCTGAAGAGATAGGCAAAGGTCTTTTAAAAGTGGAAGGGAAATAGGGCATCTAGAATCCGGTTTGAAATTACTTCTTTTGAATCCCTTTAAGAATTGTTTAATCGGGAATAGACCCGTCAAAGGGACTTTGCCAAATAATTTTAGAAAAAATGACACGCCGGCAAGAGATTTGGCCACCGCCGAGTATGACAGACCTTTGTTACATAAAAATTCTGCAAATCTCAAGCCAGAAATAGGACTGGAAATACTAAAATTAAAATTATTCAGACTACAAAACGTGATCCATTGTTGCCATGTGGCCGAATAATCAGCCCATGATCGTGCGGACAATGAATGCTCAATAAAATAAGGTATTCGTTCAAGACTATGTCCCAAATCTCCTGTGGGCAAGGCGTCGCATCCACGTCTGCGTTGGGCACCTGTTGGCGAAGTAATTGCCATTGGTGATAACAGAGAGAATCTGTAATCAATGCTAGTACACTTGGCCTCAAATTGGCTTTCAACCAGATATTAAATTTTAGGCAAATCAAAACTAGTTGTCTTAGGATCCTAGTAGCCCATAAATTTTTGGAAGATAGGATGTTAATAGAAAAAATAACGTTATTATTGGAAAGAATTAATATCCTAGCATTTTTCATTTGGTGACCCCAGAGATGTAAGCCAACGAAAATAGAAAAAAGTTCCAAAACCTTAGTATTTCCAGGTACTTGGTTCACTATCCATGAATCTGTCCAAAGATGAGCGAACCAATGAGTAGAAAATAGAATTCCACAGCCCTTGTTGCTATTGGAGGAAAAAGCAAAGGGTAAAGTATCGGCCAGAACAAATGAAGATTGCAAACAAGATTTGCCATTGAAACCCGATATGAAAGAAAGCCAAATTTTTGAGTCTTCTTTCAAATCTGAAGAAACCCTAATATGAGTCTCGGGGGATGAAAGTCCTATAGTTGCATAATACAGCCGTCTAGAAAAAACTCTTCCCATGGGAATAACACGTAAGGCGAAATTCAAAAGGCCTAACAAAGATTGCATTTCCTTTAAAAGTTACCTTCTTTTTTGTCAAGAATTTCTCCAAAGATTCGTGTAATTTCAAAAATTTTTCCTCAGGAAGCCTGCATTTCGTCTTGCTGGAATCCAGGGAAATGCCTAAATATTCAATCACGTTCATAGGTAGGCATGTTTTATCATCATGAGCAAGAGGTACCCCGAAGTTGTCGCACATACTGATGAAGCCATTTAGCATTGCTAGGCAATTTTCAGAACCGGGAGGACCAACAAAAAGAAAATCGTCCAGGTAATGGAGAATACCAGCATCCCGAGTGTTGGATTCTAAAACCCAATGTAAAAAGGATGAAAAACTTTCAAAATAGAAACAAGATAAAGAAAAACCCATGGGGAGACATCTATCAAAGAAAAATTGCTTCTCAAAATGAAAACCCAAAGAATCAAAACCTGATGGATGAACAGGAAGCAACCTAAATGCGGATGTAATGTCAGATTTCGCCATTAATGCATTCCTGCCAAATTTTCTGAGTAAATCAATAGCTGTGTCAAACGATGAGTAAGTAACTGAACATAAAGTTTTATCAACCTCATCATTCAGTGAGGAACCCTGGGGGCATGATAAGTGGTGAATCATACGAAAGCTACCTAACTCCTTTTTTGGCATGATACCAAGGGGGGAAATGTGGAAATTAAAAAGGGGGGGGGGGGTAGGGAAAGGAAAAGGTAGGATAGGGCTGACTAGAGAAGTTGGGGGAGTATTAACAGCATCCCCCAAAGCTTCTGACAAAACACTCTTTATGATGTCCCTAAGTTGATTATTAAGCATCTCACCCCATCCTGAAGATTTTCCTCTGGACATCCATTCAGCTGGGCAGTCAGTACTCCAACCCTGAAGAGAGGGTGAAAACAGCTGTGGATCCGCTGGCTGTGAAGAAATCAACCCGTCGTCCGAAACCTCTTCCTGGATGTTGACAGGCGACGCTGGAGGCTGGGCGCTGGAGACCGGAGCTGTGGCGGAGGTTACCACCTGACAAGCCGATGCCGCAGCAGCGCTTTTACGGCTACGGGGGGCGAGTGACCTGCAGGCAGCTTCAGATGATGTTGCCGGTGCTGCCCGATGGCAACGCTGAAAGTCTTGCGCTGGACTGCGAGACTTCGCGGCAGATGGGCGGCGGGACCTTCTGCGCACGTCTGCTGGATCTCGGCGGCAATGGCGGCGAGTACGACCTCCTGGGCGTCTTCCTCCTCCCCCGGCTGGAATGATTCGCCGCTGCATTCTCTTCTTGACCCGACGGCTGGACCTGAGGTCGCGACTCAGAGGGAAGGGGGACGGTGTCAGAAGCTGCAGGTAAAGGTTTAATAGCTAGGCAGCTCTTAAGCCTGTCCGCCCCATCCTCCTGGCCAGCCCTCGTCAGGATCTGCTGCAAAAGGCTCTCCATTCTTCTCCTGATATGTTCGGTTTCTTCAGAATACTGTTGAATGGAGTAACACAGCACCAACAGGGCTTTTTATAATCTACAAAAAGCCCGCCAATACTAAACCAGCAAATGAACAACCGTTATTTTAGGCACCAAAAAACTGGAAATAACCGATTCCAACTGCTCATGGCCTTAATGCCACAGCTAACTTGACCTCCAAATGACCTCACAAACCACAGTTAAAATCATATAGAAATCGTTCCTCCAGGGCCTGTGAGGCCATGAGACACCCCCCCCCCCCCCCCAGCCCATAATGTTTTATTATGTACGGGGGAGAGCCGACATAATTTCTATGGCGTGTGATCCACTCTTTTGTTTCCACGTCAAACTTTGGTCACTTTGCACCACGCCCACGAAGAACAGATTTGCTCTTTCCCGCTTTTTGCAGCTCATCCTCCTGTTTCCTCTACTCTATTTTTTTTCAGTTGGAGGCAGTCGAAAATGTCTCTCCGCTGCTCTGTTCCCATGCTCTTTAGCATATTTTATAACATCCAGTTTAAAGGAAATTTTATATGCCAGCCTTTTCTGCTTTGACGTTCTTGAAAAATGCACAATATGCTGCAGCCAACTGTACGGTATTTTTCTGCAACAAAATACAGTATTGAAACAACTGTCTGCTCTGTAGTTCATAGTTATGGGGGCATTGAAACTGATAACACAAATTAATATTATTGCTGCAGAAAAGACATGGGCTGCTCATCCAAAAATCACAAGTTGATCTAGTGGTGTTAGGCAAAAATATACTGTGTTCAGCTGAACAAGACGTCACGGCGAATCTGTGTGTCCATGACTTTAAATACTCTAACATTAAAGGTGTGAAGTTAAGTGCCAACCACCACCACAGCAACAGTGAACCAGCAGGGTGTATACCTGGTGCTCCACAGTACCCATACTGCAAGGCTGGAGACTGTAAGAGGGGTTCTGCCCATTTTTGCTCTCTAAGGCCTCTTTCAGACGTCCAGATAATTCAGGTACCGGAGAAATCGGTACCGGAATTATGTGTCCATGTGCTCACGTAGCACATCAGTGTGGCACACGTGCGGCATCCGTGTGCCGCCTGAAGACCACACGGACCGTGCAGGAGAGACAGCGCTACACTAAGCGCTGTCCCCCCTGTGTGGTGCTGAAGCCGCATTCATCTCTTCTCCCCCGCAGGAGAGAAAAGATGAAAGATTTTTTTTTTTTTGTTAAAAATAAAGTTTTCTTGTGACTCCCCCCTCCCATCCCCCGTGCGCCGCCCGGCCCCTTGCATAGAAATACTCACCTAGCTCCCGCGATGTCTCCTCTCTCCTCTCAACGCTGGCAGCTTCTCCTGTGTGAGCTGTCACGTGGGACCGCTAATTACAGTGAGGAATATGCACTTATTCCCCCACTGTAATGAGCGGGACCACGTGACCACGTGACCAATCACACAGGAGAAGCTGCAGCCGCTGAGAGGAGACATCGCTGGAGCTGGGTGAGTATTTCCTGGCCAGCCGGGGGAGCGTACAGGGGATGGGAAGCGGGAGGGGCGCATAAACTTTATTTTTAAGGTGAAAGAAAAAAAAAAAAGATGATTCATCCCTTCTTTCCAGCAAAGGCTGCTGGGATGGAGGGATGAATTCTGGATTCAGCACCACACGCAGGGGGGACAGTGCTTAACTATAGCGCTGTCTCTCCTGCGGGCGGTACCTGCACACGGAGGAGAGTGCACACTGTTCTCCGTGTGCACATGTGCGGCACGTATTGCGGTACGTGCTGCCGGCGAAAAACTGACATGTCTCCGTGTTTTCAACACGGACACACGGTCCGTAAAAACACGGAGACATGTGCATAAACCCATTCTTTTGAATGGGTCTATGTGTGTCAGTGTCTCCGGTACGTGAGAAAACGGTCAGTACACGTACCGGAGACACTGATGTCTGAAAGAGGCCTAAGAGGTTCTAGCGTGATGTGCTAGCGGCTTCTAAACATGAGGTTCTTAGTTTAACATTTTGATTAGTTTCATTTTGCCTAGTGGCATTAGATCAACTTATGATTTTAGATATGTGGCCCATATCTGTTTCTACACCTACACATGATGAATGAAAAACATTGTTATGGGGGATCTTCGGCTGAAGCACTGTTATGGGTGATCTGTGGTTATGCACTGTTATGGGTGATCTGTGGTTATGCACTGTTATGGGGATCTGCATGGTACACACTTATTGGGGATTTGTGGTGACGCACTGGTATTGGTATCTGTGGTGACGCACTGTTATTGGGGATCTGTGGTGACGCACTGTTATGGGGGATCTGTTGTGATGCACTGTTATGGGGATCTGTGGTGACATACTGTTATTGAGGATCTGTGGTGAAGCATTGTTATGGGGGATCTGCAGGTTACAAACTTGTGGGGGGATCTGCAGATGATGCACTGTTATGGGGGATCTGTGAATTACTGTACAGTGCATGGAGTACCATACATTGTGACTACCATCCCCCTCATCATTAGGAATACACCCATGTACTTGGGTACATGGGTGTATTCTGAAAGATGAGGGAGGTGGTAGTCACAGTTGCAATAAACACTTTGGTCACATTTCAATCTGTCCCTATTTACACCAAATATGGCTACAACCACCATCATCCATCAGAATTCACCCGTTGGCATAGTGTATTCTGAAGGATGATGGGGGTTGTGCTTCCCTTCAATATGTGCTCACCTCTCCCAAGGATCTCGGACTAGTGTAAATTAGAAGTGCTAAACTATACATTTTGCAGGGGACAGATATCGAACTGGTGGAGTCAGCTCAGCAACAGTTCCCTAAACCAATCAATATCCATCCCTGCTTTTGGTCTCCGTGTGCAGTAGAGCCCAGAGTTCTGCCTGCTGCCAGCTAGTAGTTGCCGGTAACTACTGCAGCGCATGTGCAGATTGAGAGCTCAGTGACCGAGAGCTCCATCTGCGCATGCGCTGGTTCGGTGGCCATTTTCTTGAAGTCCTGTCGGATAAACACAGGCGCTCATTACATAAAAAGGTAGTTATTAACCCCTTCATGACCTTGGAATTTTTCATTTTTCCGTGTTCGTTTTTCACTCCCCTCCTTCCCAGAGCCATAACTTTTTTATTTTTCCGTCAATTTGGCCATGTGAGGGCTTATTTTTTGCGGGACGAGCTGTACTTTTGAACGACATCATTGGTTTTAGCATGTCGTGTACTAGAAAATGGGAAAAAAATTCCAAGTGCGGTGAAATTGCAAAAAAAAGTGCAATCCCACACTTGTTGTTTGGCTTTTTTGCGAGGTTCACTAAATGCTAAAACTGACCTGACATTATGATTCTCCAGGTCAGTATGAGTTCATAGACACCCTAAAATGACTAGGTTATTTTTTACCTAAGTGGTGAAAAAAAATTTCAAACTTTGCTAAAAAAAAAAAAAATTGTGTCATTTTCCGATACTCGTAGCGGCTCCATTTTTCATGATCGGGGGTCGGTTGAGGGCTTATTTTTTGCATGCCGAGATGACGTTTTTAATGATAGCATTTTGGTGCAGATACGTTATTTGATCGCCCGTTATTGCCTTTTAATGCAATGTCGCGGCGACCCAAAAAAACGTAATTCTGGCGTTTCAAATTTTTTTCTCGCTACGCTGTTTAGCGATCAGGTTAATGCTTTTTTTTAATTGATAGATCGGGCGATTCTGACCACGGCGATACCAAATATGTGTAGATTTGATTTTTTTTTATTGATTTATTTTGATTGGGACGAAAGGGGGGTGATTTAAACTTTTAAATTTTTTTTATTTTTTTCACATTTTTTTTTTACCTTTTTTTCTTACTTTTGCCATGCTTCAATAGCCTCCATGGGAGGCTAGAAGCAGGCACAGCACGATCGCCTCTGCTACATAGCAGCGATCTGCTGTTTGCTGCTATGTAGCAGAAAATCAGGTGTGCTGTGAGCGCCGACCACAGGGTGGCGCTTACAGCTACCGGCGCTCAGTAACCATAGAGGTCTCAATGACCTCTATGGTTACAAGGTACAAACATTGCCGACCTCCGATCATGTGACGGGGGTCAGCGATGACGTCATTTCCGGCCGCCCGGCCGGTTGCGGTAGTTAAATGCCGCTGTCTGCGTTTGACTAGTTAATAGGCGCGGGCAGATCGCGATTCTGCTTGTGCCTTTTACGGGCACATGTCAGCTGTTCAAAACAGCTGACATGTTCCGGCTTTGATGCGGGCTCACCGCCGGAGCCCGCATCAAAGAGGGGCTTCTGACCTCGGACGTACTATCCCGTCCGAGGTCAGAAAGGGGTTAAGGTTGAAGGGAGACTTTAAGTCCATCTAGTTCAACCCATAGCCTAACCTAACATGCCCTAACATGTTGATCCAGAGGAAGGCAAAAAAAAACATGTGGCAAAGAGTAAGCTCCACATTGGGGAAAATCACGGGTATTACATACCTGGTAATGTGTTTTTTCATGAGACATGACGGCACCATGAGAGAGGGGATCCGCCCTTCAAGGACAGGAAATATTCAAGATAAAAGGGGCAGCTCCTCTCTCCACATCAGTTGTTTTACAGAGTACAAGAGGAACTCAGCAGGTTAGTGTACACATAAATGCTCATAATGCACCCAACTAATGACGTGATCAAAAGGGTGGGAATATAATGGTGTCATCATGTCTCATGAAAAAACACATTACCAGGTATGTAATACTCGTGTTTTTCCATCATACCTGATGGCACCACGAGAGACTTACAGAGATTTGTATTCTCTTTAGGTAGGGATCACTGTTTGTAACAAATGTGAGATCAGAGGTAGCAGATAGGTCTAACCTATAATGTTTAAAAAATGTAGACGGAGAGGACCAAGTGGCCGCCTTACAGATTTGGTCGATGGTAGCATCTGCTCTCTCCGCCCACGACGTCGCCATGGCCCTCATGGAGTGGGCTTTTAGACCCTGTGGAACAGCCCTGCCTGCACTACTATATGCTAGTATAATTGCCTCTCTCACCCATCTAGCGATAGTTTGTTTTGAGGCTTTAAGACCCTTTCTTGACCCCTGGAATGAAACAAAGTCCTCTGTCTCCTCCAGGATTTTGTTGCCTCTACTGCAAGATACATCTGACATCTAGGCAATGGAGCCTCTCCTCTTTTTTGTTGCTAGGGTTAGGGAAAAGAGGGATATATTCTGAGCCCTATGGTATCTTGACACCACCTTGGGGAGATATGCTGGATCTAACTTTAATACAACCCTATCGTCCATAATTTGTGTATGGAGGATCTGCCGATAACACGTGTAAATCCACAACCCTATTGGCCGATGTAAGTGCCACTAACAAGGCTGTTTTAATGTTAGTAGTTTATCTGATGTTGTATTTAATGGCTCAAAGGGGCTTTCTGTCAAAGCTGTCAATACTAAATTTAGATCCCATGGTGGAGTAGGGGATGGAAGAGTCAGCTCTACTACAGGCTCGGATAAACCGGGTCACCCGCCTATTGCTTGACAGGTCACAGTTAAATAAGGCTTCTAAAGCTGAAATGTGAGGGTACTAACAGCCAATCCCAGATCTAAACCCTTTTGCAGGAACTCCAGTATTGCTATTATCGGGACCTCCCCTTCCATATCCTCTTTCCATATCCTCCCATAAGTCCTGGTCGTTACTGGTTTTCAGCTAATAAGTAAGATGGATATTAAACCAGCTGAAAACCCTTCTTTTTCTAACAACGACCTTTCAAATGCCAGGCTGTCAAATGCAGCCCGGAGTTCTGTGGGTGGCTAAAGGGACCCTGTATTAGAAGGTCCTGGTCCTCTGGGAGAATCCATGGGTCCGTCACTAACATCACTCTCAGCCAGTAAAACCATGGTATTTTTGGCCAAAAGGGAGCTATTACAATCACTCTGGCCTTGTCCTCCCTGATCTTCTTGAGAACTGCTGGTATTAGACATATCGGTGGGAAGGCATACAAGAGTCCTGATGTCCATTCTATGCTGAAGGCGTCTACTGCCAACGGGCTGTTTGCTGGGTTTAGAGAGCAGAACTTTTGCACTTTTTTTGTTGGCTTTTGAGGCAAAGAGGTCTACACTGGGTCTTTCCCACATGTGTACTATTTGTTGAAAAATTGACTTTCAGGGACTATTCTCCTTGCCTCAAGCTGTTCCTGCTTAGAAAGTTTGCTCTCAGGTTGTCTACACCTCGGATATGCAGGGCCGATAACGAGAGGAAATTCTGATCTGCCAGAGCCATAAGTTTTTTGGTTATCTGCATCAGTGACCGAGAACGGATGCCCCCTTGGTGGTTTACATATGCGACCACTGTTCGGTTGTCTGATAGAACTCTCACATGATGCCCTGTTAAGTGTGGAATTAACCTCCTTAGCACTTTTTCAATTGCTAGGAGTTCCCACTCGTTTGAGGATAGATGTTTTTCCTCTTGAACCCAGGGTGAGCTCCCCCACCCCCAAGGACTGACGTCGGTTGTGATTATTTGGGAGGCTGTGTATGTCCAGGGGACTTCTCTCGGAGAGACCGGGAGAATGAGCTTCCGCTCTAGCTGCCCCTGAAGTTCCAGGTCGTTTTGCAGCACTCACCATTGCAGTTCTCTTGCATGGAACTGGGCCCATTTTACTGCTGGTATGCAGAGGTTAGGGACCCTAACACTGACATGGTTTTTCTTAAAGTCATTTCTGGCTTTTTTTATTGTTGTTATAATTATTTGTTTGATCTTTTCCTCTTTCTCCTCTGGGAGACGACACTCCTGCGCCACCAAATCCACAGTTATCCCCAAGAAATTCTGGACCATCGCTGGCTCCAGTTTGGATTTTTTGAGGTTCAGTTGCCATCCTAGTGTCTGTAGTGTGTCCATCACTATTCTAACTTGCTCCTGACAGAAAAATTATTCCCCACCTTCAGGAAGTCGTCTAAATAAGGTATTATCAGAGTATCTTTCTCTCTGAGATGTACTGTGACCTCTGCAATCAACTTTGTAAATACTCGTGGGGCTATTGCTATCCCAAAGGGCAGAGCCCTGTACTGAAAGTGACGTAACTGGGACCCCATCTGAACTGCCACCCTGAGAAACTTGCGATCTTGTTGTCTGATTGGGACCTGCTAATAAGCATCCTTTAGGTCTAGGACTGACATGTAACACTGAGTGTGACAATCTGACTGCACTCTGATGTAATCTGAGCGCAGTCCAATAGTGACCGTGAGGACGGAAGACTGAGACAATCTGACTGCACTCTGATGAAATCTGAGCGCAGTCCTATAGTGACCGTGAGGACGGAAGACTGAGACAATCTGACTGCACTCTGATGAAATCTGAGCGCAGTCCTATAGTGACCGTGAGGACGGAAGACTCGGACAGAGAGTGGACCCTCTGGGTCACGGTACTGATACACCCAAGGGCGAGCGAACCCGAGATGACAACCCCTATACAGGGATAGTTGGGGAGCAGGCCCGAGGGGAACAATACCGCAACAGCTGGCACCAAGAGGGACGGCTCTGGAAAGGACAGAAGGGAAGGACGGAAGTGGAGGAGAAATCCTGGGAATGAAAGTAAAAGGGAGAGGGGAGGAAGGGACGAACCAAGGGAGACAGGCTGGGAAAACGGAGGGAAGACAGGAGGAGAATGAGCCTGAGCAAACGGACCAGACCGGAGCAGAAAAGGATCTGAACCAGACAGGGCCAAACGAAGGTACAAACTGCACACAACAATCATGCACCTCCATTATGGAGGCGAGGCCTGATATAGCCCAAAGAAGTACCTGATTGGTGGAGACAGGAGCAGGGAGGGTCCGAAATGGTTAAATGGAGGAAGAAGTGCACGCCCGCGTCCTAAGGCGCATGTGTGGAGCAGGTACAGGACGGGAGGGAAGAGGAGTGCGCACCTCACGCCGAAATCCCCGAGCAGCAGGAAGAGGACGCGGGGAACCGGCGCGACACTGAGAGCGGCGAGGAGAAATGGAGAGAGCGGGACTGATAGGAGAAGCGGCCGCAGCGTCAGAGGAGGCCGGTATGACCGTACCCCCCCTCCTAAGACTCCCCCCTCCGAGACTGGCTGTGAATCTTCTCAGAATCCGTGAAGTATTAACGTTCTCCCTAGGCTCCCACGACCTCTCCTCAGGGCCAAACCCCTTCCAATCAATAAGATAGAAGACCCTTCCTCTAACCCTCTTCATGGCCAGAATATCCTTTACTTCAAAATCATTGTCAATGCTAAAGGGCTGAGGGGAGTCCATGGGTGCAGGAGAGAATCGATTAAGAATGAGAGATTTCAAGAGCGAGACATGGAAGACGTTAGGGACTCGGAGAGAAGCCGGCAATCTCAATCTATAGGCCACGTTGTTAATACGTCCCAAAATCTCGAAGGGACCGATGTATCGAGGGCTCAACTTGTAGGAAGGAATCTTCAAGCGAATGTGTTTAGTCGAAAGCCAGACCTTGTCACCAGGATGATACGGCGGAAGATCCCTCCTCCTTTTGTCGGTGTGTCTCTTCATCTGGGCTGCAGTCCGAACAAGAGCCTCCTTGGTCTCTCTCCAAATTTGGGAAAATTCAGAAGAAAAAGCGTCTGCTGCCTCCGGAGGCCAAACATTGTGAACCGCTCCTTTCCGGGTAAGAGCGGCGAGAGGCTTGGTCACAGAAGAGAAATGCGGAATGAATTGTCTATAGTAGTTAGCGAAGCCCAAAAATCGTTGGATGGCCTTCACTCCAATAGGACGAGGCCACTTAAGTACAGCAGATAGCTTCTCGGGATCCATCTCCAACCCCATGTCAGAAATAATATATCCCAAGAAAGGCAAAGAAGTCTGTTCAAACAAACACTTCTCGATCTTTGCGTAGAGGCGATTCTCCCGAAGCCGCTGTAGAACCAGACGAACACTTCTTCTGTGAGAGGACAAGTCGGGTGAAAAAATAAGGATGTCGTCAAGATACACCACCACACAAGAATACAGTAGATCACGGAAGATCTCATTCACAAATTCCTGGAAGACCGCTGGAGCGTTACAGAGACCAAAGGGCATGACCAGGTATTCATAGTGGCCATACCGGGTGTTGAAGGCAGTCTTCCACTCGTCTCCAGCGCGAATTCGGATCAAATTATAGGCTCCGCGTAAATCTAGTTTGGAGAAAATTCGGGCTCCTCTCAGTCGGTCGAACAGTTCAGGAATCAGCGGTAGGGGATACCTATTCTTGACTGTGATGGCATTCAGACCTCGGTAGTCTATACATGGCCGAAGGGATCCATCTTTCTTCCGAACGAAGAAAAAACCGGCTCCAGCTGGAGAAGAGGACTTCCGGATGAAACCCTTGGCTAAATTCTCTCGGATGTATTCTGACATGGCTAAGGTCTCTGCCGGAGATAACGGATAGGTTCTTCCCTTGGGAAGAGTAGATCCAGGAATTAACTTGATAGGGCAGTCATAGGCTCGGTGTGGAGGAAGACACTCCGCCTCCTTTTTATCAAAGACATCGTCAAAGGAGAGATAGGCAGAGGGAAGACTAGGAAGATTGACGGGTGCTTGGGGAAGACCTGGACGGGAGACGGACAGCAGATAACGTTCATGACAACCATGACCCCAGCGGAGTATCTCTCCAGAGCGCCAATCAAGAGCTGGTTCGTGCGACCTGAGCCAGGGTAGACCCAAGAGCAGAGCGTGGGAAAGATTAGGCAGAACATAAAATGCTATCCTCTCCTGGTGTAGAGCTCCAATCTGCATGTCCAACTCGAGAGTGACCATCTTGATGGAAACAGCTAGGGGTCTGCCATCCACTGCGGAAATCAAACGCGGAGTCTCAAGAGTAACCACAGGTATCCGAAATTTGTTCACCTCCTCCTGCCGAATGAAATTACCAGCGGCACCCGAGTCCACATACGCCTCCACAGACCTACGCTCAAGACCTACAGAAATCAAAGCTGAAATAGTTAGGGGTAGAGAGGAATTTGAATCACCTAGGAAGGCCTCTCTTACCTGGCCTAGGTGGAGGAGTTTCCCGGCCTCTCTGGACAGGAACGCAGGAAATGATTTACCCCTCCGCAATAAAGACACAAGCCCTGCGCCAACCTCTCCCTGCGACGCTGCTCCGACAACCTAACTCGATCCACCTGCATAGGTTCAGGAGCGGAAGAAGCAGAGGACTTGACCGAGGAGGAACCAGGCACCCAATTAGTCCTAAAGGATCTCCTCTCCCTGACTAATTCTCGAGAGCGCTCCTGGAAACGTAAATCAATACGTGTGGCCAGGGATATAAGGTCCTCCAGGATAGTAGGGGTATCCCGACCTGCGAGCTCATCCTTAATCTTGGACGAGAGCCCTCTCCAAAAAGCCCCTACCAGTGCCTGGTTATTCCACCCAAGCTCAGAAGAAAGTGTCCGGAAGCGGATGGCGTATTGTCCAACAGTAAGGTTCCCCTGTTGAAGATTAAAGAGGGATTCAGTGGTAGATGCCACCCGACCTGGCTCATCAAAGACCTTACAAAATGTGTCCAGAAAAATCTGTATGCTGGCAACTACCGGGTCATCCCGCTCCCATAAGGGGTTAACCCAGGACAGAGCTTCTCCCTCGAGATGGAACACAATAAAGGCCACCTTAGCACGATCAGAGGGATATTGCTGGGGTAGGAGTTCGAAGTGTAGACGGCACTGGTTCAAAAAACCCCGGCACAATTTGGGATCGCCGCTGTATCAAGGGGGCTTTCCCAAACGAGGAGGGGGAAGGGGTACAGGATCTCGATGAGAGGCAGAAGCAGCGGCGGCAGACTGAAGAGAGTGAAGGCGGTCGTCGACCGATGCCATGTAAGTAAGAATATGGGACTGGGTATCTCGCTGCTGTGCGAGCTCCTGCTGGAGTCCCACCAGCAGAGGGGCGTTACCAGGATCCGAAGTCTGTAGGGCGGTTAAACGAGAGTCCATAGACTTCATAACAGACATAATACGGGTCTGATTCTCCCGTAAGAACAACAACTCCTTCTGGGTTGCTGCGGAGGCACCAGCGGGGTCCATGGCCTGATTGTACTGTGACAATCTGACTGCACTCTGATGTAATCTGAGCGCAGTCCAATAGTGACCGTGAGGACGGAAGACTGAGACAATCTGACTGCACTCTGATGAAATCTGAGCGCAGTCCTATAGTGACCGTGAGGACGGAAGACTGAGACAATCTGACTGCACTCTGATGAAATCTGAGCGCAGTCCTATAGTGACCGTGAGGACGGAAGACTCGGACAGAGAGTGGACCCTCTGGGTCACGGTACTGATACACCCAAGGGCGAGCGAACCCGAGATGACAACCCCTATACAGGGATAGTTGTGGAGCAGGCCCGAGGGGAACAATACCGCAACAGCTGGCACCAAGAGGGACGGCTCTGGAAAGGACAGAAGGGAAGGACGGAAGTAGAGGAGAAATCCTGGGAATGAAAGTAAAAGGGAGAGGGGAGGAAGGGACGAACCAAGGGAGACAGGCTGGGAAAACGGAGGGAAGACAGGAGGAGAATGAGCCTGAGCAAACGGACCAGACCGGAGCAGAAAAGGATCTGAACCAGACAGGGCCAAACGAAGGTACAAACTGCACACAACAATCAGGCACCTCCATTATGGAGGCGAGGCCTGATATGGCCCAAAGAAGTACCTGATTGGAGGAGACAAGAGCAGGGAGGGTCCGAAATGGTTAACTGGAGGAAGAAGTGCACGCCCGCGTCCTAAGGCGCATGTGTGGAGCAGGTACAGGACGGGAGGGAAGAGGAGCGCGCACCCCACGCCGAAATTCCCGAGCAGCAGGAAGAGGACGCAGGGAACCGGCGCGACACTGAGAGCGGCGAGGAGAAATGGAGAGAGCGGGACTGATAGGAGAAGCGGCCGCAGCGTCAGAGGAGGCCGGTATGACACTGAGGATATAGGAGTTTCACTGCTGATCTTATCGTCTCCAATTTGAATGATGGGATTATTAGATACCTGTTGAGGCCTTTCAAATTTATGATTGTTCTCCACGAATTGTCCGTTTTTTTTTAATAAGAAAAAAAGGGGAATAAAAACCTTCCAATCTTTCCTCTATTGGAACTTCTTCCAGGACATGTTTGGAAGGGGAAGTAACATTGCTCCTAGACAAACTCCTTTGTTTCTCTAGTGTGGACTGTACTGGAGTCTGCATGCATTTTCTTGGATGCCAATTGTGGGGTCAGGCCTCAAACTAAAATTCCACCATTTGACTGATCCACGCACTGGATGAGATCCTTTCCCAGGCTGGAATTAAGTGAGAAAATCTCTCACCTGAGAGGGACCGTCACTGGGAGGGTTTCTTGGTATCTTTGGAGGGCTTGCCAAAATAGAAGCCTTTCCCTCCTCTAGACCGCTTGTCAAAGTTGTTCCTGTCTCGGTCTCTATACTGCTCAAGCAATGAAGTGACAGCGCTCCATCCAGGTGTATAATGAAAGCGAATGAATTTATTAAGCCATACAGTAGCAACGTTTCAACCCTGGTGGGTCTTTGTCAAGCATACAGTGCAGTGCCTGGGTTCGGCTTTAAATAGGGTGTATGCCACGCAGGGCACCAATTTTTTTCTGCTTGGTCTCTATACTGCTGTCTTCTGAATTTTCAGCCTCTCTGAAAGGAGCGACGAAAGGGCTGGAATGGCTACTTTGTGAAATTCTTATTTTTGTTGCCGGCTTTTTCCAACACCTCATCCAATGCCGGTCCAAACTGGAAATTCCCATCACATGGCAAAGAGCAAAGTTTCATCTTTGCCTGTGTGTCTCCCGGCCAGCATTTAAGCCATATCGCACGGCGTCCTGTGTTGGCTAAGGCTGCTGACTTTGCAGCTAGTCTAGCTGAGTCTGCTGATGCCTCAGCTAGAAATACTGCCGCTGCTCTTATGGCCGGCATTGCCTCTAGGATAGTCTCTCTCTGGGAACCTTTTGTTCTACCTCATCCTCCAGGTTATCTATCCAGTTTTTTAGCGATCTGGCTACACAAGTGGCCCCAATATCTGGCCTTAGTGCCCCTGCCGAGGCTTCCCATACTGTTTTTAGGCAACTATCTGTTTTTCTGTCCAGAGGTTCTTTTAGAGAACCTGAATCCTCGAATGGCAGGGAAGATTTTCTGGCCACTTTTCAAATTGCCACATCAATCTTTGGAGCTGTATCCCAAGATGAGGATGCATCTTCCTCAAAGGGATATCTCCTCTTTAGGGAGTTGATTATCTGGGATTTTTTCTCCGGTTTTTGCCATTCCCTCTTAACAGGTTCCTGTAGCTGTTCATTAATAGGGAATAACCTCTGTTTTTTCTTTTGCAGACCACTGAACATAAGTTCTTGGGCTGCCTTTTTTGCTTTCTTGTCTACCAGCCACATGGTAGAGCGAATAGCTTATAGAAGCTTATTCGTAGCCTCCGCTGGAAATGTATCTTCCTCCTCTGAGCAACGAGCTGTGCACGCGTGCATCCTTCTCCCGGCCGCCTCTGACTCCTCCCTGCAGGCGATACGCGCCACAGTTCGAGTACTCACACTGGCACTCCTGCGCCAGACACCTCAATGCTGCCGCCTCCATCCTGAAAGGAATCACGCTGCAGGTACTCACACATAGTTCAGTTCATGGGGAAGGGGCTGCGCCGTACGCTCAACAGGAAGGCCATCAGTACCTCCAAGGAGCTTACCCTCCCCGGGCACCGATGTGCCTCGCAGGCTGCATGGCCATCATAGATCAACAGGGAGGGTACCATTATCATGACCTCCGTGGACCAAAAAGGGAGCAGCAGGTTTTATGGCAACAGGGAGGTTACACTAACTGTGGCCTCCGACGCTCTATCTTTACCCGGGCATTGCCTCACAGGCTGTGGCCATGCTTCACTCGGGGATGGATATACATAACCCCGAGCCGACTACCGAAACCTCGCGACGGGTGAAGCAAACTAATGTCTTCCCCAAACCACCCGACCCAGGCCCAGGCATCCTCTTCTGTCTTCATAAGTCTTCCATCTTGAGGGTTCCCCTTCAAGGACAGGAAACCAACTGATGTTGAGAGAGGAGCCGCCCCTTTTATCTTGAAGGTTTCCTGTCCTTGAAGGGTGGATTCCCTCTCTCATGATGCCGTCATGTATGATGGGAAAAAAATTCCTTCCTGACTCCACATACGGCAATCAGACTAGTTCCCTGGATCAACGCCCTATCAAGCAATCTAGTATATATAACCGCAACATTATACTTTTTAAGAAAGGTATCCAGTCCCCTCTTAAATTTAGGTAATGAATCACTCATTGCAACATCATACGGCAGAAAGTTCCATAGTCTCACTGCTCTTACAGTAAAGCATCCGCGTCTGTTATTATGCTTAAACCTTCTTTCCTCCAGACGTAGAGGATGCCCCCTTGTCCCTGTCTCAGGTCTATGATTAAAAAGATCATCAGAAAGGTCTTTGTACTGTCCCCTCATATATTTATACATTCAAATAAGATCACCCCTTAGCCTTTGTTTTTCCAAACTAAATAGCCCCAAGTGTAATAACCTATCTTGGTATTGCCGACCCCCAAGTCCTCCAATAACCTTGGTCGCTCTTCTCTGCACCCACTCTAGTTCAGCTATATCTTTCTTAAACACCGGAGACCAGAACTATACACAGTATGTGGTCAAACTAGTGACTTGTATAGAGGTAAAATTATGTTCTCCTCATGAGCAACTATGCCACTTTTAATGCATCCCATTAATGTATTTGCCTTTGTAGCAGCTGCCTGACACTGGCCACTATATGTGAGTTTGTCATCCACCCATACACCCAGGTCTTTTTCATTGATGGTTTTGCCCAGAGTTATACATCTTATTACTTCTACCCAAGTGCATGACCTTACATTTATCCCCATTAAAGCTTATTTGCCATTTATCAGCCTAAGCTTCTAGTTTACATAAATCATCCTGTAATATAAAATTGTCCTCCGTATTGATTACCCTGCAGAGTTTAGTGTCATCTGTAAATATTGAAATTCTGCTCTGTATGCCCCCACCATTGTCATTAATAAATATTTTAAAATGAAGAGGGCCCAATACTGACCCCTGAGGTACCCCACTGCTAACCGCTACCCAGTCCGAGTGTGCTCCATTAATAACCACCCTTTGTTTCCTATCCCTGAGCCAGCTCTTAACCCACTTACACATTTTCCCCTATCCCCATTATTCTCTTTTTATGTATACGGTGTGGCACCGTATAAAAAGCTTTTGAAAAGTCCATATACACTATGTTCACTGGGTTCCATTGGTCCAGTCCGGAATTTACCTCTTCATAGAAATTTATCAGATTAGTCTGACAGGAACGGTCCCTAGTAAACCCATGTTGATATTGGGTCATAAGGTTATTCCTCTTCAGATACTGCAGCATAGCATCCCTTAGAATACCCTCCAGGATTTTACCCACAGTAGAGGTTAAGTTTACTGGCCTATAATTTCTCAGTTCAGTTTTTGTCCCCCTTTTGAATATTGGCACCACATTTTCTATACGCCAGTCCTGTGGTACAGACACTGTTATTATGGAGTCTTTAAAGATTAAAAATAATGATCTATCAATGACTGTACTTAACACTGTAATGGCTTGTGAAATATATGAAAAAACACATGAGATTCTTAGCACAAGATTTGGCCAAAAGTTGTGAGCCCATCCACCAATCGTCATCTAATCTCAGAACGGATGGGTACCTGAGCTGACTGCCTAGTGTGAACACTTACCTATGGCTAATAACGTGGTAAAGCCTGCTTTTATAGGAAGCTCAGAACCAACTGTGTTAGGATGTAATTAAAATCACAACATTGGTGAAGGGCGGGGCGTTGATGTCAGAAAAAAAAAAAAGTACATAGTAGATATAGAAAAACTGACTGAACAGCAATCTAATCTGAACTGGTGCATAACCAAAAAAGTCATATAGCAAATAGATTAATGGCTGCACTCAAAATTAATCTGTGCTAGAGCAAGGAAATGTGCGATACATGAAATGGGAATAGCATAATGGCTTGTGAAATATATGAAAATACACATGAGATTCTTAGCACAAAATTTGGCCAAAAGTTGTGAGCCCATCCACCAATCGTCAAGGTAATCTCAGAACGGATGGGTACCTGAGCTGACTGCCTAGTGTGATTGCTGTTCAGTCAGTTTTTCTATATCTACTATGTACTTTTTTTTTCTGACTTGAACGCCCCGCACTTCACCAATGCTGTGATTTTAATTACATCCTAAGGCCGGCTTCACACACAGCGTATGAAAATACGGTCCGTATATTACGGCCGTAATACGCTGAAAAGTCCCGAAAATAGTGGTCCGTAGCTCCTCCGTAGGCAGGGTGTTTCAGCGTTTTTTGCGCATGGCATCCTCCGTATGTAATCTGTATGTCATCCGTACTGCGTGGTTTTATCGCAGGCTTGCAAAACCGACATACGGATATACAAGGGATCCATGTATTAAAAAAAAGAATATATATATATACTGTATATATATATATATATATATATATATATGTCAGTAGACACATATATGTATATATATTAATATTTCATCCAGCGCGATATAGCAGAAAGCCGGTAATTCAATTACCGGCTTTTGCTTTCTCCTTCCTAAAACCCGACATGATATGAGACCTGGTTTACATGCAGTAAACCATCTCATATCACCATTTTTTTTTTGCATATTCCACACTACTAATGTCAGTAGTGTGTCTATGCAAAATTTGGCCGTTCTAGCTAGTAAATTAAGGGGTTAAATGGCGGAAAAAAATGGCGTGGGCTCCCGCACAATTTTCACCGCCAGAGTAGTAAAGCCAGTGACTGAGGGCAGATATTAATAGCCTGGAGAGGGTCCACGGTTATTGGCCCCCCCCTGGCTAAAAACATCTGCCCCCAGCCATCCCAGAAAAGGCACATCTGGAAGATACGCCTATTCTGGCACTTGGCCACTCTCTTCCCATTCCCGTGTAGCGGTGGGATATGGGGTAATGAAGGGTTAATGCCACCTTGCTATTGTAAGGTGACATTAAGCCAGATTAATAATGGAGAGGCGTCAATTATGACACCTATTCATTATTAATCCAATACTAGTAAAGGGTTAAAAAAAATACACAAACACAATATTAAACATTATTTTAATGAAATAAAAATAAAGGTTGTTTTAATATTTTATTGAACGCCCAATCCAATCACTGAAGACCCTCGAGTTCATATGAGGACAACCAGCAGAGGGCGCCCTCTTATGATCTCGAGCCAGGGAGCTTTCTAGGAAAGTTCCCACGATCTAGGAACAGCCAGCAGAGGGCGCCTCACCGCAAATGCAGGTAAATATAGGTCATTGACCTACTTTACCTACATTCTCCGGGGTTTTGCAGACATGAGCAATGTTGCATTAGCAAAGCTCGTGGCTGCAAAATATTTTAACCCCTTCAGATGGATTTACATCGTTGGACTTTACAGATCTGCGGAAGGTAAGGATATTGTTGGTTTATTATGTTTTTTTTGTTACAGAACGAGGGTCTTCAGTGATTGGATTGGGCGTTCACTAAAATATTAAAACAACCTTTGTTTTCATTTCATTAAAATGTTTAATATTGTGTTTGTGTATTTTTTTAACCCTTTACTAGTATTGGATTAATGGATAGGTGTCATAATTGACGCCTCTCCATTATTAATCTGGCTTAATGTCACCTTACAATAGCAAAGTGGCATTAACCCTTCATTACCCCATATCCCACCGCTACACGGGAATGGGAAGAGAGTGGCCAAGTGCCAGAATAGGCGCATCTTCCAAATGTGCCTTTTCTGGGGTGGCTGGGGGCAGATGTTTTTAACCAGGGGGGGGGGGGGCAAATAACCATGGACCCTCTCCAGGCTATTAATATCTGCCCTCAGTCACTGGCTTTACTACTCTGGCGGAGAAAATTGTGCGGGAGCCCACGCCATTTTTTTCCGCCATTTAACCCCTTAATTTACTAGCTAGAACGGCCAAATTTTGCATAGACACACTACTCACATTAGTAGTGTGGAATATGCAAAAAAAAATGGGGATATGAGATGGTTTACTGTATGTAAACCATGTCTCATATCATGTCGGGTTTAGGAAGGAGAAAGCAAAAGCCGGTCAGTCACAGGGCAGGCAGGAGATGGTGCCGGGGATCAGCCGAAAATAGTACCGGAGCTCCAAGAAATCACTGGAGATAAGAAATAAAAAGGGTCGCGTCCTGAATGGGGATCACTGGCAAAGTCTCTCCTGGCCAGATATAAGGGCCTCAGGGTGAGCCTTGTGGTTAGGCCGGGTACAAGGCCTTGACCATGCGGCAGATCCCAGAAATACTCAAAATCTGTCCGGGATAGTCAATAAAGGTCTCAAAATTCTTCTTATTAGTAGTAGAAACGATATCCAAGGGAAAAATGGAAAAGGTCGATGTTTGCCGATTTGCAAAGATGCCTCCACAGAGCTCAGTGACAGCACACCCTACTCCATTGCTGTCCAGGCCACGCCCCAACAGCTATATTTTTTCTAGCAAATACAGGAAGGCTGCTTACAGAATGTTTACAATGTGGGTGCACGGTTACCTGGGGTTGAAAAGACAGACCTATTCCTTCCTGTGCCGTCAAAAGGGTCAGAGAAGTTTTCCCTGAAGATTCTGGAAACTACATGGGCTTTCTACAAGCATTTCACTATTGTGCCTCCAACATGGCAGACAGCTAACTCAAAAACATGTCAAACATGGAGAACATCAGTTAGGTTTCTTTTCACAAATTTGTATCACACTTTTTTGGGGTTTTAGTGAACTATTCAACGCAATAAATTATATTCATGAAACCAAAAATGTTAATTTGGATTGAAAATCAAAGAATATTACTAAGATATATCTAATAACATGTTGTACAGTTATATTAAAATGTTTCTTTTTTGAAAACGAGAAATGTGAGTTTGAACTTTCATTTTCTGGGATGGACAAGTTTAGAGGCAGCATCTTGTTGCGTGAACTCCAGTTGTGGACCAGTTTGTTGTTACGTATTTTAAGTACATCTATGAACAACGGAAACAAATGTTTGTAACACATTGGTGTGTAGACTTGTTTAACTTGCCATTTTTTTGTTTATCTTGGAATAGTACAAACTGTGTCTGTATGATCCGTGCGTATCCGACTTTGAATTAACTTTTAGAACTTTAGCTTGTGATCGTTCTTGATTATTGTTATGTGCTAAAATAGCCAGTTTTGTTCGAGCTTCCATCCCATCAAAGCTGAAGTGTATTCGTTTTGTTCTGTATTTTAAAATAAAACTGTGGAAAACCTCGATAATTCCTGTATGGCAGTACTGGGACAAATTATTTAAATCCTATATTAATTTTTAGTCAGCAACAATCTTTGCAATTTCTTGAAAGACTGCTGCTGATGATGACATCCAAGCGTGTTGATAGCCCTCATCGTCATCTAGGGTTCGGTGATCTCATTTTGTTAGTAATTCACCTTCAAAAACATGCTTATTTTGAATTTGATGCAACACTGACAACCATCTTTCGTGCAGAAGTTCCACATTTCCTTCAGCAGTAGAACAGCAGTACCAAAAGTGATTTTTTTATTGCAGATATCCATGTAGCTATATCACCACAACTTCTTTTTTTACTATCTGCGGTTAATTGTTTTTGAATCGACTTCGCATAGTGCCACACATCAAACTCGAGCAATTTCCGAATACTCTTCTTGCATCAGTTTTCTAATCCTTACATGCCTACACATCTGTTGCAATCACATGAACATTGAAACCATTATCCAGAACTCTATTTAGACAATTTTGGAAAGCCATTTTTCCATGGCAACAGAAGAACCACTTTGGGTCACTTGAACTGTCTCAAGGTACAAAATCTTTTGTGACTTTGAATCCATCAATGTGTACACACAATGTTTCGCATTGTGTCCAGGGCTATCACATTGCCCTTCCCCAATTATACATATAGGTTTATGTTGCATGGACTGTTTTTTCTTTCTGCCAGTGAAAATCTATAGCAGGAAATAGAAACTGTCTTTGATACCGAAAGTACGTGGTTTTGGGGAAGAATTGTAATCCAATTGAGGCAAAAAAGTTGGAAATTTTAGTGAAATTACCCCCGGTTAATAGTATAGATGATGCACACAATAAATTTACCGCAGGTGTATGGCTCCAGATGGATTGACTATGCCAGTCGAAATCATGTCCATTACCACATGTGGCATGTACCGATAGATTTGTTCCCTTTTTTTTTCTGCGTTTAACAGTTTTCTGCCACAGAAACAGTGGACTTTGCAAAATAGGGCATCTAAGCATGATTGAAATGCAATATATTTGTTTTCCAAAACTACACTATCTTCATTTGAATCTGTGACCGTTTCATCAGTGCCTGAATCTAACAAATCACTTTCGCTGTTTGGATCATATTCTGGATCATTGTTATCAGTTACATCCAATGAAGAAACACTGCTTATTTCTAAAGAATCTAGCTTTTCATGACATCTACAATCACAATTTTCCATTGTTTTTTTCCTGGGTGTTGAAAATTTCAATGGATATAAATGATCTAATTGGATTGCAACAGTGTTTTCCAAAAAATCATTTGGATCAGGAAACTGACATCCTGTATCCTGAGTAACAATCTTTGTATTACTTGATGCTTCCGTTTGACTTATTGCTGTATTTGTACCATGATGCTGAACTGTGCATGGGACTGTATTAGTATAAGCATTCCTTTTGAAGACTTTGATGTCTACTCCAACCTTTTTATGTCAAAACACCTCATGAGAACAAATATAAATCACAATAGCTATAACAACTCAATCAATTATACATATATTGTGATACCATGTTTGTGTGGACATAATTAGGGAAAAAGTCGCAAAAGACCATAATAAACAAGAAGCCCCTTGAGAAAGGCTACACTGCCAAAATGTGCGTCGGAGAGGACACTCGCTGACATTTTCCTGGCATATTACGGGTAATGATTCCAGCCCTTTTACTTTTTTGATATACATTCTGTAAGCTAGGTTCTTGTATACTTCAGGCTATATGGGCAATGTGCAATATGTATGTGATTACATTTTATATAACTTTATTTGTCCCTGAGAGTCTATGTTATGGATACATTTTATGTCCTGTGAGCATCCTAACTTTTGACATGTACTAGTGGTTGTAACCCCTTCCTTTCCTATTTTGTCACCTGTACCTGGTCATTCCATAAATGCATTGTCGATTATTTAAATTATATTTGGGAGTTTTTTGTCGTGGTTTTTTCTTGTTTATTATTCCAACCTTTTTATGCCTGACTGATCCAAAATCTATTGTTGTAGGTAAAAATTTTCTTTGTAGTTCTAATTGTGAGTTGTCCACCTCACAGTTTACATGTTGTAGAAGTTGTTGTATCGCTTCTTTGCCAGTAATTGTGCTCTTTTAACAATCAGCATATTTTCGCTGGAGGTGGGAGTGCACTTATCCTTGGAAAAATTGTTGGTACTGCCGAGTCCTTCAGGTAACGTTGTTTTTTCTCTGAGTTGTAAATATAACATTCCGCTTGAAAGTGTTTTGAACACATTCGAAAAAGGTTATTTCTCTTCCCGGCCATGATCCTGGCATTTCTGTAAACAATATAGTATCAATGATTTAATTTTTAACAAATAAATGTTATACATTTGCTGTATACACTGCATAGATTAACCCCTTTAATGACCGCCGATACGCCTTTTAACGACGGCAGTTAAGGGTACTTAAACCACAGCGCAGCTGTGGAAAAAGTGAATAGCGCCCCCCAGAGTTGGATTTTCTCTGTGGTCTCGGTTGCCGGGGTAGCCGAGACCCCAGTGAACATGATTCGGGGGTTTTTTACCGACCCCCGGGTTGCGATCGCCGGTAATTAAGTTTACCGGCGGTCGCAAAAAAAACGCGATTTCCCATTTAATTTCTCTGTCCTCCGATGTGATCGCACATCAGAGGACAGAAAAATGGGGTTGCTGATAGCCCCCCGATACTCACCTATCTCCCCCGGTGCTCCTCCTGGCTACCGATGGGTGCTGCCATCTCGTTCTGGCCAAAAAATGACGGGCGCAGTGCGCCCGCCGGCCGGCACCTGGAGGGTCTTTGGAGTCTCAGCTGCAAGGGGTAGCCGAGACCCCCAAAGAACATGATCTGGGTCGGTTTTTACCGACCCCTGTTTTGCGATCGCCGGTAATTAACTGTTCACCGGCGGCCGCAAGAAGAAAAAAGCTATGTGTCATTCTCTGTCCTCTGATGTGATCGCACATCAGAGGACAGAGAAATAGGGGGATTCGGGGACCCTGTTATTCTTACTGGTGTCCCTGAGTCCTCCTGCGTCCCCTCCTGCCTGCTGGCTTCTTCATCCGGTAAGAAAATGGCGGGCGCATGCGCAGTGCGCATGATCTGCCGGCCGGCAGCTAGAGGAGTTGGGGCTAAATTTAGGGTTGGGGGTAAGTTTAGGGTTGGGGCTAAATTTAGGGTTAGGCTTCTTTCACACATGCGTCGGTACGGGGCCGTCGCAATGCGTCGGCCTGACGTACCGACTCACGTTGTGAAAATTGTGCACAACGTGGGCAGCGGATGCAGTTTTTTAACGCATCCGCTGCCCAGTCTATGTCCTGGGGAGGAGGGGCGGAGTTACGGCCATGCATGCGCGGTCGGAAATGGCGGACGCAACGTACAAAAAAAGTTACATTGAACTTTTTTGTGACAACGGTCCACCAAAACACAACGGATCCAGTGCACAATGGACGTGACGTGTGGCCATCCGTCGGCAATACAAGTCTATGGGCAAAAAACGCATCCTGCTGCACATTTGCAGGATCTGTTTTTTGTCCAAAATGATGGATTGCGACGGATGCCACACGACGCAAGTGTGAAAGTAGCCTTAGGGCTAGAGTTAGGGCTAGGTTTAGGGTTGGGGCTAAAGTTAGGGTTGGGCTAGGATTGCGGCTAAAGTTAGGGTTAGAGTTGGGGTTAGGGTTTGGGTTGGCATTAGGGTTACGCTTGGGATTAGGGTTAGGTTTGGGATTAGAGTTAGGGTTAGGGATGTATTGGGATTAGGGTTAGGTTTGAGGTTAGGGTTGAGATTAGGATTAGGTGTGTGTTGGATTTAGGGTTATGGTTAGGGTTGAGATTAGGGTTGTTTTGGGGTTAGGATTGTGATTATCGTTAAGGTTCTGATTAGGATTATGGATCGGGTTGGGATTAGGGTTAGGGGTGTGTTGGGGTTAGGGTTGGAGTTAGAATTGAGGGGTTTCCACTGTTTAGGTACATCAGGGGGTCTCCAAACACGACAGCCAATTTTGCGCTCAAAAAGTCAAATGGTGCTCCCTCTCTTCTGAGCTCTGCCGTGCACCCAAACAGTGGTTTACCCCCACATATGGGGCATCAGTGTAATTGGGATAAATTGGACAACAACTTTTGGGGTCCAATTTCCCCTGTTACCCTTGTGAAAATAAAAACTTGGGAGCTAAAAATCTTTTTTGTGGAAAAATTTTTTTTTTTATTTTCATGACTCTGCATTATAAACTTCTGTGAAGCACTTGGGCATTCAAAGTTCTCACCACACATCTAGATAAGTTCCTTGGGGGGTCTAGTTTCCAAAATGGGGTCACTTGTGGGGGGTTTCTACTGTTTAGGTACATCAGGGGCTCTGCAAACGCAACATAACGCCCGCAGACCATTCTATCAAAGTCTGCATTCCAAAACAGCGCTCCTTCCCTTCCGAGCTCTGCCGTGTGCCCAAACAGTGGTCCCCCCCACACATGGGGTGCCAGCATACTTAGGACAAATTGGACAGCAACTTTTGGGGTCCAATTCCTCTTGTTACCCTTGTGAAAGTAAAAATTTGGGGGTGAAAATATCATTTTTGTGGAAAAAATGATTTTTTTTTATTTTCATGGCTCTACATTATAAACTTCTGTGAAGCAGTTGGGGGTTCATAGTGCTCACCACACATCTAGATATGCATTTTTGGGGGGTCTAGTTTCCAAAATGGGGTCATTTGTGGGGGGTTTCTACTGTTTAGGTACATCAGGAGCTCTGCAAATGCAACATGAGGCCGGCAGACCATCCCATCAAAGTCTGCATTCCAAGCGGCGCTCCTTCCCTTCCGAGCCCCGATGGGTGCCCAAACAGTGCCCCCCCACATATGGGGTATCAAAATACTCAGGACAAACTGGTCAACAGATTTTGGGGTCCAATGTCTCCTGTTACCCTTGAGAAAATAAAAAATTGCAGGCTAAAAAATCATTTTTGAGGAAAAAAAAGGATTTTTTCTTTTCACGGCTCTACTTTATAATTTTCTGTGAAGCACTTGGGGGTTTAAAGTGCTCACGACACATCTAGATACGTTCCCTAAGGGGTCTAGTTTCCAAAATGTGGTCACTTGGGGGTTTCTACTGTTTAGGCACATCAGGGGCTCTCCAAACGCGACATTGCGTCCGATTTCAATTCCAGCCAATTCTACATTGAAAAAGTAAAACGGCACTCCTTCTCTTCCAAGCTCTGCGGTGCACCCAAAGTGGTTTACCCCCACATATGGGGTATCGACGTACTCAGGAGAACAACTTTTGTGGTCTAATTTCTCCTGTTACCCTTGTGAAAATAAGAATTTGTGGGCGAAAAGTTCATTTTTGTGTAAACAAATGCGAGTTTTTTATTTTCACGGCTCTGTTATAAACTTCTGTGAAGCACTTGGGGGTTGAAAGTGCTCACCACACATCTAGATAAGTTCCTTAAGGGGTCTATTTCACGGGTGACTCTGTCTGAGCTCAAAGGGTCCACCACTGGGCCTATTGCGGTGATAAAACCACTCACTCCCAAATGTTCGATTTGCTACATCTGGTACAGAGGTGGTTGTAGCCGGAGTCCTCCACCCCAGCCCCTATTGTAGAGTGGGTCATAATAGACTGCCTTAACACATTAATCTAACATCCTTGTGTTGCCTATTCAAAATTTTTACCATAACCAGGTTCCTCGTATCATGTTCTTATACGCTCTATGCATTTAATAGCCCTCTGTGTCTGTACTGTTACTTAGGCTGATAACAGGTTCATGCAGCATTACATGAACACACGATTTCTTACACTATGGCTGGTCCGAACAATGAAAGCAATTGTTACCATCCACCTTTCGTGTCTCCCCTTTTTCCTCATAGATTGTAAGCTTGCGAGCAGCCCTCTCATTCCTCTTGGTATCTGTTTTGACCTATGTGTTTATTGTTATGCAGTAATGTTTATTGTCCATTCATGTCCCCTCTAAAACGTAAAGTGCTGTGGAATATCTTGGCGCTATAGAATTAAAATTATTATTATTAGACAGATTTATCCACTACATTTCCAGGCAGGTGCAGACCTAGTTTGCCCAGGGGGTCTCGAAATGGGAGGGACCCCCCGAAATGCAGACAACCTGGTGGGCCTAGTGGAAAAGTACCAGGTGGTTAACTGTTCCTTAATGAAGCCGGGTGGTGTTGCAACACAATACTGGGGTACCCGGAGGGTTTCAGAGCCACCACAGGGGAGAGTCCCAAGGAGTCACTGAGGGGTTGCCAAAAGCCACTGGCAAAGACTTGCTCTGCTAGAAATGTCATGGTCCTGGATATACGGCCATCTGGGGTCCTATGTCCTACAAACAGATGGACTGAATCATGTTCGTACTATGCCTACCTCACCTGCAGTGTGGACTATCAGCCCGGTGAGCGACTGCAGGCATGTCCCGTAACAATAAATGGGGTACTGGTGTCAGGACTATTGGACTTGGGGAGTTTGGTGACTCTGGTAAGGGACACATCCCCTCACCAGTTGTTCCCATAAAACGTGGATGTCCGCTTTATTCATGGGGATTCCTGAACTGTGGGACATTTTGGGACTGCTCAAATGTAGGATCTTAATCTAAAAGAGGCATTTGACAAGGAGACTGTGATAAATGGGGTCGCTCAAGAGTCGGAGGCTGATACCAGGTTTCCATATTTCACTTTAAATAAGGAGCTGCTATATTGAGTCACTAAATTAAGGGAGGAAGTGGTAGAGCATTTGTACCTGGTCCCTATAGGCGTAGGCTACTAGACCTTGCCCATTCTCATGTCTTAGGTGTGCATCTGGGAGTAGACAAAACTCAAGAACTGGTCCTTCAGAGGTTCTCCTGGCCTGGATGTCACAGAGAAATTGTTAACTTCTGATGGTCCTTCCCTACCTGTTAGCTTACTACTTCTGTATCCCAGTTTCAGAGTCCCATATTGCCGTTGCCCATTATAGAGGTCCCATTTAACCAAATTACCATGGACCTTGTCGGGCCCTTAGTTAAGACCACCAGGGGGCACCAGTACACCCTAGTGATGATGGACTATGCAACATGGTACCTGGAGTCGGTACCACTGAGAAACTCCTCCACCAGGAGTATAGTATATAGAGCTAGTCCATATTTTCTCCCATAAAGCCTGCCAACGGAGATCATGATGGACCAAAGAACTCATTTTATGCCCACAGTGATGAGATAGTTGGGTAAGGTTCTCCAGATTACACAATTCGCGAAGTCGGTGTACCATCCGCAGATGAATCGCCTAGTGGAGAGGTTCAACAAGACCTTGAAATCCATGCTTAAGAAGGTTGTGGACCAGGGTGGCAAAAACTGGTATTTCCTATTGCTGTACCTGTTGTCCTTTATCAGGGAAGTCCCACAGGCCTCTACGGGGCTCTAAACGTTCAAGCTGCTATCTGGACAGCACTCATGGGGACTTCTGGACATTGCGAAGCAGACCTGGGAAGCAGAGGTTACACCCCACCGGAGCATCATCCAGCATGTGGCCCAGAGGCATAACAGGATAGGAAAGCCTCCTTAAAGCACGAAAGGCCAAGGCAAGGGTCTATATTCGGGCAGCGAGGTTAAGTCAGTTTAGACCTGAAGACTGGATATTGGTTATGGTACGTACTGTCAAAAGCAAATTTCTTGCCAAGTGGCAGGGACCTTAGAAGGTGGTTGAAAACTTAAGTGATGTAAACTACAAGGTCCGCCAGCCAGGGAGAAGAAAGCCGTACCAAGTGTAACACATCAACCTGCTGAAATCATGGTGAAACAGAGAAGCGATGGAAGCTACATGCCTGGGAGCCAATCCTGAAGCTAGGGTCAAGAATGTCACAGTGGCGTGGCAGAGAACCTGTCACCGGCCCAGAAACAACAGCGAAGAGAACTGCTTCAGTGCCGATACGTGGATGTACGCAGGTTGTTGATTTTAATGGAACTGCCTGTGAGGGTGAACCAAAAGCCGTATTGGATGTCCGAAGCCTGCCGCATGGCGATCTCTGAGGAGGTAAGGCGAATGTTGTGCCTGGGCAAGATCGAGGAGTCAGAGTGGCTGGTACAGTCCACTGCCTTGTGCCGAAGCCGGACAGAGAGTGGTGTTTTTGTAACGACTACAGGAAGCTAAAAGACGTAACCAAGTTCGACGCATATGCGATGCCCGGGTTGATGAGCCCATTGAGAGGCTACGGTCAGCCAGATATATCATCACCCTGGACCTAACGAATGGCTACTGGTAAATTCTCCTTGTCTCAAGTGTCAAGGAGAAGATGGCCTTCTCTACACCTGACGGGTGCTTTCAGTATACCAGGATGCTGTTCAGTCTGCAACTTTCCAGAGAGCCGTGGATTGTATCCTAGTCTCCCACAAAAATTATGCTGCAGCTAATCTGGGAAACATCGTGATCTTTAGCCTTGGTTAAGGAAGTCACCTACGAATGGTCCAGTCTGTACTGGATGCACTGAGGAAGGCAAGGTTTATCATAAACCTAAAGAAGTGCGCCATGGGGAAAAAGAGGCAAAATATTTGGGCTACACAGTCGGAATGGGCGAAAAAAAGCCGCAAGTAAATAAGGTGTAGGCAATCCAAAATTGGCAGCAACCGATCTCCAAGGAATAAGTTTGTGCGTTTCTGGGAATTGTGGGACACTATTGTCGATTTATCCCGAATTTTGCCATGTAGCTGCCCTAACTTATCTTCTTAAGGGCCCAAAGATGTTGATGGTCAAATAGTCCTCTGAGGCAGATGGCATTACAGGAGTTGAAGCTTGCCCTATGCAAACAGCCGGTCTTGGTTGCAAATGATTTCAATAAGGAATTCGTGATCCAGACGGACGCCTCCAAGGTTGGTATGGGAGCTGTGTTGTCCCAGGAAATAGATGGGGCCAAACATCCAGTCCTATACCTGAGTATAAACTCTCTTCCTGTGAAAAGAACTATGCCATCATGGAGAAAGTGCTTGGCCATCAAATGGGCAGTTGACATGCTGAGGTACTACCTGTTAGGCCGGAAGTTGGTAGAGATGGTAGAGGGCAAGAAAGGGGAAGAATGCCCAGGTGACTAGGTTGTTTCTAGGGCTTCAGGCCTGGAAAACTACATGATAACACAGATGCCCTGTGCAGACTTCCCTGTTTAGTGAGTGAAAGTGCCAAAACCCCCCTCTTTGGGCAGAGAGTGGGGGGATATGTGACAAAGTCACTGGCAAAGTGCTGGGGGGAAGATATGTTTTACTGAGACTATTAGCTTCAGTGATTTGAAACCCTGAAGTTTGCTCCTGCACACTATGTGTTGAGAGGGGTTAATCGTCCATTTTAAAGGCTGGATTTTTGTTAACAACCATAGAGTGGGTGGGAGGTTGTCCATCTTTTCTCCACTCCAGAAAAGTGTGTCTGGAGATGCTAAATCCAGAAAGGTATTTGTGCTAAACCTGAACAAATGCCTTGGTAACCTTGAGCGGACAGAAGCCTGCAACTACAAGGACTGTGCTTTGTATTACATTTTTGTTTTTTTCTTAGACCAGAAAAACGAGGTTTGTTTAATTTGCCAACTCTGCATTGGGTTATGCAGTATCCATAATAATCCAGCCTGAAGTTTAAAGAGACAGCATTCCTGAGTCTTCCTCTCCTCTCCGAGAGAACTGATCTACCACAGTGTGTAAACGTCTTTGAAATTATTGGCCCCTTACAAACATAAAGAACCTGCATACTAGCATTGATTTAATAAGCCACTCTATTCATGTCTTTGCATACAGCATCCTTTAACTATATAAATTGTACTAAATCTCTACAACTTTTCATTCTTTCCAGTAAGTGTAGTGACAAGATGATGGAGGAGGTTCTGGGAACAATTTTGTCATGAGCACCAATAGCACTGCAGGAGTGGAAGTGTGGTCCTTAAAAAAGACATGCTCCAGTTTTTGGCCCTGATCCTAAATCTTCGACTGTAAGTGCCTACCTTTTTTGATTCAGAGAAATACTACAGAAAAAAAATAAAAGAATAGGGTCTTATCCGAGGGAGAGTTTCAAGGGTATGATAAGATTGCGCTCACCGGTTAGTTGAAAAAAACGCATAACAAACTCATCAGAGTTTTAACAGCTGCTATAGATCCACAAGGTCAGCTCATGACCAAATAAGGATATTCAATCTGGAAGTTTCGTGGTTAATACCCACACAATGTCAGATATATCCGTCATTGAACGTTAAGGGGTTATAAAAATTTTTTGATGAAATGTTATGAGAAAGCATATATGAGTAGGGTGAAAATTTTCTAGATTATCTCAAAATTGAATATTGTCTGAAAAGGGGCAACATACCTAAGTAGGGCTTAACCGCTGAAGACTTTGCACAGTAAGTTGGGCCCTTTAGTACCTTTCATGCCAAGTTTATTTTCCAGATTTTCTGCAGACTATTGTCCAGTTGGTTGTGAATATCTCCACCTACACACTAACACCAGCAGATCTTGGGGTCTTACAAAAGCGCTGTGCAAAACACCTTCTTGACTCTTTGACCCAGTGGCAACCTTTCTCCAGCTCTAATTGACACACCTGGACCTGAGTGTTTATAGACTCCCAGCCTGCTGCTGGGAATCGCCAGTGATTTTTCCATTTTCCCCTGTTGAGGCTTGGAGCTATAGCAGTCGGCTATCTTCCTCTTTGGTGTTGCCGAAGGATGTCTGTGTTACATCTCTGAGTCTAATCAAGATAGGTGTTCCCCTTTTTTTTCTATAACAGCTATCTTTAGTTGTAGTGGGGATTGACTAGTGTTATTGCATCCTTCCCTAAGCAGGGCTTATTGCCAAGGTCAGGCAGGGATTAGGTTCCTGCTCGGCGATAGGTGCAGAACTTAGAAATGAATGTTTAGGGCAGACAAGGTGACTTTAGATCTGCCTAGGGGTCTCTACTTCCCCCTTCCCTAGTGTTGGCCTCCCTTGCCCTCAACCCTCCGTTTTGCACTTAAGTCTTTCCTACACTGTTGCATGACAGATAGCCATAGGTAATCTTCAAAACAATGATCGTATAATTAATAAATCTGCTTGACAAAGGTGGGCATAGTGGTTATGGACAGAAAAGACTACATTGACTAAATCCATCTTAAATTGTCTGACAATAACACATAAGTATTAGTGTCACATGACCTACCTTTAGGTAAAAGAAAATTAGAGATCGTGACTGTTGTGGAGGGCCAACTAATAGGTTGAAATTAATTCTACTCAATATTAATATCGATATATTTTAATTATATTATTGATAATTATATTAATATTAATTGTATCACTTAATATTGAGCAGAACGAAGTATGCTGACTCCCTATATATCGTTTAAACCTGAGTACAGCCCCTTCTATATATCATATGAACCCCCCACAACCTCCCCATATACTGCATGAGGCCCACACAGCCTCCATAAATACTGCATGAGGCCCACACAGCCTCCCCATATACCGCATAAGGCCCCACACAGCCTCCCCATTTACTGTATGAGCCCCACAGAGCCTCCCTAAATACAGCATGAGCCTCACACAGCCTATCTATATACTGCATGAGACCCACACAGCCTCCCTATACACTGCATGAGGCCCACATTCTTCCCATATACTGCATGAGGCCCCACACAGCCTCCCCATATACTACAGAAGGCCCCACACAGCCTCTCCATATACTTCATGAGCCCCACACAGCCTGCCTATATACTACACTAGACCTCCATAGCCTCCCCATGTACTGTATGAACACCACACAGCCTCCCTATACACGGCATGAGCCCCACACAACCTCCCCATACACTGAATGAGGCCCACACAACCTCCCTATATACTGCATTAGGCCCCCACAGTCTCCCAATATGCTGCATGAGCCCCACACAGCCTCCCTATATATACTGCATGATCCCCACACAGCCTCCCTATATACAATGGGTACAGAAAGTTTTCAGACCCCTTTAAATTTTTCACTCTTTGTTTCATTGCAGCCTTGGAAAATTCAAAAAAGTTCATTTTTTTCATATTTATGTGCACTCTGCACCCCATCTTGACAGAAAAAAAACCCAGAAATGTAGAAATTTTTTCAAATTTAACAAAAATTAAAAACTGAAATATCACATGGTCATAAGTATTCAGATCCTTTGCTCAGACACTCATATTTAAGTCACATGCTGTCCATTTCCTTGTGATCCTCCTTGAGATGATTCTACTCCTTCTTTGGAGGCCAGCTGTGTTTAACCCCTTCCCAACCTGTGACACAGCGTATGCGTCATGAAAGTCGGTGCCAATCCGACCTGTGACGCATATGCTGTGTCACAGAATGATCGCGTCCCTTCAGGTCAGGTGAAAGGGTTAAGCTCAGGGGTGGCTTCGCCCCCCCCCCCCCCCCCGTGGCTACGATCGTTCTGATTGGCTGTTTCACTTTCAACAGCCAATCAGAGCAATTTGTAATATTTCACCTATGAAACGTGGTGAAATATTACAATCCAGCCATGGCCGATGCTGCAATATCATCGGCCATGGCTGGAAACCCTGATCTGCCACCGCCACCGATCTCCCCAGTCCTCCGTCCTGTCCTGTAAATGTGCTCTGCTCCCCTCCATCCTCCTGTCTGCTCCCCCTGTGCTCCGATCCCACCCCGTGCTTCGATCCCACCCCCACATACTTACCGGGCTCCGATGTCCCTCCCGGTGTCCACCCGTCTTCTCCATGGGCGTCGCCATCTTCCAAAATGGCGGGCGCATGCGCAGTGTGCCCACCGAATCTTCCTGCAGATTCATTCCAGGTACATTTTAATCACTGATAAAACCTATCACAGTGCTCAAAATAAAAAAAAATAGTAAATGAACCCCCCCCCCCCCCCCCTTTATCACCACCATAGGTAGGGACAATAATAAAATAAAGAAAATATATTTACTTTTATTTTTCCACTACGGTTAGGGTTAGAACTAGTGTTAGGGTTAGAATTAGTGTTAGAACTAGGGTTAGGGTTAGAACTAGGGTTAGAACTAGGGTTAGGGTTAGAACTAGGGTTAGAATTCGGGTTAGAATTGAGCTGTGTGCACATGGTGCGGATTTGGCTACGGATCCACAGCGCATTGGCCGCTGCGGATTCGTAGCAGTTTTCCATCACGTTTACAGTACCATGTAAACATATGGAAAACCAAATCCGCTGTGCCCGTGGTACGGAAAATACCGCGCAGAAACGCTGTGTTGTATTTTCCACAGCATGTCAATTCTTTGTGCGGATTCAGCAGCGTTTTACACCTGTTCTTCAATAGGAATCTGCAGGTGAAATCCGCACAAAAAACACTGGAAATCCGTGGTAAATCCGCAGGTAAAACGCAGTGCCTTTTAGCTGCGGATTTTTCAAAAATGGTGCGGAAAAATCCTTACACGAATCCGCAACGTGGGCACATAGCCTTAGCGTTAGGGTTGGAATTAGGGTTGGTAATAGGGTTAAGATTAGGCTTGTGGTTAGGGTTATGGTTGGGATTAGGGTTAGGGGTGTGTTGGGGTTAGGGTTGTGGTTAGGGTTGGGATAAGGGGTGTGTTGGGGTTAGGGTTGTGGCTATGGGTGTGTTGGGGTTAGGGTTGTGATTAGGGTTATAGCTAGAGTTGGGATTAGGGTTAGGGGTGTGTTGGAGTTAGAATTGAGGGGTTTCCACTGTTTAGGCACATCAGGGGTCTCCAAACACAACATGGCGCCACCATTGATTCCAGCCAATCTTGCGTTCAAAAAGTGAAATGGTGCTCCCTCCCTTCCAAGCCCTGACGTGCGCCCAAATAGTAGTTTACCCAAACATATGGGGTATCAGCGTACTCAGGAAAAATTGCACAACAACTTGGTCTAATTTCTCCTGTTACCCTTGGGAAAATAACAAAATGGGGGCTAAAATAAATTTTTTTTAAAAAGTATTTTTTTTTTTTCACGGCTCTGTGTTATACAATTCTGTGAAGCACTTGGGGGTTCAAAGTGCTCACCACACATCTAGATAAGTTCCTTGGGGGGTCTAGTTTCCAAAATGGGGTCACTTGTGGGGGGTTTCTACTACTTAGGCACATCAGGGGCTCTGCAAATGTAACATGATGCCCGCAGACCATTCTATCAAAGTCTGCATTCCAAAACATCACTACTTCCCTTCCGAGCCCTGACGTGTGCCAAAACAGTGGTTCCCCCCCCCCCCCCCCACATATGAGGTATCAGCGTACTCAGGACAAACTGGACAACAACTTTTGGGGTCCAATTTATCTTGTGAAAATAAAACATTGAGGGCTAAAAAATAATTTTTGAGGAAAGAAAAATGATTTTTTATTTTCACGGCTCTGCGTTATAAACTTCTGTGAAGCACTTGGGGGTTTAAAGTGGCACATCTAGATTAGTTCCTTGGGAGGTCTAGTTTCCAAAATGGGGTCACTTCTGGGGCAGCTCCAATGTTTAGGCACACAGGGACTCTCCAAATGCGACATGGTGTCCACTAATGATTGGAGCTAATTTTTCATTCAAAAGTCAAATGGCGCTCCTTCCCTTCTTACCCCTGCTGTGTGCCCAAACAGTGGTTTACCAACACATGTGAGGTATCAGTGTACTCAGACGAAATTGCCCAATACATTTTTGGATCCATTTTGTCCTGTTGTCTATGGGGAAATGAACAAATTGGGGCTAAAATAATTTTATTTGTGAAAAAAGGTACTTTTTTATTTTTACGGATCAATTTGTGAAGCACCTGGGGGTTCAAAGTGCTCTCTATGCATCTAGATAAGTTCCTTGGGGGGTCTAGTTTCCAAAATGGGGTCACTTGTGGGGGAGCTCCAATGTTTAGGCACACAGGGGCTCTCCAAACGCGACATGGTGTCCGCTAACGATTAAGGCTAATTTTTCATTCAAACGTCAAATGGCGCTCCTTTTCTTCCGAGCCCTGTCGTGCACCCAAAACAGTGGTTCCCCCCACATATGGGGTATCTGCGTACTCAGGACAAATTGTACAATAACTTTTGGGGTCCAGTTTCTCCTTTCACCCTTGGGAAAATAAAAAAAATGTTGCTAAAAGATCATTTTTGTGACTAGAAAGTTGAATGTCCATTTCTTCTTTCCATGTTGCTTCTGCTGCTGTGAAGCACCTGAAGGGTTAATAAACTTCTTGAATATGGTTTTGAGCACCTTGAGGGGTGCAGTGATTAGAATGGTGTCACTTTTGGGTATTTTCAGCCAGATAGACCACTCATACTAACTTCAAATGTGAGGTGGTCCCTAAAACAAATGGTTTTGTAAATTTTGTTGTAAAAATGACACATCGCTTGTCAAATTTTACCCCTTATAACTTCCTAGCAAAAAAAAATTTTGTTTCCAAAATTGTGCTGATGTAAAGTAGACATGTGGGTAATGTTATTTATTAACTATTTTTTGTCACATAAGTCTCTTGTTTAACTGAATAAAAATTCAAAATGTGAAAATTGCGAAATTTTCAAAATTTTAGCCAAATTTCCATTTTTTTCGCCAAAAATTATCGACCTAAGTTTACCACTAACATTTTTCCTTCTTAATATTTATTTTATTTTCAAAAAGTGACACATAACAACAAAAACATAAATTATTTCCATTACAAATTATAATTACATAAAAAAAAAAAAAAATTTTAACAGCTATGTTAAGACAAATAATATTTACTCACAGTCCAGGTTTGCCAAATCTTTGCTACCTTTTTTCTCCTAGTGCGAGACTGAGACAACATTAATTCATATTTACAGTTCACATTCAGCTTTTCGGTCAACTCTTTTATGGTTGGAGGAGAAGTCTCCTTCCATTTTCTAGCCAACAGTATCCGAGCCGCTATCAATATATGTGATATCAACCCTCTAATTTGTTTAGAAAATATTTCCAAACCGATGTGTAAAATCGCCATTGAGGGAGTAATTTGTACCACTACCCCCGTAATCTCCATAATCCGCTTCAACACACCGCCCCAGAAGGATAAAAGCTTCGGGCACGAGTACCAGATATGTCTCTGGTTGCCTACTAGTCCACATCCTCGCGATTGCGGATTAAATTTTGCAATTCTCTCTGGGCATAGATACCATCTCATTTGAGTTTTCTTTAATTGTTCCACGTGATTTATACAAAATGACACTCTCTTAACCTCCTTTATGCTATTTCCCCATAGTTTTAATTCCAATACCTCCCCTAACTCTAATTCCCATTTTTTCATATAGGGCAGTTTAATCTCTTCCACTGGATTAATTAAAGCTCTATAAAACACTGATATTCCTTTTATAATTGGACCTGCTGTTACTATAAGTTTTCCCATCTTTCCCTCTCCCGTAGTACCAGAGTGTCTCGCTATTACAATTTTATTTAGAAAATTCCTAATTTGTAAATACTGCTAAAAATATTTTCGTATTCCAATATATTTATTAGCCAATTGATCAAAAGGGATAACTCCAGTGATTTCCATTATATCTGCTAAGGTTTGTATACCTGCCCCTCGCCATTGTTGGAGGTTTAAATAAGGAATATGGGGCTCAATGGCATATATTGATAATGTTTCACATGGTATCCCTAGCGGCGAGGGCAATAACAGTCTCCATAACCGGATTGCCGCCTGCATTGTTGGCAATAAGGGGGAGGTGGGTCCAGTTTGTATTAACTCTGTCTCTAGCGCCAGACGCGTGGAACCCCGTCTAGTATAAAATTTTTCAATCTGCATCCATCTGTGGTTTCCAGTCATCTGCCACCATTCTTTTAAACCCACTAATATTGAGGCTCTATGATATGCCATTAGATCCGGAACTCCCATCCCCCCTTCTTCCATAGGTAGATATAATAACGCCCTTGCTACGTGTGGTTTCTTATATGCCCATATGTATTTACTAGCAAATAATTGTAGATCATAAATATATTTTTTTGGTATACTTAGGGGGAGGGTTCTGAAATAATACAAGATCTTTGGTAAGGCTATCATTTTGAAAGCATTAATACGGGCTATCCAAGAAGTGGTGATTTTATGCATATCTTCTAGTAAAATTTTAATTTGTGTATGTAGATTTGTAAAATTTAGTTTTATTATCTGATCTGTAGTTGTCAACATTATCCCTAAGTACGGAATTCCTTCTTTTAACCACTGGAATGAAAATAATTTCTTCATATCTTGTATGGACTCTATTGATATTGCCACGGAAGGATTGATGATTTATTCAGGTTTAATTTATAGAACGATATCTCACTGAATTCCTTCAGCTCCTCTAAGACTGTCGATAAGTACTGTTTGATGTTCACACAAGAAATAATAATATCATCCGCATAAAGACTTATTTTATGAGCTTCCTTTCCTACCATTACCCCTGAAATTAAAGGCGAAATCCTAATCCTTTCCGCCAATGGTTCCATACATAGGACAAAAATTATTGGGGACAGGGGGCAGCCCTGTCGTGTCCCGTTTGTTATGTAAAAAGGTTCCGACAGAGCGCCCGCCGTCCACACTCTCGCCGAAGGGGCCGCATATATAGCTAAACTAGCTGCGAGAATTGATCCTCCCAACCCAAATTTTTCCAGAACTGCCCGGACATAACCCCAGTGCACCCTGTCAAAGGCCTTCTCTGCGTCCAATGACAGGAATGCACTGGGGAAGCCAGACAGCTCCGCAATCCGAACTAGATCTATCATTCGGAGTATTCCATCTTTCGCCTCTCTACCCCTCACAAACCCTACCTGGTCTGATGAGACCAGATCTGGAATGATCTGATTTAAACGTGAGGCTAACATTTTAGTAAAAAATTTTATATCGGTGTTCAAGAGAGCTATAGGTCTAAAATTTTCTGGGGTTGTGGGTGTTTTGCAGGGTTTCGGTAAAGTAATAATAGTAGCCTCCAAATTAACTTTCTCGATTGACCCCTCATCCCTCCACCTCGAAAATATTCTCAACATAAAAGGAACCAACTCCTCCTGAAAAATTTGGTAATAATAGTTAGGAAATCCATCCGGCCCAGGAGCGCTAGCCCTTTTAGATTGTTTTATGATCGAAATAATTTCTTCTTTTGTGAAGGGAGCATTCAAATAGCTCAATTGCTCATCTGAAATCTTAGGGAGATTCACGGATCCGAGATAATTTTTTATTCCCTGCATCGAGGGTTGTGGGATCCCCGGGTCACTCCCCAGATTATACAGCTTTATATAATATTTAACAAATTCTTCAGCTATTCCCATAGGATTTCTCACATAAGACCCATCTGACTTCAAAATATATTCAATCCTATTTTTTATCTCTCTTTTTTTTATTCTTCGCGCAAGGAGGACCCCCCCTTTATCCCCAGCAGAATACCACTTCATTTTTAATTTATGCATGTTATATGCATACGCAGACAGCATTGAATCTCATCAGAGGGGGTGTGACCGGATGCTGAATGTGACCGACGCCTAATCTGTGAGGGTTCCAAGCCACGAGGCTGTCAGCAGCTCATGCCGGCTTCATAGAGTTTCTCAGCCGCCAAGGACTTTTTATTACAGCTGCCTGTACTATAGCTGCCTCTCTTTTCACGGAGCTGTACTGAACGCTAGTTGATCCTGTCAGAGGAATCTGATTACTGCTTATCATCTACAATTACATGATGACCCAAGGGAAGAGTAAACAAACATCACCTCCTAGACTGCCGGACTTCTATCCAGGAGGCCAGACGGTACATGCGAGGGGAAAGGTAATCTCAGCTACTCCACCTAGAGAACCACACTCCCCGCAGGGGAGAAATGGGAGAAGCACTGCACCATCCCAGCACAATGGGAGCAGCAGTTGCAGCAGTAGCAGCTCAGCCCCATTTACAAAAGGGGATATGAATGAGTTTATAGCTACAGTGCGGGCATCACTAAAAGAAGATTTGTATGAAATGCTAAATGAAATGAGTCTTTAGAAATACCCTGGTTTAGGGAAAGAGGGGGAAAAAAAAAAAAGACAAGTGCGGCGCTTCCTCTGAGCGTAATACGTTTTTACCAACAAGTTAAAAACATTTCTTTTATTTGTAGTTATGCTCACCTTCTATCGGTAAGAAATGCACGTTGAGATTCTCAGGGAATCAATTCTTTAGGCAACTCTTCTTCGTATGTTGTATAATCCAATAAGGTGTGCAGCTCACTTTGGAGAACTATGTGTTGATCCTGCTTCAGATCCACATAGGTGGCAATTTCAAAGAGAAAAAAAAAAAAAAAAAACTCCAAGTAAATGTGGCGCTAAGCACCTTTTTTTACTACCTGATGAAGGCTGCACTGTAAAAATAGCAGCCGAAACGCGTTGTACTGTTTTTAAAAAAAATTTACAAATATATTTTATTTTTTTATTTTGAGAAAATAAATGAATTTTTTAACATTTTTCACTTGAAGTGGATGAATTCAAAAAATCCGTAGGTGTTTAGCACCACATTTACTTGGAGTTTTTTTTTTTTTTTTTTTTCTCTTTTAAATGAAATGAGGAAAGATGTGGATTCTCTGGGAGACAGAACAGCTCATATAGAGTCTAAAATGGGGGAATATACGACAACTATTAATGCCCTTGTGGACGAAAATGAGATTTTAAAAAGTGAGTTGTCTAAGGTGCATGACAAATTAAACGATTTAGAAGACAGGTCCAGAAGGCAGAACATTAGAGTTCGAGGTATCCCGGAGGACATAATAAACAGCTGGCTATTTTTATGTCAAGATTGTTGGCTGTGGTACTACCTGACTTTTCGCCTACAGAATTGGTTATTGAAAGGGTTCACAGGATTCCAAGACCAAGACACCTGGATTCTACATATCCTAGAGACACTTTGGTCAGACTGTTGCGTTTTCCCACCAAGGAAGCATTCATACAACAAACAAGAAAGCCCCTTATACTTCCAACGGAATTTCAAGGGTTACAGGTGTATTTAGACTTATCTGCAGCAACATTGGCAAAGCGCAGAGAGTATGCACATGTATGCGCAGCCTTGAGAGACGCTAACATTAGATATAAATGGGGGTTTAATCCTGTGAAACTCCATATAATATATGAAGGTAATATAGTGGCCTGCGTCTCACCTAAATCAGCTGAGGAGAAACTAGCGGTGTGGAAAATCGCATGTCCCCCTGCTAGAGTGGAAAAAGGGAAGAAAGCAGTAAATGACTGGAATAAAGTTTAAGTCTAAAGTGGCGAGAATGTAGGCCTCGTGGCCGGTCCTCGAGACATTAACTGGAGACAAATTTTGGTTTCCAGACCCCAACAAGGCAGATGTTTTTTTTTCTCTGCCCGCTGCCCGAGGTACAGGGCCTCCCCTATGGTACTTGTGATCAACCATAGGGCTCTGATTGTATGTTGGTTCTTTTTTTTGTTTAAAATTTTTTTTTTTTTTTTTTGCAGAGTGTTTTTTTTTTTTTTTGCAGTGTTTTTTTTTTGTCTGGGTCTGTGAGACGGAGATATCTGCTTGTTTTATAGCGTTGGATATTACAGAGATTAGTGTATTTAATAGGATTAGTTCAAAGGGTAAGGAGGAGGAGGACTTTATAGCAGAAGATATATATATGTTGTAATGAGTATTAAAATAATGTCATTAAATGTTAAAGGCATGAATTCCCCTAGTAAAAGGAGCATGGTCTGGTCAGAGGTGTTAAAATCACAAGCAGAAATAATTTGTTTACAGGAGACACATCTGCTTGAAATAGATAATAGGAGATTTCACCATGATCAGTTTCCACATATTTTTTTTTCTAATAATACGGTCAAAAAATGTGGGGTCTGTATTATAATTAAACATACAGTGGCATGTGAAGTGTTACAGACATATGTAGACTCAGAAGGGAGATTTTGTCCTGTACTTTAAATGGGATAATTCATACATTAGCAACAATATATGCTCCGAATAGGGGCCAAGGAAAATTTATTAGAAAGGTATTTAAAAAAATACAGGCAGTTGGAAAAGGAGGTAAAATAGTTTGTGGGGATTTTAATCTTCCTATGAGTAGAGAGATGGATAGTTCTCGAGGGGGTGAGCGGAGTCGAGGGGAGTTGAGATCATTAGCACTCGAATTCCACTATCATGATTATTGGAGATATGTTCAAGCATCAGAAAGAGATTATACTTTTTTCTCCCACCGACACCACACATACAGCAGAATAGATTATTTCCTGGTGGATGATAACATTTTATTAAGGAGTATGGAAGCAAGGATTGGTCTGATAACATGGTCGGATCATGCTCCTATATATCTTAAGATCTCATTGTCTCACCAACAAGCGCCAATATTCAGGTGGCGCATGAATGAGGAAATGCTCCTGAATGAAAGGGTATCTTCGATAGTAGGTTCTGCAGTATGGGAATATTTTGACCAAAATGACAATGGGGAGATCAATGATGAAACATTGTGGATGTCACATAAAGCGGTCATAAGGGGGGTGTTTTTACAACAAGCTTCTATTCTGAAACAAGGAAAGGAGAAAAGAGAACTTCTGGGCAGATTGCAAACCTTAGAATCTATTAACAAGAAGGCGGTTACTCCTTCAATCACTGCTGAAATATTTTCAATCAGATTTAAATTACGAGTTTACCACTAACATGAAGCCCAATATGTCACGAAAAAACAATCTCAGAACCGCTAGGATCCGATGAAGCGCTCCTGAGTTATTACCTCATAAAGGGACACTGGTTAGAATTGCAAAAAAAAGGCCAGGTCATTAAGGTCAAAATAGGCTGGGTCATGAAGGGGTTAATTAAACTTATAGGACTAGATTTGGACAGGCACACACCTGTCTATATAAGACCTCACAGCTCACAGTGCATGTCAGACCAAATGGGAATCATGAGGTCAAAGGAACTGGCGAAGGAGCTCAGGGACATAATTGTGGCAAGGCACAGATCTGGCCAAGGTTACAACAGAATTTCTGCAGTATTCAAAGCTCCTAAGAGCACAGTGGCTTCCATAATCCTTAAATGGAAGAAGTTTGGGACCACCAGAGGTCTTCCTAGACCTGTCCTTCCAGCCAAACAGCCATCGTGGGAGATGAGCCTTGGTGAGAGACTATGAGAAATAAGATTCTCTGGTCTGATGAGACGTAGATAGACCTTTTTGGTGATAATTGTAAGCGTTATGTGTGGAGAAAACCAGGCACTGCTTATCACATGCCCAATAGAATTCCAACCGTGAAACGTGGTGGCAGCATCATGCTATGGGGGTGAGTCACTGAAGGAAACATGAATGCAAAGAATTAGCCAAGTACAGCGATATCTTGGATGAAAACCTCTTCCAGAGAGCTCTTGACCTCAGACTTGGCTGAAGGTTCACCTTCCAACAAAACAATGACTCTAAGCACACAGCTAAAATAACAAAGGAGTGGCTTCAGAACAACTCTGTGAGCATTATTGACTGGCCCAGCTAAAGCCCTGACCTAAATCCAACTGAGCATCTCTGGAGACAACTGAAAATGGCTGTCCACCAACGTGCACAGGGGGAATCTCGAACCATGTCCTCTGCGGTCTCCCATTCTTCTCCAGCCATAGAGGAGCCTGCTCAGCAGAGACATCAGTCCCAGCGTCTTGCTCAAGTTGATGCTGTGCGTCTGGTTACTGCTGCCATCCCAGGTCCAGCTATTGTAACCAGCATTACTCAGTGGCGAGTCCTGCTTTTTGCCTACTGAGCATGCCCGTGGGACGACCTCTCATTGGAGGTCCTCAAGTGGCTCTGATTGGACCACTAGCAAGGTCACAACTATAAACGGTTTGCATGGCCGCTCGGCCATGCGCTAGTATAAACTGAATTTGTGCATGTGTGGATGTATGTTTGATATCTGGTGAAAGCTCCTAATCATTCCCCTCCATAGCATTGTTGTATGTGGTTTGGTGTTGGAGCTGACTAGCGCCAGTATGTGCCATCCTGCACAAGACACGATCATACTGCATGAATTCAGCAGCAACTGCCAGTGCAGCGCCGTGCGCATCTAGTGCGCTTTCTGGTCCCTTGCTAGGGCGGTTAGTGGCATCCGCCAGAGCACTCAGTGCGCTACATTTTTATTTGTTAGTTTCCTACCTGGCACCTCAGTTGCGACGCTGAGCGCTAGTGGTCTAGAGTGACTCTAACCCTGTGTCTTTGGGACAGAGTCCTGTGACCAAACACTATCGTTCACTCTGCGGTATTGCGGCCCTGTGACGCAACAGGGTTCGCCTCCGTACATACCGGGTGAAGCTAACCCATGTGTGTTCTCATTATACCGCCATATACTGTCCGCCATTACTGAGCAGCAGGTGTTATCTCTGCACGGTGGACCCCGGGCTGTAAATGCACCTTATATCTTCCTTTATATTATTTAGGGTGTTCCGCTAGCCCTAACAGTAGATAATTTTTTACTTCTTTACAGAAAATGACAAAAAATAAACACTGGGCTCTTCCAAAAATAGCAGTGTTTGCATTTGTCTCTACAAACACACAACTTCTGACACCTTTCAACTGTTATTCCAGACCAGGATGCTTTGACTACAACCCACAATTAATTGGAATTTTTTATGTCACCCCACAAGTTTTCTATTGGATTAAGGTCCGGGGATTAAGCTGGCCACTTGATAGCTTCAATTTTGTTGGACTAGAACCAAGATTTGGCTTTTTACTAGTGTGTTTAGGGTCACTGTCTTGTGAAACACCCAATTAAAGGGCATATCCTCTTCAGCATAAGACAACATGACCTCTTCAAGTATTTTAACATATGCAAACTGCGTCATCATCCCTGGTATGCGGTAAATCGGTCTGGCACCATAGTGAGAGGAATTTGCCCATATCATAATGCTTGCACCACCATGCTTCACTGTCTTCAGAGTGTATTGTAGCTTGAATGTAGAGTTTGGGGGTCTTCTAATAAACTGTCTGTGGCCCCTGGACCCAAAAATAATAATTTTACTTTCATCAGTCCACAAAATGTTTCTCCATTTCTCTTTAGGCCAGTTGATGTGTTATTTGGCAAATTGTATCCACTTCAGTACATGTCTCTTTGTAAGAGATTAGCTTCGCACAGTCGTCTAACTCTCACAGTACTCACAGGTAACTTGAGAATGTCTTTCATCATCTTGCAGCTGATCATTGGCTGAGCCTTTGCCATTCTGGCTATTCTTCCATGAATTCGAATTATAGTCTTCCGTTTTCTCTCTGGTTTTGCTTTCCATGTTAAAGCATTGGAGATCATTTTAGCTGAACAGCCTATAATTGTCTGCACTTCTTTAGAAGATTACCCTCTCCAATCAAAGTACGCTTTTCTTCGGAACAATGTCTTTAACAATGGATATATCTCAGGCTTTAAAGGGAACCTGTCACCCCCAAAATCGATGATGAGCTAAGCCCACCAGCATTAGGGGCTTATCTTCAGCATTCCGGAATGCTGTAGATAAGCCCCTGATGTATCCTGAAAGATGAGAAAAAGAGGTTAGATTATACTCACCCAGGGGCGGTCCCGCTGCGATGGGCGTCGCGCTCCGGTCTGGGGCCTCCCATATTCTTAAGATGACGTGCTCTTGTCTTCACGCTGCGGCTCCGGCGCAGGCGTACTTTGTCTGCCCTGTTGAGGGCAGAGCAAAGTACTGCAGTGCGCATGCGCCAGGAAAGGTCAGAGAGACTCGTGAAGACAAGAAGAGGACGTCAGCGTAAGAAGATGGGAGGCGCTGGAACAGACAGCGACGCCCATCGGACTGGACCGCAGCAAGACCGCCCCTGGGTGAGTATAATCTAACCTCTTTTTCTCATCTTTCAGGATACATCGGGGGCTTATCTACAGCATTCCAGAATGCTGTAGATAAGCCCCTGATGCCGGTGGGCTTAGCTCATCGTCGATTTTGGAGGTGACAGGTTCCCTTTAAAGGAGAAATGTATGTACAACATGTCTTGGCTTCACCCTTAAATAAGAGCCACCTGATTCACACCTGTTTCTTCATAAAATGATTGACCTCAGTAATTGAACTCCACAGTGCTATTATTTTGAACACATCTTTCAATTAATTATTGTAATACACAGACTCAAAAACATACAGATCATGAATGTGGAGTCTGGTGATTTTCTTAGAATATACTGCACCAACTGGTAAATTATTTGACATGTGGTAAGATAACTTACACCAAAAACAGATTAATCTGGTTATTTATATTGGACTGCTATTATTTTGAACATCACTGTATGTCCATTATATTGTCCTTGACTGCTCAAATTGACCGCACTGAAGGTGAAAGTGATTCCACGAAAGCAAAAGCGTTTAAATCCAGAAAACCCACCTCTTCAGGAAAACTTACTGCCTGCAATGACCCCGCTGCCTCCTCACCGCCACCAGAGCTACCGCCTCACCAACACCGGAGATGCTGCAACCCTCCAACCTACTGTCTCCTTCCCCACCATCCTATAGAATGAAAGCCCGCAAAGGCAGGGTTCTCTCCCCTCTGTATCAGTCTGTAATTGTTAGTTTGCATACTGTAAGTGATATCTGTAATCTGTGTGTAACCCCTTGTACAGCACCATGGAATCAATGGTGCTATATGAATAAATAATAATAGAAATGTCAATTTTAGGGACAAGTGGATAGATCGGATTACCTGCAGCTGGGTAAAGAGGCTATTCAGGAGTGCCACTGTGGTCATTTATATTCACTTAGCTTTAAGTAAAAGCCACAACAGTTTGTAGCCATTGAGACTAATGGTACATTTCCTTGTCTACATTGTTTTAGTTGTTCTAGCATCATCAAATGAGACCACTTCTCACACCCTAGAACAGGACGAACATACTCTATTAAGGGACATTTTATTTGAGACAGCAACTATGTGGTTTATCAAATTTAATGACCCTGTGGATTACTTAGGCTAGGTTCACATTGCGTTAGTGCAATCCGTTTAGCGCTAAGTGCTAGCGGATTGCGCTAACGCAATGTCTTTTTCGGGGTCGCGTTAACTTCCCCGCTCTCGCAGATCCCCGATCTGCGAGAGCGGGGAACGGACCTCGGGCGCGCCGCGGACGCTGCAAGCAGCGTCCGAGGCGCGCTACAAAAGAACGGCACATCGCTAGCGCGTGCCGAAAATGACACGCGCTAGCAATGCGCTTTAACATTGCGGGCAATGGGAGCGCTAACGGACGCGTTGCACAGCGTTAATTTCGCCGTGCAACGCTGTCCACTAGCGCTCACACTAAAACGCAATGTGAACCTAGCCTTAATGTCGGAGAAACTATCCAACATACCAGAGACAGAATTTCTAGTCACAATACAATGTGGTAAGGCATGGCTCCCACTACCTGGACACTTCAAGGAAGCAAGACATTCAGTATCCTAATTTAGGTTTCAGGTAATTGAACACATTCATAGACCTAGGAGGTGCAGTGACCACTTCAAGCTACTCAGAGAGAATCGCTCTGAATTCTCACACTACAAACTGTGGCACCACTAGGCCTTAATCGGGAATACAATCTGATCATTTTAATATTGATATTATGTAGTAGGTTTTTACTGACTATTACCAGTACCCTAAACGTATTCATCTTTTCTTTCCCATTTAGATCAATTGACCCTACTCACCGTAAAGTATTCATCTTCTCTTTCCTTCCCTCTCCCCTTACTACTTTCTCCCTTACCCTTCCCACACAACTACCCATTTATTCCCTATATGCCTATCCACAGAGTTATTTCCATATACATTACTGTTCCATTTATTTTGGCACATCCCGGTGTTCCTTTTGTACATAATTGAAACATTTTTTTTTCCCCATTCATACATACATCTTAAAGGGAACCTGTCACCTGAATTTGGCGGGACAGGTTTGTGGTCATATGGGCGGGGTTTTCGGGTGTTTGATTCACCCTTTCCTTACTCACTGGCTGCATGCTGGCCGCAATATTGGGTTGAAGTTCATGCTGTGTCCTCCGTAGTACATGTCTGCACAAGGCAAGATTGCATTGCGCAGGCGTGTACTACGGAGGACAGAGAATGAACTTCAACCCAAAATTGCAGCCAGCGGGTAAGGAAAGGGTGAATCAAACACCCGAAAACCCCGCCCATATGACCACAAACCTGTCCCGCCAAATTCAGGTGACAGGTTCCCTTTAACAGGCCCAATATAGTACAGTGATGCTTATGGGATTAAATAAATGTAAATACATGTCCCCATATTGTGTCCGGCAAATGATCATATAAAGTCATAAATCTCACACTACAGGTTAATTCATTCAACTCCCACATAGTTCCTCATATATTTGCACAGCATCCCTGATCACGTTGTTCCTTTCTGCACATGGCGTCTGTCAGGACACTCCCTCTGCTCCTAGTAAAGTGTCATCTACTACGGGCTCTCCACACCCCGCCCATAACCACGTCCCCTTTCCTCTCCACACATTCACATCTACTAGGAGGGTTCCTTTGTCCTTAATAATGAGTCACCAATGACTGCACTAATGATGCGCCCTGTGGCAACAGGACTCGTCCACTGAGCACCACATGATGTACCTATGCCACATGATCTGGCTTATTTAAAACAGCAGCTTGGTGCCATTTAACCCATACACCAGGGACTGGATGAGATATCAATGCCCACAAGTGTCCTCCAACCAGGTAAGCTCCAAATCTTATTGATCACTTGCTATGTCTAACTTCCTACCCATGCCCAACTCCCACACCTAATTCCTCCCACCGGTGTACCCACCATGTACCATTACCCAATCTGACAAAATGATATTTTGCCTCTTGACAGCAGTGTTTTATCCTTCGGATATTCTCCTTCACCCTGGTATGTCAATGTACATCATAATAATTATTTATTGTACTGGTTGACTTGGGATTTTAAATCCCTTTGTATGTACATGTGTAAATATTGTAAAGACATGTAAACCTTAATTATTAGGCCTCCCGGCACCCATAATATCAATATGTACCCTATGTTGTGTTTGCACATATGTACCTTTGTAATAAATCTGCATGTCTCTTTGGTATGAAAATTGCTTCTTCAGAAAGAAAGAGGACTTGAACTGGCAATATGACTTAGGATAAAAGCCAAATCAAAATCTTAATTTGCAGACACGGTGTTAAGGGCTATTGGCCCTCGTCAGTGCAAAGTATGAGCTCTGCTATGGCTAGGTGAGAGGCTCTGGACTGGGGTCTAAGGGGTAAGGGTATGTGCACACGTATTCTGGAGGACTGTGGATTTTTCCGCAGCGGATTTTGAAAAACCGCAATGCAAAACCGCTGCGGTTTTTCCTGCGGATTTATCGTGGTTTCTACTGCTGATTCTGCTGCAGCTTTACACCTGCAGTTTTCTATTGGAGCAGGTGTAAAACCACAGCGGAATCTGCACAAAGAATTGACATGCTGCAGAATATAGAACGCTGCGTTTCCGCGCATTTTTTTCCGCAGCATGTGCACTACGGATTTCGTTTCCCATAGGTTAACATGGTACTGTAAACTCATGGGAAACCGCTGCAGATCCGCAGCTGCAGAAACGCTGCGGATCCTCTGCAAAATCCGCAGCGTGTGCACATACCCTTAGGCTTCTCCTTGTAGAGAGTGACATACCAGCTCTGGCTTGTCAAAGTAAGGAGTCTTATTCGTCGTGCAATGCTCCTCTGAAAAATGTAATATGCAAATTGCCTCTTCAGAGAGAAAGAGGACTTGAACTCTATATAGCACCACCTGTTGGAAGTAGCGATCCTACAAGTCACAATCAACCCTTTAACGAGTCGTGCAATATGACTTAGGATAAAAGCCAAATCAGAATCTCAATTGCAGACACGGTGTTTCCGACTTTTGTCCATCGTCAGTGCAAAGTATGAGATTTGTCTCTCTTTTGACCAGTTTTGTATAGTTATTTGATTTTCTTTTCTCTCAATTTTCATATCAACTGTTTGAAAAAGGTTTCTCCAACCAAAATGTCACAATGTTCGCATCCCAGGAGCACTGTTAACCCCTTCCCGACCTTTGACGCACCGTATGCATCATGAAAACCCGTGCCAATCTGACCTGTGACGCAGCATATGCGTCATGGCCGGATTGGGCTCCTGCAGGCCGGGTGAAAGGGTTAACTCCAATTTCACCCGGCCTGCAGGGACAGGAGGAGTTGTACTTTAGCCCACGATCGCTCTGATTGGCTGTTGAAAGTGAAACTGCCAATCAGAGCGATTTGAAATATTTCACCTAAAAAACTGGTGAAATATTACAATCCAGCCATGCCCGATGCTGCAATATCATCGGCCATGGCTGGAAACACTGATGTGCCCCCACCCCACCGATCGCCCCCCCAGCCCTTCGATCGGTGGTCCGCTCCCCTCCGTCCTGTGCTCCGCTCCCCCGTCCTCCTGTCCGCTCCCCCCGTGCTCCAATCCCACCCCCGTGCTCCAATCCACCCCCCCTGCACTCCGATCCACCCCCCCGCACACCGATCCACCACCCCGTGCTCTGATCCACCACCCCCGTGTTACGATCCACCCCCCCATGCTCTGATCCACCCCCCCCCCCCCCCCGTGCTCCGACGCCCCCCCGTGCCCTGATCTCCCCCCCTTATACTTACCTAGCCTCCCGGGGTCCGTCCATCTTCTTTCCTGGGCGCCACCATCTTCCAAAATGGCGGACGCATGCGCAGTGCGCCCGCCGAATCTGCCGGCTGTCAGATTCGTTCCAATGTGAATTTTGATCACTGTGATAAAACCTATCACAGTGATCAAAATAAAATAAACAGTAAATGACCCCCCCCCTTTGTCACCCCCATAGGTAGGGACAATAATAAAATAAAGAATTTTTTTTTTTCCACTTAGGTTGGAGTTAGAACTAGGGTTAGGGTTCGGTATGTGCACACGTATTCTGGTCCTCTGCGGATTTTTCCACAGCGGATTTGATAAATCCGCAGTGCTAAACCGCTGCGGATTTACCGCGGTTTTTCTGCGCATTTCACTGCGGTTTTACAACTGCGATTTTCTATTGGAGCAGTTGTAAAACCGCTGCGGAATCCGCAGAAAGAAGTGACATGCTGCGGAATGTAAACCGCTGCGTTTCCGTGCAGTTTTTCTGCAGCATGTGTACAGCGATTTTTGTTTCCCATAGGTTTACATTGAACTGTAAACTCATGGGAAACTGCTGCGGATCCGCAGCGTTTTCCGCAGCGTGTGCACATACCTTTAGAATTAGACTATGTGCACACGGTGCAGATTTGGCTGCGGATCCGCAGCAGTGTTCCATCAGGTTTACAGTACCATGTAAACATATGGAAAACCAAATCCCCTGTGCCCATGGTGCGGAAAATACCACGCGGAAACGCTGCGTTGTATTTTCCGCAGCATGTCAATTCTTTGTGCGGATTCCGCAGCGTTTTACACCTGTTCCTCAATAGGAATCCGAAGGTGAAATCCGCACAAAAAACACTGGCAATCCGCGGTAAATCCGCAGGTAAAACGCAGTGCCTTTTACCCGCAGATTTTTCAAAAATGGTGCGGAAAAATCTCACACGAATCCGCAATGTGGGCACAAAGCCTTAGGGTTAGGGTTGTGGTTAGGGGTGTGTTGGGGTTAGGGTTGTGGTTAGGGGTGTTTTGGGGTTAGGGTTGTGATTAGGGTTACGGCTACAGTTGGGATAAGGGTTAGGGGTGTTTTGGAGTTAGAATTGAGGGGTTTCCACTGTTTAGGCACATCAGGGGGTCTCCAAACGCAACATGGCGCTACCATTGATTCCAGCCAATCTTTTATTCAAAAAGTCAAATGGTGCTCCATCACTTCCGAGCCCCGACGTGTGCCCCAGACAGTGGTTTGCCCCCACATATGGGGTACCAGCATACTCAGGACAAACTGCGCAACAATTACTGGGGTCCAATTTCTCCTGTTACCCTTGAGAAAATAAAAAATTGCTTGCTAAAACATTTTTGAGGAAAGAAAAATTATTTTTTATTTTCAACGGCTCTGCGTTGTAAACGTCTGTGAAGCACTTGGGGGTTCAAAGTGCTCACCACATATCTAGATAAGTTCCTTGGGGGGTCTAGTTTACAAAATGGGGTCACTTGTGGGGGGTTTCTACTGTTTAGGCACACCAGGGGCTCTGCAAACGCAACGTGACGTCCGCAGACCATTCCATCAAAGTCTGCATTTCAAAAGTCACTACTTCCCTTCTGAGCCCCGACGTGTGACCAAACAGTGGTTTACCCCCACACATGGGGTATCAGCGTACTCAGGAGAAACTGGACAACAACTTTTGGAGTCCAATTTCTCCTGTAACCCTTGGGAAAATAAAAAATTCTCGGCTAAAACATTATTTTTGAGGAAAGAAGACGTATTTATTATTTTCACGGCTCTGCGTTATAAACTTCTGTGAAGCACTTGGGGGTTGAAAGTGCTCACCACATATCTAGATAAGTTCCTTTCGGGGTCTAGTTTCCAAAATGGGGTCACTTGTGGTGGGTTTCTACTGTTTAGGGACACCAGGGGCTCTGCAAACGCAACGTGACGCCCGCAGACCATTCCATCAAAGTCTGCATTTCAAAAGTCACTACTTCCCTTCTGAGCCCCGACGTGTGCCCAAACAGTGGTTTACCCCCACATATGGGGTATCAGCATACTCAGGAGAAACTGGACAACAACTTTTGTGGTCAAATTTCTCCTGTTACCCTTAAGAAAATAAAAAATTGCGGGCTAAAAAATCATTTTTGAGAAAATAATTTTTTTTTTTTTCATGGCTCTGCGTTATAAACTTCTGTGAAGCACTTGAGGGTTCAAAGTGCTCACCCCACATCTAGATTAGTTCCTTTGGGGGTCTAGTTTCCAAAATGGGGTCATTTGTGGGGGATCTCCAATGTTTAGGCACACAGGGGCTCTCCAAACGCGACATGGTGTCCGCTAATGATTGGAGCTAATTTTCCATTTAAAAAGCCAAATGACGTGCCTTCCCTTCCGAGCCCTGCCGTGCGCCCAAACAGTGGTTTACCCCCACATATGGGGTATCTGTGTACTCAGGACAAACTGGACAACAACACTTGTGGTCCAATTTCTCCTATTACCGTTGGCAAAATAGGAAATTCCAGGCTAAAAAATCATTTTTGAGGAAAGAAAAATTATTTTTTATTTTCATGGCTCTGCGTTATAAACTTCTGTGAAGCACCTGGGGGTTTAAAGTGCTCAGTATGCATCTAGATAAGTTCCTTGGGGGGTCTAGTTTCCAAAATGGGGTCACTTGTGGGGGAGCTCCAATGCATAGGCACACAGGGGCTCTCCAAACGCGACATGGTGTCCGCTAACAATTGGAGCTAATTTTCCATTCAAAAAGTCAAAAGGCGCGCCTTCCCTTCCGAGCCCTGCCGTGTGCCCAAACAGTGGTTTACCCCCACATATGAGGTATCGGCGTACTCAGGAGAAATTGCCCAACAAATTTTAGGATCCATTTTATCCTATTGCCCATGTGAAAATGAAAAAATTGAGGCAAAAAGAAATTTTTGTGGAAAAAAAAGTACTTTTTCATTTTTATGGATCAATTTGTGAGGCACCTGAGGGTTTAAAGTGCTCACTAGGCATCTAGATAAGTTCCTTGGGGGGTCCAGTTTCCAAAATGGGGTCACTTGTGGGGGAGCTCCAATGTTTAGGCACACAGGGTCTCTCCAAACGCGACATGGTGTCCGCTAATGATGGAGATAATTTTTCATTCAAAAAGTCAAATGGCGCTCCTTCCCATCCGAGCCTATGTGCCCAAACAGTGGTTTACCCCCACATGTGAGGTATCGGTGTACTCAGGAGAAATTGCCCAACAAATTTTAGGATCCATTTTATCCTGTTGCCCATGTGAAAATGAAAAAATTCAGGCTAAAAGAGTTTTTTTGTGAAAAAAAAGTACTTTTTCATTTTTACGGATCAATTTGTGAAGCACCTGGGGGTTTAAAGTGCTCACTATGCATCTAGATAAGTTCCTTTCCAAAATGGGGTCACTTGTGGGGGAGCTCTAATTTTTAGGCACACGGGGGCTCTCCAAATGTGACATGGTGTCCGCTAAAGAGTGCAGCCAATTTTTCATTCAAAAAGTTAAATGGCGCTCCTTCCCTTCCAAGCCCTGCCGTGCGCCCAAACAGTGGTTTACCCCCACATATGAGGTATCAGCACACTCAGGACAAATTGGCCAACAACTTTCGTTGTTCAGTTTCTCCTTTTACCATTGGGAAAATAAAAAAATTGTTGCTGAAAGATCATTTTTGTGACTAAAAAGTTAAATGTTCATTTTTTCCTTCCATGTTGCTTCTGCTGCTGTGAAGCACCTGAAGGGTTAATAAACTTCTTGAATGTGGTTTTGTGCACCTTGAGGGGTGCAGTTTTTAGAATGGTGTCACTTTTGGGTATTTTCAGCCATATAGACCCCTCAAACTGACTTCAAATGTGAGGTGGTCCCTAAAAAAAATGGTTTTGTAAATTTCGTTGTAAAAATGAGAAATTGCTGGTCAAATTTTAACCCTTATAACTTCCTAGCAAAAAAAAAATGTTGTTTCAAAAATTGAGCTGATGTAAAGTAGACGTGTGGGAAATGTTATTTATTAACTATTTTGTGTCACATAACTCTCTGGTTTAACAGAATAAAAATTCAAAATGTGAAAATTGTGAAATTTTCAAAATTTTCGCCAAATTTCCGTTTTTATCACAAATAAACACAGAATTTATTGACCTAAATTTACCACTAACATGAAGCACAATATGTCACGAAAAAACAGTCTCAGAACCGCTAGGATCCATTGAAGCGTTCCTGAGTTATTACCTCATAAAGGGACACTGGTCAGAATTGCAAAAAACGGCCAGGTCTTTAAGGTCAAAATAGGCTGGGTCATGAAGGGGTTAAACTTACCATTGTGCTCTGTCTTCAATAAACTGCTTGTATCAAATGAATGTGGAGTGGATAGTCGACTTATTATTACTAGGGATTCCACACCCGCTCCAATTGCACAACAAGTGTGTGCACTTTCCAGTATGCTGAAAGAGCAGGGCAGACAGAACAAATAGAGGGTCTGGGAATGTTTAGGTTGCAAGACAAAAGGTTGAAAGGAGTTTTAATAGCTGTCTACAACTATCTGAAGGGCTGTCACAGTGTAGAGGGATCATCCTTATTCTCATTTGCACATGGAAATACAAGAAGCAATGGAATTAAACTGAAAGGGAGAAGATAGATTACATATTACAAAAAACTTCTTGACAAGTGATGGAGATCAATGAGTGGAACAGGCTGCCACGAGAGGTGGTGAGTTCTCCTTCAATGAAAGTTTTCAAAAGGATTCTGGACAGACATCTGTCTGAGATGGTTTTGTGAATTCTGCATTGAGCAGGGTGCAGAGTGCTCCGCGGTTCCTGAGCACTCTGAAACAGGTCTTTTTAGGACCTAGAGTCACCCATGATACGGTGCTCCAACTGCTGGCACTAACACAGGGCTCGTCCATGATCTGCCATTTTTCTGTTCACTTCCGGACTATAGCATCAGAGCTGGAGTGGCCTGATAAAGTCCTCATCCCAGTATTTTGGAGGGGGTTGGCTGACCATGTGGAGGAGCTAATTTTGGTATCAACTCGCATCGAGCTTCATTTTAACGAGTGAAGGTTGGAGCGAGCCCAGTGTAGGCAGAGGTTTCGGCTGGCTCTCACCTTCGCCAAACCTCCAGGATCAGAATCTCCAGTTCAGGCGTCCAAGCCACATGAGGCCTTGGAGGTGTCACGAGTGGGATCTAAGTCCTGAACCGCTCACACCCTCAAGGTCTAACATGTCTACCTGCAGTCAGGACATCTTGCCTCCAGATGTTCTAGGTGGTCAGGAAAATGTACCCGTTTAGTGACCGTTGGAGGTGGTTTACCAGACACAGCAGCGTTTTCCTCCACACTGTCCTTCAAGGGGTCAATAACCATAGGCCCATCCACTAATACGGTAGAGCTTTGCGTGGATTCCAGGCAGAGGGCAACTTCATGTCATCTGACTTCGCTTAACGGTACGTAATACCCCTGGTGATGCTCGTCAAGCCAGTGACCGTATGAGGTCCTTTTAGGGATACCCTGGTTATGTTACCACTCCCCTCATATAAAGTGGTCCACTTTATATGGGAGATGTTGCTTTCCCCTGGAAAAAGCAACACGTGAAACGTGCTTTGGGGTGTTTTCGCTGCTTAAAGGTACAGTGTCCTGCATATTTACTATATCCACTGTTGTTCTACTCTCTCTCTCTCTCTCTCTCTCTGAGACATTGTTTCAACTACTACTATATACCTGCATATATTACTAAGTCCTATGGTGCACTTCGCTATGACCATGGGCTAGTGGATAGCTGCACACTGATCCCACCCTTTCATTGCTGCACATCGGAACACCCCCTCATCCCAGCCTGCGGCAACGCTCCACTCTTGCCTCCTCCAGCAGCAACCCAGGGACCCCGCTTCATGGCAGCCACCACCCCTGGTAAGCAAGAAGACGCATGGATTATAAGAAGCACCAACTTTTTATTAAAAAAAGTTTTTTTCCTATTTTGATCCACGCTCTGTCATCGGAGGTACCCCCCACATGCCCGGCTTCCATGGAAACCTCTGTGAGCACGAGTGTTACACCCCTGCTGGTATTTACCATTTACTAAGGCAGTGGTGTACAACATTTTTTGGTCCATGGGCCACAATGCCAAACTGAACCAATTCCAAGGGCACAAACATTTTTTTAAACAGTACTTAAATCACCAGAACCAAGTTTTGAGTATTTGAGGAGGTTATGGAGCGATTCTGCTAATTTTTTGCTACAAAAATTATTGTGAATACTAACTTACTCTAAGTTTTTGGAGCAGAAACTGAGCACAAGCTGCTCAAATCCTCCAAATAATCTTAAAACTCTAAATTTTGAGGATTTTTAAGTTTTAACATAGCCATGTTGCAAATTTTGGATTGCTACATATATGCAAAATCATAACCACTGTCAGCAGATAAATGCCATGGCATAACAACCATAAGTACATGAATTAATCAACAAGCTTAGTACAGTGATCAATAGCAATGTCAGGTATGCCCCATGTACAATTGTATCACATGAACCTTCAACTCCCAGTATGTCTTTAAGGCCGGCGTCACACTCAGCGTATGAAAATATGGTCCGTTTTTTACGGCCGTAATACGCAGAAATGTCCCCAAAATAGTGATCCGTATGTCATCCGTAGGCAGGGTGTGTCAGCGTATTTTGTGTATGTCATCCTCCGTATGTAATCCGTATGGCATCCATACTGCGAGATTTTCTTGCAGGCTTGCAAAACAGACATACAATGGATCCATGGGCTCAAATAGTCGTAAAAACTTATATACTGTATATATATATTGTAGCGATTTCACTCACTCAGCTGCGACGGCTGACACTCAGGAGACGTGTTCCTTTAAAGTTCACTGGGTTTATTGCTTCATAAACCATGTGGCAAAACAACAGAAAGCAAAATAGCCTTTAGTTCAGGCAAAGGAAAACAAGGGTCCAGTTCATCCGGCTCAGTCCTGAAGCCGAACACACTCAGGAGGGTTTCACCTCCACACATATCTGCTGTGTAAAGGATTAGCCTGTCTTATATAGGACTAACCACACCCAGTAATCTATCACATGATTAGCCATGTGGTCTGACATCACCACAGGTCCTGAAACACAAATATATGGTTATATAAAACAACGCAATATTCCGGGCTACATTACAGCAACAAGGCACTTATGTGGCACATACCTCCCGTCGACTACACACCCTTTAGCCATGCTACATACCTCCCCCCTCTGCCTAAAGCCGTGGGGCTTGGCACTTTCTCCCACTAAACAAGGGATTCTTGATAGGGCATCCGCATTACCGTGCAGCTTTCCGGCCCGATGTTCCACATGGAAACTGAAGTCCTGCAGGGATAAGAACCAACGGGTGACCCTAGCATTTCTACCCTTTGTTTCCCTCATCCACCTAAGTGGGGCATGGTCGGATATCAGTCTAAATTTACGTCCCAGCAGATAGTACCGTAATGTGTCCACTGCCCATTTTATGGCCAAGCACTCCTTCTCAACGACTGAGTAGTTCTTTTCAGATGAGGACAGCTTCCTACTCAGATAGAGAACAGGATGCTCCTCCCCATGTAGTTCTTGGGAAAGGACTGCTCCCACCCCAACATCTGAGGCATCTGTCTGAAGAATAAACTCTTTCTTGAAGTTTGGGGCCATCAGAACGGGTTGCTTACACAAAGCGTTTTTCATTTCTTGGAAGGCTGACTCTGTTTCTTCGGACCACTTAACCATTACTGGTTTTGTCCCTTTTAGCAGGTCAGTCAGAGGCGCAGCCATCGTGGCGAAGTTTGGGATGAACCTCCTGTAATATCCCACGATTCCCAGGAAGGCTTTAACTTGCTTTTTGGAAACTGGTTTTGGCCACGTTTGAATTGCCTCCACTTTACTGATTTGGGGTTTTATTTCTCCGTGACCCACGATGTATCCAAGGTACTTAGCTTCTTCTTTACCCAAGGCACACTTCTTCGGGTTTATAGTAAACCCGGCCTCTCTTATAGCATCCAACACCGCTTGGACTTTCTCCAGATGACTCTCCCAGTCCGGGCTAAAGATGACGATATCATCTAGGTACGCAGCAGCGTAGGCCTTATGGGGTGCAAGGACTCTATCCATAGCCCTCTGGAAGGTCGCCGGAGCTCCCTGTAGGCCAAACGGCATCCGGGCATACTGGAAGCATCCATCAGGTGTCGAAAAGGCTGTCTTCTCCTTGGCTTCCTGCGCCATGGGGATCTGCCAATACCCCTTTGCAGGGGCTGACTGGCAAATTTTGGCCTGGGGGGCAAGCACACAGCAGTGGCCCATGAGGAGCGGCTCATCCTTAAAGGGGTTGTCGGATATAATGCTACATGTCTACAGTCACTATGTGTGAATCCTCATATCGTGCGCACTGTGCGTTATGAGGATTCTCTGGTGCCGGCAACAGGTGGTCTTGTGACCACAATCATGCAATATATATATTCCCAGCCACATTTCGACTAGACGGTTTTGGGCCTTGTTCAATACAGTTGCATTCGCCATGCAAGTCTTGTCGGCATGTGACCGCATGTATGCCAATCACAAACTTGCAGCCAGACACATGCCAAATAACCACAGCTCTGCGAGCAATGTGAGATGCACAAGTCTACAGTCACATAGAATGACACAGAGTAAATGCACCAATGACACATACACACACAGCCCCACTGTATAATGACACATACGCACAGCCATAATGTATGACACGCACGGCACCACTGTAAAATGACACACACAGACACACACACAGCCCCACTATATAATGACATACACGCACGCAGCTCACACACACGCATGCAGCTCACACACACGCAGCTCTGACACAAATGCATCACACACGCAGCCATCACACACACACGCAACTCTGACACAAATGCATCACACACATGCAGCCATCACACACACAGGCAGCCAGGGGTGGATTAAGGGTAGCCAGGGCCCCGGGCTGTTCAGACACTGTGGGCCCCCTCGGTCATGTGACGGGGGTCATGTGACGGGGGTCACGATATACCTGAACCAGATTATTCCAGAAAAAGGGCCGGGCCCTACTCTACTGTAACCTATTAAATTTTTGTTAAAATATGCAATACAATTTAGGAATATTTTGACCAATATCACATACAAGGAACAAATACCACTGCACCATGACCAGACCACAAATTACAACCACAGTGATCGAATAATATCACATACAAGGAACAAATACCACCGCACCATGTCAAGACCACATATTACCACCACTTGGTGACCAAATAGCACACACAAGGGACAAATACCACAACACCATTTCCAGACCACATATTACCACCACATAGTGACTGAATAGTACAATACTGATCAGTAATAAAAAAAACAAAAAAACATAATACTATCACCATAAGTGCCAGTATTCACAGGAGATCTGTACTTAGTATGCAGTGTCTGTGTAGAGGTAATACAGAGATCATTGGTGACATTGTACACAGGACCTCTGTATATAATTTATAGGTAATACAGTGATCACTGGTGGTATTATACACAGGAGCTCTGTATATAATGTATAGGTAATACAGTGATCACTGGTGACATTATACACAGGAGCTCTGTATATAATGTATAGGTAATACAGTGATCACTGGTGACATTATACACAGGAGCTCTGTATATAATGTGTAGGTTATACAGTGATCACTGATGACATTGTACACAGGACCTCTGTATATAGTATACAGTGTATAGTGTCAGTGTATAGGTAACACTGACTCACCAGTGATGTCTCTAGGTGAACTCCTTCATCTTTCATCCAGCACAGACTGCCATCATTTCTTCCAGCCAGGACTCGTTTCTGCAAGAAATAACACAGTTATCTCGAGCTCCGCTTGCAGAACACATTACTTAATTTTTCACAACTTCTACACAACACCACATGAAGAAAAAAAGGCGACATAGTGTCACTCTGCACAGTAACAGGCCTGCCTCCCCCCCCATTTAAAACAGTATACTAAAAAAAATAAAATAAATACATCACTGCAGTAATAATATCCCTTAATTAGCCCCTATGGTAATAATCCCCATCCTGGCCCCGTATATCTAATTCCTGGCTCCAGCCATATGTTCTCGCATCCTGCCCTCATGAGTATCCATTCTACTCCATATGATCTCCCCATCCTGCCCCATAATCCAATCCTGCCCCATGTCTTTCATTCTGCCCCGTGTCTCCAATCATGCCCCGTATCTACATTCTGCCCATGCCTCCAGTCCTGCCCCCAGTGTGTCCAGCAATCTGCCCCAGTGTGTCCAGCATATTACCCCCAGTGTGTCCAGCATATTACCCCCAGTGTGTCCAGCATATTAACCCCAGTGTGTCCAGCATATTGCCCCAGTGTCCAGCAATATGCCCCAGTGTGTCCAGCAATATGCCCCAGTGTGTCCAGCAATCACCCCCAGTGTGTCCAGCATATTACCCCCAGTGTGTCCAGCATATTACCCCCAGTCTGTCCAGCATATTACCCCCAGTGTGTCCAGCATATTACCCCCAGTGTGTCCAGCATATTACCCCCAGTGTGTCCAGCATTGCCCCCACTGTGTCCAGCAATCTGCCCCAGTGTGTCCAGCAATCTGCCCCAGTGTGTCCAGCAATCTGCCCCAGTGTGTCCAGCAATCTGCCCCAGTGTGTCCAGCAATCAGCCCCAGTGTGTCCAGCATATTACCCCCAGTGTGTCCAGCAATCAGCCCCAGTGTGTCCAGCAATCAGCCCCAGTGTGTCCAGCAATCTGCCCCAGTGTGTCCAGCATATTGCCCCAGTGTGTCCAGCAATCTGCCCCAGTGTGTCCAGCAATCTGCCCCAGTGTGTCCAGCAATCTGCCCCAGCGTGTCCAGCATATTACCCCCAGTGTGTCCAGCAATCTGCCCCAGCGTGTCCAGCATATTACCCCCAGTGTGTCCAGCAATCTGCCCCAGCGTGTCCAGCATATTACCCCCAGTGTGTCCAGCAATCTGCCCCAGTATGTCCATAATATTGCCCCAGTGTCCAGCAATCTGCCCCAGTGTCCAGCAATCTGCCCCAGTGTCCAGCAATCTGCCCCAGTGTCCAGCAATCTGCCCCAGTGTGTCCAGCAATCTGCCCCAGTGTGTCCAGCATATTACCCCCAGTGTGTCCAGCAATCTGCCCCAGCGTGTCCAGCATATTACCCCCAGTGTGTCCAGCAATCTGCCCCAGTATGTCCATCATATTGCCCCAGTGTCCAGCAATCTGCCCCAGTGTCCAGCAATCTGCCCCAGTGTGTCCAGCAATCTGCCCCAGTATGTCCAGCAATCTGCCCCAGTGTGTCCAGCATATTACCCCCAGTGTGTCCAGCAATCTGCCCCAGTATGTCCAGCAATCTGCCCCAGTGTCCAGCAATCTGCTACAGTGTCCAGCAATCTGCCCCAGTGTCCAGCATTGCCCCCAGTGTGTCCAGCATATTACCCCCAGTGTGTCCAGCAATCTGCTCCAGTGTGTCCAGCATATTGCCCCAGTGTCCAGCAATCTGCCCCAGTGTCCAGCAATCTGCCCCAGTGTCCAGCAATCTGCCCCAGTGTCCAGCATTGCCCCCAGTGTGTCCAGCAATCTGCCCCAGTATGTCCATCATATTGCCCCAGTGTCCAGCAATCTGCCCCAGTCTCCAGCAATCTGCCCCAGTGTCCAGCATTGCCCCCAGTGTGTCCAGCAATCTGCCCCAGTATGTCTAGCAATCTGCCCCAGTGTGTCCAGCATATTACCCCCGTGTGTCCAGCAATCTGCTCCAGTGTGTCCAGCATTGCCCCAGTGTGTCCAGCAATCAACAAACTGAGTTCTCACCTTACCAGCGCTCCAGGCGGCGAGCTCCCTCCAGCAGCGCGCATTCGCCGGCGACTCACAATGACGTCAGACGCCAGCGACGTGTGCGCTGCGCGTGCGCCTGCGGCCGACTTCAGCTGCCAGCCTCCAATTGGCTGGCGGCTGTTGTTGTTAACTATTGACGTGCGGGCACGCGCCCGCACGTCAATAGGAAACCGCCACAGCGCCGGTAGGGGCCCGGTGAGCAGATGAGACGGGGCCCGATGCGGGCCCCCTCTCTCTGCCAACCGGGCCCATATATGATACGCCAGTCAGGGCACAGGCAGTAATGCCCTGATGGTGGCGGGCAATCTGTGCGGTAGCCCAGGCCCCCCCCCCCACACCACTTGGCCCTGGGCTACCGCCTATATTGACCCTCTTATAATCCGCCCCTGTTCACGCAGACATCACACGCATGCATGCAGCCATCACACACATGCATGCAGCCATCACACACATGCATGCAGCCATCACACACACATGCATGCATGCAACCATCACACAGACATGCATGCAGCCATCACACACATGCAGCCATCACACACATGCAGCCATCACACACATGCAGCCATCACACACATGCATGCAACCATCACACACATGCATGCAGCCATCACACACATGCATGCAGCCATCACACACATGCATGCAGCCATCACATACACAACACACCAGATACCAGGCTCATACACACATCACACACTCTCCTCTGTGGTGCAGGGGCGGCTGATGTCCATGTGCAGCTCTTCAGTTTCTCCTGCTCACAGCTCTGCACTGTCCGGCACCTCCCCCGTCTCTCCTTCTCTGCCGGGATAACAGATAAGAGCAGGAGAAGCTGGAGCTCCGTGCACACACAGGCCGGTATGCTGAGTCTGACCTTTCATCTTGATTGCTGCTGGCTCTCTCCCTCAGAGTGGCAGCGCCGCACAGGAGCCTGCTCCTCACATACCCCTGCAGCCTACATGTCGGCTGCTGGCGGGATGACGCCACCGCGCACTACAGGTGGCGCTATGTCTTGCAATCACTGCTACTGCTAGTCCTCCAGCGGCCCTGTGCAGCTGCTTAGGCACCGGCCCGGGGGGCATATGCATTCCTGCCACCTGGGCCAGTCCGCGCCTGCCCCTTTGTCAGATCCAAGGTGGATATATATCTGGCGTGCCCAAGCCTTTCGATGAGCTCATCAACACGGGGCATGGGATAAGCGTCGAACTTGGAGACCTCATTCAACTTCCGATAGTCGTTGCAAAACCTCCACTCTCCATCAGGTTTTGGGACCAGGACAATTGGGCTTGACCAACCGCTCTTGGATTCCTCAATGACTCCAAGCCTCAACATACGCTCCACTTCCTTGGAGATAACTTCTCGACGAGCCTCAGGAATACGATAAGGTTTCACATTCACCCGCACATGGGGCTCTGTTAGGACCTCGTGCTCTATGACCTTCGTGTATCCTGGCAATTCTGAAAACAGGTCCCTGTTTTTCTGGAGTAACTCCCGGCACTGCTGTTTCTGGGTTTTCGATAGCGTCTCTGCTATAGTAACCGCTCCAACCTCACCTTCTGGGTTGCTTAATAATGACGGAGTTACTGTCGGCTCTCTATCTTGCCATGGCTTGATGAGGTTGACATGGTAAACTTGGAATGGTTTCCGTCTTCCTGGTTGGTGAATTTTATAATTTACCTCACCAAGTTTCTCGACAACCTCATATGGCCCTTGCCATTTGGCCAAGAACTTGCTTTCCACCGTTGGAACTAACACCAGAACTCGGTCTCCCGGATTGAACTGCCTCACTCTTGCAGACCGGTTGTAGACCCTGGCTTGAGCTTCTTGTGCTTGGAGAAGGTGTTCTTTCACGATAGGCATCACCTTTGCAATCCTCTGCTGCATCAGGGCCACATGCTCAATGACGCTTCTGTGGGGCGTGACTTCAGCTTCCCAGGTTTCCTTGGCTATATCCAGGAGTCCTCGTGGATGTCGGCCATATAGAAGCTCAAACGGTGAGAACTCTGTGGAGGCCTGTGGAACTTCACGAATGGAAAACATCAGATAGGGTAAGAGACAATCCCAGTCTCTACCGTCTTTCTCTATAGCTTTTCTCAGCATGCTCTTTAGAGTCTTGTTAAACCTCTCAACAAGACCATCTGACTGGGGATGGTACACCGAGGTCCTCAACTGGGAGATCTTCAGGGCTTTGCATAACTCCCTCATCACCTTGCTCATGAAAGGTGTACCCTGGTCAGTCAGGATCTCCTTTGGCAGACCTGTCCGGGAAAAGACATGGACCAACTCGCGGGCTATGCTCTTTGAGGAAGAATTCCTCAAGGGAATTGCCTCAGGATAGCGTGTGGCATAGTCCAGGATGACTAATATATACTGATGGCCCCGAGCTGATTTAACTAAGGGACCGACCAAGTCCATGGCAATTCTCTCGAACGGTACCTCAATAATGGGCAGTGGCACAAGGGGGTTCCGGAAATGAGGAGTAGGAGCAGTTAGCTGACATGTAGGGCAGGACCTGCAATAGTTCACTATTTCCCGGTGACACCCAGGCCAATAGAACCTCTGCACAACCCTTTCCTGCGTTTTTTCCACCCCTAGGTGTCCACCCAAGATGTGTGAATGGGCCATGTCCAACACTTTCCGTCTATACGGACCCGGCACTATCAACTGCTCTACCAACTCCTCCCTTATTTTCGTGACCCGGTACAACAATTCCCCCCTCAACAGAAAATGGGGAAATCTTTTGTCTGCCCCCGGCTCCTGTACCACCCCGTCAATAACTGTGACATTATTAAAGGCTTCCCTCAGAGTGGGGTCCCTATGTTGGGCAGTCCCAAAATTTTCACCGGTAACCTCTAACTCCAGAATGTCAGATGTAGGGGATACTTCCTCCTCATCCCCAACCAGAACACAAAAAGGAAAGCTGTCTGCCTCTGGGTGTGGTGATACCGTTCCAGGGTTCACTGGTTCCCTGCCAGGGAGCTCAGAACCCTTTCCCCACAAATCCCAAAACAAACAGAAATCCCGGCCAATAATTATAGGGTGCAACAAGTCCTGAACTACGCCGACCATGTGGGATTCAGTGCCACATGCCGTTTCAATGTCCACCCTGGCCATAGGGTAGTCCTTTGCATCACCATGTATGCACCGCACTCCGACCTTCTTTCCTGGGAGCAGGTGAAGAGGAAAAGTGGCCCTCACCAGGGTCACTAGGCTCCCCGAGTCTAACAGTGCCGTTACTGCTTGACCGTTCACCTTTACGGGACACGCTTGAGGTCCCTCGTTGGATGGAGAGTTCACACTACAGACTGGATACGCATAGTATGAACAACGGCGTCCCATGCTGCAGTCCATCTGCTCAGTGGCTTGGGAACAACGGGCAGCTATATGTCCTGGCTTGTGGCACCTCCAACAAATAACATCACCCGTGGGGACCTTGGGCACCACCTCCCCCGCCCTTTGTGACCTTGGACGCACCACCCCTTTTTGGGACTCAACTGCCCTCTGGGACCCCCAGTACGGCATGGGCTGCCTCCCAAAGGAGCCTTCCAACCCTTGGTATCTCTCAACCAGTCCGATCAGCTCATCGGCATTCTGGGGATCACCCTGGGCAACCCAAGACTGTATAGGCCTCGGGAGGGAATGGACAAACCGATCCATCATCACCCGTTCTACCATCTGTGCAGGCGCAGAGGTCTCTGGCTGCAGCCATTTCTGGACCAGGTGCAACAGATCAAACATTTGGGAACGAGGTGGTTTGTCCCGGTGATAGCCCCAGGAGTGAACTCGCTGTGCCCTGACAGTCAGTGTCACCCCCAGACGTGCGAGAATCTCGGCTTTCAATTTGTGATACTCTTTGGCATCCTGCAAGGTCAAATCATAGTACGCCTTCTGGGGTTCTCCCGTCAGGTATGGCGCAAGTACCTCTGCCCACTGCTCTGGCGGAAGTTTTTCCCTCTCAGCGACCCTCTCAAACACCGTCAGGAAGGCCTCAACATCATCCCCGGGAGTCATTTTCTGCAATGCGCGTCTTACCGTCTTCCGGACGTGGGTGTCATCAGCCAAACCTGGGGTTGGGGCGCTCGCCTTGCCCTGGATGGCGGTTGCCAGAAGCTGCATCTGCTGCTGATGCTCCTGCTGGCTCTGTTGTAACTGCTGCCGTTGCTCCTGCTGGCTTTGCTGCATCTGCTGCCGTTGCTCCTGCTGGTTCTGTTGTATCTGCTGCTGGCTCTGTTGTATCTGCTGCATCAACAGCCTGTTGGTCTCTTGCTGCCTTTGCTCCTGCTGGACCAAGTGTTTCAGCAGGTCCTCCATTTTCTCCGGCAATGCTTGCTGGCTTGCAACAGCCTTGACCCAGGACATTCAAAAATAAACTCACGTCTCCGCTGGGAACGCTGCCCGCATTCTCCACCAATTGTAGCGATTTCACTCACTCAGCTGCGACGGCTGACACTCAGGAGACGTGTTCCTTTAAAGTTCACTGGGTTTATTGCTTCATAAACCATGTGGCAAAACAACAGAAAGCAAAATAGCCTTTAGTTCAGGCAAAGGAAAACAAGGGTCCAGTTCATCCGGCTCAGTCCTGAAGCCGAACACACTCAGGAGGGTTTCACCTCCACACATATCTGCTGTGTAAAGGATTAGCCTGTCTTATATAGGACTAACCACACCCAGTAATCTATCACATGATTAGCCATGTGGTCTGACATCACCACAGGTCCTGAAACACAAATATATGGTTATATAAAACAACGCAATATTCCGGGCTACATTACAGCAACAAGGCACTTATGTGGCACATACCTCCCGTCGACTACACACCCTTTAGCCATGCTACAATATATACAGGTCCTTCTCAAAAAATTAGCATATAGTGTTAAATTTCATTATTTACCATAATGTAATGATTACAATTAAACTTTCATATATTATAGATTCATTATCCACCAACTGAAATTTGTCAGGTCTTTTATTGTTTTAATACTGATGATTTTGGCATACAACTCCTGATAACCCAAAAAACCTGTCTCAATAAATTAGCATATTTCACCCATCCAATCAAATAAAAGTGTTTTTTAATAACAAACAAAAAAACCAACAAATAATAATGTTCAGTTATGCACTCAATACTTGGTCGGGAATCCTTTGGCAGAAATGACTGCTTCAATGCGGCGTGGCATGGAGGCAATCAGCCTGTGACACTGCTGAGATGTTATGGAGGCCCAGGATGCTTCAATAGCGGCCTTAAGCTCATCCAGAGTGTTGGGTCTTGCGTCTCTCAACTTTCTCTTCACAATATCCCACAGATTCTCTATGGGGTTCAGGTCAGGAGAGTTGGCAGGCCAATTGAGCACAGTAATACCATGGTCAGTAAACCATTTACCAGTGGTTTTGGCACTGTGAGCAGGTGCCAGGTCGTGCTGAAAACTGAAATCTTCATCTCCATAAAGCATTTCAGCCGATGGAAGCATGAAGTGCTCCAAAATCTCCTGATAGCTAGCTGCATTGACCCTGCCCTTGATGAAACACAGTGGACCAACACCAGCAGCTGACATGGCACCCCACACCATCACTGACTGTGGGTACTTGACACTGGACTTCAGGCATTTTGGCATTTCCTTCTCCCCAGTCTTCCTCCAGACTCTGGCACCTTGATTTCCGAATGACATGCAAAATTTGCTTTCATCAGAAAAAAGTACTTGGGACCACTTAGCAACAGTCCAGTGCTGCTTCTCTGTAGCTCAAAAGTGGCTTTACCTGGGGAATGCGGCACCTGTAGCCCATTTCCTGCACACGCCTGTGCAGGGTGGCTCTGGATGTTTCCACACCAGACTCAGTCCACTGCTTCCTCAGGTTCCCCAAGGTCTGGAATCGGTCCTTCTCCACAATCTTCCTCAGGGTCCGGTCTCCTCTTCTCGTTGTACAGCGTTTTCTGCCACATTGTTTCCTTCCAACAGACTTACCATTGAGGTGCCTTGATACAGCACTCTGGGAACAGCCTATTTGTTGAGAAATTTCTTTCTGGGTCTTACCCTCTTGCTTGAGGGTGTCAATGATGGCCTTCTTGACATCTGTCAGGTCGCTAGTCTTACCCATGATGGGGGGTTTGAGTAATGAACCAGGCAGGGAGTTTATAAAAGCCTCAGGTATCTTTTGCATGTGTTTAGAGTTAATTAGTTGATTCAGAAGATTAGGGTAATAGGTCGTTTAGAGAACCTTTTCTTGATATGCTAATTTATTGAGACAGGTTTTTTGGGTTATCAGGAGTTGTATGCCAAAATCATCAGTATTAAAACAATAAAAGACCTGACAAATTTCAGTTGGTGGATAATGAATCTATAATATATGAAAGTTTAATTGTAATCATTACATTATGGTAAATAATGAAATTTAACACTATATGCTAATTTTTTGAGAAGGACCTGTATATGTATATATATATATATATATATATATATATATATATATATATATATATATACACAGTATGTCAGTGAGACACATGTAAGAAGTGCATGTGTGTCAAATTTGGTGGCTCTAGCTATTAAAGGGTTAAATCGCGGAAAAAATTGGCGGGGGCTCCCGCGCAATTTTTTCTGCCAGAGTGGGAAAGCCAGTGACTGAGGGCAGATATTAATAGCCTAGAGAGGGTCCATGGTTATTGCCCCCCCCAGCTAAAAACATCTGCCCCCAGCCACCCCAGAAAAGGCACTTAGCCTCTCTCTTTCCACTCCCGTGTATCGGTGGGATATGGGGTAATGAAGGGTTAATGCCACCTTGCTATTGTAAGGTGACATTAAGCCAGATTAATAATGGAGAGGCGTCAATTATGACACCTATCCATTATTAATCCAATAGTATGAAATGGATAATAAAACACACACATTATTACAAAGTATTTTAATGAAATAAAGACACAGGTTGTTGTAATATTTTATTATACTCTTAATCCACCTGAAGACCCTTGTCACCTGAAACAAAGTTAAACAAAGCAAATAACAATATTCCATACCTTCCTTCGTTCTGTCTTGTCCCACGTTGTAAATCCATCTGAAAGGGTTAAATCATTTTACAAGCAGAAGCCTGATAATGCAGCTGCCCCTGCCTGTAAAAACTCGGGGAATGAATGGAATGCAGGGGAATGACCTGTAGTTACCTCGAGCCTGGGAACTTTCCAGAAAATTTTCCCACGCTCTAGTTCATATGAGGACATCCAGCAGAGGGCGCATCACCGCAACTCAAGGTAACTGCAGCACATTCCCCTGCATTCCATTCATTCACATATTTTTACAGCCACGAGCACCGCTGCATTAGCAGAGCTCCTGGGTGTAAAATGATTTAACCCCTTCAGATGGATTTACATCGTGGAACGTATGGGATATTGTTGATTTTTTTATTTTTCCTTTTTTACAGAACGAGGGTCTTCAGGTGGATTAAGAGTCTAATAAAATATTAAAACAAGGATAAAATTAAACACACCAGTAGCACTTCAGTAACTCTGAATCCTGCAGCGGATACAAATACAGTGCCACCCCTCTGTATTAGTAGCTATAAACAAATATATATATATAAACAATCCGCGCTGTAGTTTTGTAGTTCTGTAGTTTTATAAACAAATATATATATAAACAATCCGCGCTGGGTTTATAAACAAATATATATATATATATATATATATATATAAACAATCCGCGCTGGGTTCCACCCTTACCAGTGAAACTACAGAACCCAGCGCGGATTGTTTAAAATATTAAAACACCCTGTGTCTTTATTTCATTAAAATACTTTGTAATAATGTGTGTGTTTTATTAAAGGGACTCTGTCACCTGAATTTGGCGGGACTGGTTTTGGGTCATATGGGCGGAGTTTTCGGGTGTTTGATTCACCCTTTCCTTACCCGCTGGCTGCATGCTGGCTGCAATATTGGATTGAAGTTCATTCTCTGTCCTCCATAGTACACGCCTGCACAAGGCAATCTTGCAGCAGCAGCACCTTGCAGCAATCTTGCCTTGTGCAGGTGTGTACTATGGAGGACAGAGAATGAACTTCAATCCAATATTGCAGCCAGCATGCAGCCAGCGGGTAAGGAAAGGGTGAATCAAACACCCGAAAACTCCGCCCATATGACCCAAAACCAGTCCCGCCAAATTCAGGTGACAGGTTCCCTTTAACCATTTCGTACTATTGGATTAATAATGGATAGGTGTCATAATTGACGCCTCTCCATTATTAATCTGGCTTAATGTCACCTTACAATAGCAAAGTGACATTAACCCTTCATTACCCCATATCCCACTGCTATACGGGAGTGGGAAGAGTGGCCAAGTGCCAGAATAGGCGCATCTTCCAGATGTGCCTTTTCTGGGGTGGCTGGGGGCAGATGATTTTAGCCAGGGGGGGCAATAACCATGGACCCTCTCCAGGCTATTAATATCTGCCCTCAGTCACTGGCTTTACCACTCTGGCGGAGAAAATTGCGCGGGAGCCCACGCCAATTTTTTCCGCGATTTAACTCTTTAATTTAATAGCTAGAGCACCAAAATTTTGCACATACAAATTACTAACATTAGTAGTGTGGAATATGCAAAAAAAAAAAGGGATATGAGATGGTTTACTGTATGTAAACCATGTCTCATATGTCGGGTTTGTGAAGGAGATAGGAAAAGATGGCAATTGAATTACCGGCTTTTCTATAGAACACTGCTGAGTATTTCTCACAAGTCACACTGCTGGTCCGTGTGTAATCCGTATTTTTCTCGCCCCATAGACTTTCATTGGCGATTTTTTTTTTTTTTTTTGCGCAATACGGTGACAAACGCAACATGCTGCGATTTTCTACGGCCATAGAAGACCGTATAATACGGATCAATAAAATACGGCAGATAGGAGCTGGGCCATAGAGAATCATTGTACCATGTGCAATCTGTATTTTCTGCACCTCTCATACGTCTGTAAAACTCGCTAGTGTGACGCCAGCCTAACAATGGTTACGAAGTACTGGGAGTTGTTAACAGCCATCATCACACTGCGGACCATACAGGAACCACAGTACCGATAAGATGCAGTCAGATGAGATGCAGTCAAATAAACATTTTCATCCAGGTACCTTATAGGTGATGTCTTCTCTGATTGAAGTCACTCCCATCATTTTTCGTCTCCTTAGCACAGACTCTGCCTTCTCTGTCTTCAGCAGTGATTCCCAACACCGTGCCCTTAAAAATTTAGTTAGCATTATACAGGCCCATAAATAATGATATATCCCATTCTGAGCACCTAACTAAATAATTGCCTGTGCTTCCTGCATAAAATATCCCTTCAAACTGCTCTTCTCCAAAATATCCTCCCTATATTGCCCCTCTCAAAAATATCCTCTGCACACTGCCCCTCTGCAAAATATTTCCCCCACATTACCCTTTGGCAAAATATCCCCCCTGCACTGCTCATCTGCAAAACATCCCACTAAACTGCCCCTCTGCAAAATAACCCCCCACACTGTGACTTTCCAAAACATCCCACGCCACGTTGCTGACCCCATCACGTTGCTGCACTTCAGAGCCAGGATGATGAGCGCTGCGATGCTCCTGTCCCGGTGCCACAGTGTTCAAATGTATTCGTGTTTAAAAGACATGAATATATTTGAATATTAGAAGAAGGAGCATACTATACAGCAGCTACACAGGCCGCAAAATATCTTTGCCATATGTTGTGCAGGCCTGCACTAAGGTGTTGAAGCTGAACTGCTGAAAAGTGCCATAAACCTATACTGCCAGTTCACAATCATTCTTACCTCGCTATACTGTGCCCTGCAAGGATTCATTGGTTATTAAGCCAGTACCGGCGGGTACATATGCCTTAGGGCTGAGCCAGACTGCCGTATAACTCGTGCAAGATCGCATCGCATTGCATGGACTGGCCGGCACCTCTCTTGACCTGAGCAAGACATCGTGACGGATTAATATGCAGCTGTCAAGCTAAGGTCAGGAGAGCCGACAGCCAGTACGAGGTTTACGATGCGATTCTCGCATGAGAAATATGGCAGTGTGACTCTGCCCTTATGCTTACTCTCAGGCAAAGCCCATGTAGTGGGCATGGCTTCACTCCACACACTTGTGTTGAGTGAGGCCACACCCATTAGACGGCAGCGCTCACTAGACGCATCACTAGATGGGGTGTGGCCTCGCTCCATACAAGTCCACAACTACTAGATGGCTTCTGCCCGGAAGTATGCATAACGCATATGTACCCACTTGTCCCAGCTCATAAACAGACGAATTCTTGCAGCACAGTGTGTGTAAGCTGGGGGGGATTCATAAATCTGTAGTCAAACAAAGTGGGAACAGCCACTGACAGTGTGAGGGGGAGACAGATGGAGCTGCCCCTCCTATAACAGCACAGCTGTCAAGTCACAGTAGAGCTCACAGGTACACTGTGGGCTGAAGAAAGATGGCGCCGACCTCCTGCCTCTGCTGTGATGTGGAGACAGCCCAGGGGGCATAGCCAGATCACAGGAGGGAGTAGCCCAATGATAGGTATGGGGTCGGCGCCCGACCGCTGAGTCCTATGCCCAGGGCTGCCGTATTTGCAGAGTGGAAGTGTCGTGCAGATACACTTACACTCCTGCAAAGCAACATGGCGGCACCCAGTGGCTGCAAAAATAATAATAATAAAAAAGATATTAAAGTTAAAAAAAATAATTTTGCAATAAAATAATTGTTTATATAAACAATAATTTTTAATACAAAAACAAATTTGCCGCACCTTCCCTTTAAGGTTTTTTCCCAAGGATGCTGCAGCCCCATGTGCTTTCATTATCGTCAAGATGTACCTGTGCATCCATTTGCGGGGGGATGCACTTAATTTCGGTAAGGGGTTAAACACCATCCCATCAAGTGATCTTCCCACCTTCACAAACTTAATAAATAAATAACTGACAAGAAAACAGAATTAATAAACTAACAACTAATAATTATCAGGAACAGCAAAACTACCAAAGATTGAAATCTCATTGTTAATATCAAGGTCCAAATAACTGAAGAGGTATATGGCTATGCCAAGTGAGTCTATTTAATGTAAATCCACTATCTTCTTACTGAGAACAACTGGAGCAGATATAGTAAGTTGGTAATTTTTCTGCATTTATTTTATGACATTACAAATGCAACCAATTTCTGCAACAAGAACAAAAAACCATTTCATGCAGAGGGGTATAGTTTCCATGAAAGGTTTTAGGCTGGTTTCACATTTGCGGTTGTGTACGCAGCGTTTCTTCTGCAATTATCCGCATACGTCGTGTATTCCTATATTTAACATTAGAGACGCATGTGTCTGCGATCGGTTGTGTCCTGCCGCATTTGACGACGCATGCGTCGTTTCATGGTCTGCGGTTTGGCGCGGTAAACACTACATGTAGTAATTTTAATAATATCAAATGTCCATAAATAGTGTAAAGCACACCTCAAATACTTCATATCAAAAACATACTTCCCATAACCAAATATGACAGGAATAAAGAGGCTATAGCTGAAGGTATAAAATAAAATAATATTTATTTATAAAGATTAAAATAAGAACAGCAGAAAAATTCTTCCCTAAAAACATGCTAGGAACAACACACAGATGGGCCGCTAAAGTCCAACATCATAATATAAAGTAATTTAGCATAACAGTCTCAGGAGAGCAGCATATGTGTAAATATATACCAGTATACAAACCTATTGCTTGCAAAAAGAGGATACAGAAAAGAGAAAACACTTGGCAGGAAATAAAAAAGTCTCTAAGTGAGGGAAATGCAAAAAAATGCTATAAATATCCTCACAGAGAATCCAAGATAGATCTCCGTATACTCAAAATGTCAGCAATATATGTACAGTTAGGGCCAGAAATATTTGGACAGTGACACAATTTTCGCGAGTTGGGCTCTGCATGCCACCACATTGGATTTGAAATGAAACCTCTACAACAGAATTCAAGTGCAGATTGTAACGTTTAATTTGAAGGGTTGAACAAAAATATCTGATAGAAAATGTAGGAATTGTACACATTTCTTTACAAACACTCCATATTTTAGGAGGTCAAAAGTAATTGGACAAATAAACATAACCCAAACAAAATATTTTTATTTTCAATATTTTGTTGCAAATCCTTTGGAGGCAATCACTGCCTTAAGTCTGGAACCCATGGACATCACCAAACGCTGGGTTTCCTCCTTCTTAATGCTTTGCCAGGCCTTTACAGCCGCAGCCTTCAGGTCTTGCTTGTTTGTGGGTCTTTCCGTCTTAAGTCTGGATTTGAGCAAGTGAAATGCATGCTCAATTGGGTTTAGATCTGGAGATTGACTTGGCCATTGCAGAATGTTCCACTTTTTGGCACTCATGAACTCCTGGGTAGCTTTGGCTGTATGCTTGGGGTCATTGTCCATCTGTACTATGAAGCGTCGTCCAATCAACTTTGCAGCATTTGGCTGAATCTGGGCTGAAAGTATATCCCGGTACACTTCAGAATTCATCCGGCTACTCTTGTCTGCTCTTATGTCATCAATAAACACAAGTGACCCAGTGCCATTGAAAGCCATGCATGCCCATGCCATCACGTTGCCTCCACCATGTTTTACAGAGGATGTGGTGTGCCTTGGATCATGTGCCGTTCCCTTTCTTCTCCAAACTTTTTTCTTCCCATCATTCTGGTACAGGTTGATCTTTGTCTCATCTGTCCATAGAATACTTTTCCAGAACTGAGCTGGCTTCTTGAGGTGTTTTTCTGCAAATTTAACTCTGGCCTGTCTATTTTTGTTATTGATGAATGGTTTGCATCTAGATGTGAACCCTTTGTATTTACTGTCATGGAGTTTTCTCTTTACTGTTGACTTAGAGACAGATACACCTACTTCACTGAGAGTGTTCTGGACTTCAGTTGATGTTGTGAACGGGTTCTTCTTCACCAAATTAAGTATGCAGCGATCATCCACCACTGTTGTCATCCGTGGACGCCCAGGCCTTTTTGAGTTCCCAAGCTCACCAGTCAATTCCTTTTTTCTCAGAATGTACCCAACTGTTGATTTTGCTACTCCAAGCATGTCTGCTATCTCTCTGATGGATTTTTTCTTTTTTTTCAGCCTCAGGATGTTCTGCTTCACATCAATTGAGAGTTCCTTTGACCGCATGTTGTCTGCTCAAAGCAACAGCTTCCAAATGCAAAACCACACACCTGGAATCCACCCCTGACCTTTTAACTACTTCATTGATTACAGGTTAACGAGGGAGACGCCTTCAGAGTTAATTGCAGCCCTTAGAGTCCATTGTCCAATTACTTTTGGTCCCTTGAAAAAGAGGACGCTATGCATTACAGAGCTATGATTCCTAAACCCTTTCTCCGATTTGGATGTGGAAACTATCATATTGCAGCTGGGAGTGTGCACTTTCAGCCCATATTATATATATAATTGTATTTCTGAACATGTTTTTGTAAACAGCTAAAATAACAAAACTTGTGTCACTGTCCAAATATTTCTGGCCCTAACTGTATATGAATAATAACAAAATATCTATATGTGCAGGACTCAGCACCATATATGGCTGGTAGTCTATCAGAAAGGTGCAAAATAATGTTGCCACAAGGTGTGAAATAGCCTGCAAAGATAGCACTCCTGCCGTATCAAATCCTAGACCGTATCAGCTCATAATAATAAACAGAGTACAACTTACACGGACAAGCGGTCCTAATGAGGTGTGTCCCACAGCGACCCCGACAGCGCCGTTTCGCCTGACTGGCTTCCTCAACAAGGGGGCGTAAGTGTCTAACAGCTAGCTATCCTAACCTTATATATACGCGACACAGCTGAAGAGAAACGTCTGCATGATGAATGCACAGCGGCGCATGCGCTGATCTTCGGACGTCACTCAAAGGGATCACTTCCGGTACTCCGCACCTGGGAAGCGAGCGAAGGACGCTACGCTCTCCTGTATGCACGGAGCCTGAAGTCACCATGACGACTCGAGTCCCGCGCATGCGCACATCACCCACAGAAATGAACAAAAACTTACTAAGAACGCAGCAAGAGACAGGTAATGCTGGAAAAGGAATAGAGGCAGCCCATAATAATAAGTCCCGTAGAAAACGAAAGAGGGGATGTGACTAAATACCCATATCTAATATATAAAGCTGAATGTGTGTGTGTATGTGGGTGTGTGTGTGTATGTATGTATGTATGTCCGGGATTGGCATCTGCACCGTCGCAGCTACAGCCACAAAATTTTGCACAATCACACGTCTGGACCCCGAGAGCGTCATAGGCTATGTTGTGAGGCGAAATTTTAACCCTGCGCTTTCCAATTCACCAAACAATTTTGCCCCTATCTACATAATGGGGAAAAAAGTGAAAGGAAAAGTGTTGGAGGCGTCGCAGCTACAGACACAAAATTTTGCACAGTCACACGTCTGGACCCCAAGAGCGTCATAGCCTATGTTGTGAGGTGAAATTTTAATCCCGCGCTTACCAATTCACCAAACAATTTTGGCCCAATCTACATAATGGGGAAAAGTGAAAGGAAACGTGTTGGAGGCAAATTGACAGCTGCCAGATGTGAACAAGGGGGACTTAAAGAATGAAAGCGATGGCGCCAAAGAGTATATACCGTACAATTGCTAAGGTGGGGCCCTGACATGGGATACTCACCACACACGGGGATATGAACACACACAAAATGCGCCACACACTACCACGTGCATGAACACATATTACCCTCAGCACACATTTCACAACACATACACCAACCTCGCCACATAAAAGTCGAAAGACAAAAGTCGCCGCTCAAAACTCGCCACGCGCAGAACTCGCCACATGCAAAAACTAGGCTCACGCAATACTCGCCACAAGTGCAAAACTCACCTCATGGAAAACTCGCCACACGCAAAACTTGCACACGCGGAAAAATTGCCACATGCACAAAAGTTGCAACACATGCAAAAGTTGCCTCACACAAAACTTGCACATACTCAAAAGGCACCACACATAAAACTCGCCACGCGCAAAACTCGCCATGCGCAAAACTTGCTGCACACAACTTGCTACACTAACCTGTCACATGCAACTCGACACACAAAAAGTTGCTACACGCATGTTGCCACATGCAACTCAACACACACAACTTGACAAACGAAACTCACCCTAAAACACACACAAGTCTGGTATCCTTCAAAAATAAAAATCTGATTAATAAGCAGACAAACTATAAGAGCAACAAATGTACCATATAGGAAATACGGCAGCTGTCAGTCACATGACCTGTCTATTATGTGTATGTGTGAGCTAATATATACTGCCAGGGGGAGGGCTTCCTGTTGGCTGGGGATTTATCAGGCTGCCAATTTAGCTTACAAATACTGAGTTAAAAATACTGAGCAAATAACGTGTGAACAAGGTCTAATACAGGAGGAGATGACACACAGGTATATACTATATACAGGGGAGATGACACACAGATATATACTATATACAGGAGAGATGACACACAGGTATATACTATATAGAGGAGGAGATGACATACAGGTACATATATATACAGGAGGAGATGACATACAGGTATATACTATATACAAGAGGAGATGACACACAGGTATATACTATATACAGGAGCAGATGACCTACAGGTATATACTATATACAGGAGGAGATGACATACAGGTATATGCTATATATAGAAGATGACATACAGGTATATATTATATACAGGAGGAGATGACACACAGATATATACTATATACAGGGGAGATGACACACAGGTATATACTATATACAGGAGAAGATGACATACAGGTATATACTATATATAGAAGGAGATGACATACAGGTATATACTATATATAAGAGGAGATGACATACAGGTATATACTATATACAGGGGAGATGACACAGCAGGTATATACTATATACAGGGGAGATGACATACAGGTATATACTATATACAGGAGATGACATACAGGTGTATAATATATATAAGGGAGATGACAAACATGTATATACTGAGGTGAAAATGAGAGGTGTGAGGTGAAAATGAAAAGGTGTGAGTACAAAATGAGAGGAGTGAGGGAAAATAGTGGAGTGATCAGAAAATGACAGATGTGAGGTCGAAATGACAAGTGTTAGGGGGGAATGAGAGGAGTGAGGGAGAAAATGAGAGATGTGAGGGGGAAATGAAAGATGCGATTGGGAAAATGAGAGGCGTGATGGGAAAATAAGAGACGTGAGGTGCTATAACTAACCACAGATATTTACTATGCGCAGGCAACGCCGGGCTCTTCAGCTAGTCTAATATATAAAGTTGAATGTGTGTGTGTGTATGTGTGTATGTATGTCCGGGATTGGCATCTGCACCGTCGCAGCTACAGCCACAAAATTTTGCACAGTCACACGTCTGGACCCCAAGAGCGTCATAGGCTATGTTGTGAGGCGAAATTTTAACCCCGCGCGTTCTAATTCACCAAACAATTTTGCCCCTATGTACATAATGGGGAAAAAGTGAAAGGAAAAGTGTTGGAGGCGTCGCAGCTACAGCCACAAAATTTTGCACAGTCACACGTCTGGACCCCGAGAGCATCATAGGCTATGTTGTGAGGCGAAATTTTAACCCCGCGCTTTCCAAAGAGTATATACCGTACAGTTGCTAAGGTGGGGCCCCGACATGGGATACTCACCACACACGGGGATATGAACACACACACAAAAGGCGCCACAAACTACCACGTGCTTGAACACATATACCACCCTCAGCACACATTTCACCACACATACACAAACCTCGCCACATAAAAGTCGAAACACAAAATTCGCCGCTCAAAACTCGCCACACGCAAAATTCGCCACGCGCAAAACTCGCCACATGCAAAACTAGGTGCATGCAAAACTCGCCACACGTGCAAAACTCACCTCATGGAAAACTCACCACACGCAAAACTTGCACACGCGGAAAAATTGCCACATGCACAAAAGTTGCAACACATGCAAAAGTTGCCTCACACAAAACTTGCACATACTCAAAACGCACCACACGTAAAACTCGCCACGCGCAAAACTTGCCATGCGCAAAACTTGCTGCACACAACTTGCTACACTAACCTGTCACATGCAACTCGACACACAAAAAGTTGCTACACGCATGTCACCACACAAAACTCATCTCACAAAAGTTGCTACATGCATGTCGCCACATGCAACTCAACACACTCAACTTGACACATGAAACTCGCCCTAAAACACACACAAGTCTGGTATTATCCTTCAAAAATAAAAATCTGATTAATAAGCAGACAAACTACAAGAGCAACAAATGTACCATATAGGAAATACGGCAGCTGTCAGTCACATGACCTGTTTATTATGTGTATGTGTGAGCTAATATATACTGCCAGGGGGAGGGCTTCCTGTTGGCTGGGGATTTATTAGGCTGCCAATTTAGCTTACAAATACTGAGGTAAAAATAATGACCAAATAACATGTGAACGTGGTCTAATACAGGAGGAGATGACATACGTATATACTATATGCAGGAGGAGATGACATACAGGTATATACTATATACAGGAGATTACATACAGGTATATACTATATATAGGAGGAGATGACATACAGGTATATAGTATATAGAGAAGAGATGACAGTATATAATATATACAGGAGGAGATGACACATGGGTATATACAATATACAGGAGGAGATGACATACAGGTATATACTATATGCAAGAGAAGACATACAGGTTTATACTATATAAGGGAGATAACAAACATGTATATACTGAGGTGAAAATGAGGAGTGTGAGGTGAAAATGAAAAGGTGTGAGTGCAAAATGAGAGGAGTGAGGAAAAATAGTGGAGTGATCGGAAAATGACAGATGTGAGGTCGAAATGACAAGTGTTAGGGGGGAATGAGAGGAGTGAGGGGGAAAATGAGAGGTGTAAGGGAGAAAATGAGAGGCATGATGGGAAAATAAGAGACGTGAGGTGCTATAACTAACCACAGATATTTACTATGCCCAGGCAACGCCGGGCTCTTCAGCTAGTAAAGTATATAAGTGAATAAATAAATATATGGAGGAAATAACAAAATCTGCTAAATATTCCATACAAAATGACAAATATTAATATAAATAATACATAGTATAAAGCTAGTGACGATATCTACAATAATATCTACCATATCTAATAATAAACACCTCATATGCATATATAAAATATGCCTAGGATCCCAACTATATATAAGAGGTCCTATGACTAAAAGCCAATAAATATAAAACAAAGAGGGGGAAACAATTCCCCTGTATATAAGATTTATAAATATAAAGTGAATACAATGCCATAAAACTAGAATACAATTATACTGGCAATTATGAAAAATATGTATGAAAATATTAATGATAATAGTCTTCTAATTTATATTCTTCTCTCCTTCTTTCTTCATCTATAGAAAAGGCCACTGAATAGAGCGAACCACTGACAGACCCACAAACATGCCAGGTAAGTAGCTGCCAGATATATACACGGATAACTAAAATAAAATACGAAAATTAATATCAAAAACGATAAGACACATACAACAAGAAAAGGTAAAAACAAGGACCACAGGATAAAGACAAAAAATATATTCCTAAGAAAAATACGTCCAAACCTATAGACAAGTAAACTAATAAAAATGGTACCAAAAAGGGGGCCCATAAGGAAAAAATTCCAGAAACATCCAAAATCACCAAATAGATATACCTATAAAAAGGAACTAAACCGTCTCATTAAGGCCATAGGGAGCCAATGTGCCCAATAGGTAAATCCATTTACTCTCTTTCTGAGCGAGTATTTTGGCCAAATTTCCTCCTCTATTTCCCTATTGAATTTGGTCTATGGCTTGAATCTTTAGCCCTCTGGGGTCGGACTGATGATGTAATTTAAAATGCCTGGACAAGGTTTTTAAAATACTTGGGTCAGTAACAGTAACCGATTTTTCAATGTCCCTGACATGTTCTCTTGTCCTGACTCGTAGTTCTCGTGTGGTCAGACCAATATAAACTTTGCCACACGGGCAATGCGCATGATAGATAACGCCTTTGGACGTACATGTAAGCCTCTTCCTTATCTCGAAGACCCTAGATCCATCATGATTATTAAAGGTCTTACTTTTAAATATGTTACAACAACCTTTACACATGTTACATGGAAAAAAGCCATTACCCCCAACTGTACCTGATTTAGAACTGGTTGTTGAATAATGACTGAACGAGAAGATCTTTAAGGTAACCTAGACCTTCTTGGAACCATCAGAGGGCGGTCCGGTAGAATTGTCTTCAGAATGGGGTCTGTTATGATTAGGCAATTCTGTACCACAATGGACATAGAGGTCAGAGCACATACAGTGATCTGACAATAACCCAAAAACATAGAACGAGCTCTGAGACGTGGGAACTCTGTTGACCGCAATCCCTAATCTTCTCCAACAACACTAGAGGCAGCCGTGGATTGCGCCTAACGCTCCCTATGCAACTCTGCACAGCATGAGAAACTAGCTAGCCTGAAGATAGAAAATAAGCCTACCTTGCCTCAGAGAAATTCCCCAAAGGAAAAGGCAGCCCCCCACATATAATGACTGTGAGTTAAGATGAAAAGACAAACGTAGAGATGAAATAGATTTAGCAAAGTGAGGCCCGACTTTCTGAACAGAGCGAGCATAGGAAAGATAACTTTGCGGTCAACACAAAACCCTAAAAAACCACGCAAAGGGGGCAAAAAGACCCTCCGTACCGAACTAACGGCACGGAGGTACACCCTCTGCGTCCCAGAGCTTCCAGCAAACAATTTGACAAGCTGGACAGAAAAATCAGCAAACAAAATAGCAAAGAAAAACTTAGCTATGCAGAGCAGCAGGCCACAGGAACGATCCAGGAGGAAACAGGTCCAATACTAGAACATTGACTGGAGGCCAGGATCAAAGCACCAGGTGGAGTTAAGTAGAGCAGCACCTAACGACTTCACCACATCACCTGCGGAAGGAAACTCAGAAGCCGCAGTACCACTTTCCTCCACCAATTGAAGCTCACAGAGAGAATCAGCCGAAGTACCACTTGTGACCACAGGAGGGAGCTCTGCCACAGAATTCACAACAGGGGTCACATTGCAAAATACTCCAGTGTTTTTGCATAATTCTGGATAGTTCAGACCATTGCTTATTAAATCTCGTGATGAATCGTACTTCATTTTTCGCCTTTTTCACTTCATTCCTTTTGCTGCTACCATACAACAACTCATCCCTCAAGACATTAGCAGCTTTTCTAAGGCCTTTTTTAATTTGACGATTGCTATATCCCCTATCAGAGAATCTTCTGGCTAAATCCAATGCTTGATTGTCATAATCATCCACGGTTGTGCAAATTCTTTTGATTCGGAGAAATTGCCCCGTTGGTATGCCATTAATAGTTGACCTATGATGGGCAGATGAAGCGTGTAGTAACGTATTAGTCGCTGTGGGCTTTCTAAAGACATTAGTGACTATTCTGCCATCTTCCAATACCCTAATGTCTAGATCTAAAAATTCCACTTTTTTACCAAAATTATATGTCAACTTGATGTTACATGCATTCTGATTTAATTTAGTCATGGCTAGTGGCAATTTATCCACCGAATCCTCTCATATAAACAGGATGTCGTCTATGTAACGACTCCATCCTTGTATAGCATGGCTATCCCCCTCCTCCTCTTGAAAAATTTGGAGCTCCCAGTACCCCATGAATAAATTGGCATAAGCCGGGGCACATGTGGCCCCCATGGCCGTACCTTGCTTTTGAATAAAAATCTCGTTATTAAATAAAAATACATTATGTTCCAATACAAATTTCAAGAGTACAAGGAGGAGCTCTACCAGGGATGCTTCCAAATTACTTTCATGCAGATAATGGGCAACTGCCTTCAAGCCATCCTCATGCCTAATGGACGAATAAAGAGCTTCCACATCTGCCGTGACTAGGACCGCCTCTTTCTCCAGCTGCAAAGTGTCAAGTCTTTTCAACATCATAGTGGTGTCTTTGATATAAGAAGGCAAAGCTGACACTAATGGCTGCAGGTAGTAATCTATAATTGTACACACTATCTCACAAAGGCTTCCATTTCCAGCCACAATTGGCCTACCAGGTGGGTCTAATGAATTTTTGTGCAGCTTAGGTAGCAGGTAGAACGTGGCCATCTTTGGCTGTAATTTAGAAACAGCCTCAACCAATCTTTTAGGGATGATGCCGTCATCAAAGGCAGATTCAAGTATACTAATTAGTTCACACTGAAATTCAGTGAGGGGGTTATAACAAAGCTTTTTATAACAATTAGCGCTGTTAAGAATCTTATTTTTCGTACATTTTGCAAGGCCATAACACTGTATTTCTCCCTTTATCCGCCTGTTTGATGACGACATCATCCCAAGACTGTAACTCCTTAAGTGCCACATTCTCCTCAGCTCTCAAATTAGACACCCAACCAGGCACTGGAGGCAAGCCTTCAACTTCTTTAACCACCATTTTGATAAAAATATCCACAGCAGAGCACATATTAAGACTAGGAAATCTATTAGATTTCCCTAATAGGTGTGTGGGGAACTTACCAAAAATTTCCTGATTATTTTCTTCAATAAGCTCCTCCAAACATCTCAACGCCTCCCTTTCCACATCCGTGGTAAACAGGCCATCAAAATCAGTTCTATGATGTATTTTTTGCAAAATGATCTTACGTGCAAACAAGTGCAAATCCTTTACCACTTCAAATTTATCTAGGTGTGAGGAAGGTGAGAATGTTAAACCTTTCTCTAATAGTTGTATCTGGGATTCTGTAAGTATATGTTCCGACAAGTTTATTACCTTCAATCTATCATTGCCACGTCTATTAGTCTTCTTATTATAGAAAATATCAGGATATTTTCTATTTTCTCTATTGGATGTTCTAGTACGTGTAGAAATTTCGCTGGAACTCTCCGCCTCACTACACGAGGTGCTACTCTCAGCATACACGGATTGCTCACTTGATGATCTTGCTGTTTTAGACCTAGAATTCATAGGCTTTTTTTGGGGGAGTTGCCAAAGTACCGGAAGTGATCCCTTTGAGTGACGTCCGAAGATCAGCGCATGCGCCGCTGTGCATTCATCACGCAGACGTTTCTCTTCAGCTGTGTCACGTATATATAAGGTTAGGATAGCTAGCTGTTAGACATTTACGCCCCCTTGTTGAAGCCAGTCAAGCGAAACGGCGCTGTCGGGGTCGCTGTGGGACACACCTCATTAGGACCGCTTGTCCGTGTAAGTTGTACTCTGTTTATTATTATGAGCTGATACGGTCTAGGATTTGATACGGCAGGAGTGCTATCTTTGCAGGCTATTTCACACCTTGTGGCAACATTATTTTGCACCTTTCTGATAGACTACCAGCCATATATGGTGCTGAGTCCTGCACATATAGATATTTTGTTATTATTCATATACATATATTGCTGACATTTTGAGTATACGGAGATCTATCTTTGATTCTCTGTGATGATATTTATAGTATTTTTTTGCATTTCCCTCACTTAGAGACTTTTTTATTTCCTTCCAAGTGTTTTCTCTTTTCTGTATCCTCTTTTTGCAAACAATAGGTTTGTATACTGGTATATATTTACACTTATGCTGCTCTCCTGAGACTGTTATGCTAAATTACTTTATATTATGATGTTGGACTTTAGCGGCCCATCTGTGTGTTGTTCCCAGCATGTTTTTAGGGAAGAATTTTTCTGCTGTTCTTATTTTAATCTTTATGAATAAATATTATTTTATTTTATACCTTCAGCTATAGCCTCTTTATTCCTGTCATATTTGGTTATGGGAAGTATGTAGTAATTTTAGAGGCGTCAATTTGCCGCCTAGAAACGTATGCGGTTGTTAGCGGAAGGAATGCGGCAAAAAAACACATTGCTCTCTATGTGAACGCAAGTGTTTGCTTGCGTTTGAACGCATGCGTTGCACCACAGGAAAACATGTCTAGACACTGATTAGCCACCCCCCACATACAAACTGATAAAGGGAGGGAGTGGGCATTTGAAGGTCACTACTCAGCAGACACAGCAGACCAGACACAGGAAGGAATCTACACTCTTAACAATGTGAGTATATCCTAGCCAATGCCTTTATTTTCTATTTTCTGTCTCTACATGTCCTAATTTCTGCCATTTCTTTCTGCGTGCATCAGAATGTCATCTTCTTCTTCTGAGGAGCAACAGCCTGGGCCTGCACAAGCCGAACATGTCAGTGAAGTGAGTACTCAACTCCTCAGATTGGTAAGTATTCAGTGTCACATCTACACATGACATTTTATTTTTCCTTTTTCTAGAGCACTTCTTCCACTGCGGCAGAGGCTGAGCAGGAGCAGCGGGGTCACAGTTGGGTGGCAAGGCAGCTGTTCTGCTCGCGCCCAGACTGGTTGGCGTGGGCGTGCGGGGGTGTGGCCCCACTGGACCACAGACCAGACTACCCTGGAAGGAGCGTAACTAAGTAGCTTCCTTGGTATTCGCTGGAGCCTTTGATGGTGAGGTCAGACTTGTGCGGCAGGAAGCTACCAGGTGCTACTCCAGGGTGGTGTCTGGCTCTGGCTGCTGATCCCACCGGAGAACGGAACATAGACAGGCAAGCGGACACGGCTGGACCTCTGGCAGACAGGCGGGCACGGCTGGGACACAGGCAGGCAGACTGGTACAACAGAGACACTAGCAGGCAGGCGGGCACGGCTGGCTCTCTGGTAGGCAGGCAGGTACGGCTGGCTCTCTGGCAGGACAGGCGGACAAGGCTGGTACACTGGAAGAACCTGTAGGGACCGGTCTGCAGGCAGGTATGTAAAACAGGTAAGAACCTGTTCAGACAGGAGGACTTAAGAATAGGTAGAGAAAGACCGCAAGAGCGGATGCAGAGCGAAAGCACAGGAGCTAGAGCCAAGAACAGAGACGCAGGAGGCGGAGCCAGGAGGAGGAGGCAAGTGCAGAAACGCAGGAGGCAGAGCCAAGTACAGAAACACGAGGCAGAGCCAAGAGCAGGAGGCAGAACCACGCGCAGAAACGCAGGAGGTGGAGCCAAGAGCAGGAGGCGGAGCCACGTGCAGAAACGCAGAAGGCGGGGCTAAGAGCAAGAGACGTAGAACCGCAAGGAGCGGAGCCAGGTAGAACCGCAAGGAGTGGAGCCGCAACGCAAGAGCTGAGCGGAGCCGCAGAGCAAAGGTCAGAGTGCACAGCAAAGTTACAGAGAGCTGAGAGCAAGCCACAGAGTGCAGAGCTCAGAGCAGAACAAAGTCAGAGTGCAGAGCTGAGTGCAGAACAAGACACAGAGGGCAGAGCTGAGAGCAAAACCACAGAGAGCAGAGCAAGGTAACAGAATGCAGAGCAAGGAGCAAAGCAAGGTCGCAGAGAGCATAGCCAAACGCAGAGCAAAGCAAGACATAGTACGCAAAGCAGGGAAAGGAAACCAAGGCAGGGATATAAATGGACACAGTAACAGGACTAGGCTAAGACAGGGTCAGGAACAGGTCAAGGCACAGACACATGGACACAAGCCAGGGTACGACGCCCCTCTGGGTGGCGGACATAGGCCAGGGTACGAGGCCCCACTGGATGGCAAACACAGGACACAGACCAGGGTACAACGCCCCCCCAGGGTGGCAGACATAAGAGTAACAGAGACAGGACCTGGCACCTCAGCAGATAAGAACTGACTGAGGGAGTAAGTTGCACAGGCCCCCACCAATGGGTGGGGATGTCTTAAATACAGGAAGCCTCATGGCGATTGGCCGGGGCACCTTAGCAAGGTGCACACAGTCTCAATAAGGCTAGGTTCAGATTGCGTTAGTGCAATCCGTTTAGCGCCTAGCGCTAGCGGATTGCGCTAACGCAATGTTTTGTAAAGGGGTCGCATTAAACGTCCCTGCTCTCGCAGATCTCCGATCTGCGAGAGCGGGGAACGGACCTCGGGCGTGCCTCGGACGCTACAAACAACGTCCGCGGTGTGCCACAAAACACCGGCACATCGCTAGCGCGTGCCGAAAATGCGTGTCCCCATTGCTGTGAATGGGCGCGCTAACGGACGCGTTGCACGGTGTTAATTTCGCCGTGCAACGCTGTTCATTAGCGCGGTCCCATTAACGCAATGGGAACCTAGCCTTAGACACAGGAGTTGCCGGCGCCGCCCCCCTATGCACACAGACAGAGCATGCACAGAGCAAACAGCAGACATGAGGCACACAGCATGGAGCTGGCAGCAGAGAGAAGTCACAACAAGGCCCAGAGAAGTGAGTAGGTTGAGTGTAATGCATGTGGGGGATGGGAGGCCATGCAGTGATGCCAGCAGGGTTGTTACAGCGGCAGCATGTACGTATACATGGCTGACTGTTTATTGTATCCTCATTTTACTCTTGGATGTTCATTTCTTTACTTTCCTCTTTCTTTCCCTTTTTCTTCTTGACTCCTTTTGTTTCTTGACTTTCAATATTCATGCCAGTTTTCTGTCTGTTTTCTTTCTTTTCCTTATGTTAATGTATCCAACATTAATGTTTTTTCTTTATTTTTTAGGTTCCAGAATGGGATGAGGACCTCATTGCAAATTACCTCCTTATCTCCCTGGTCCATGAGCGAGTCCCGTTGTGGGACACCCGGGTTCCGCAGCACTCGGACAACGTAATGATCTGGTGGCTATGGAATGAGGTGGCCAAAGTGATGTGGGATGGCTGGGACAACGCAACGACTCTGGTCCGAAATGCATTTTGTAAGTATTGCAATGCAGTGTGATGCAGCAATGACCTTGGCCGTGATCACACAACTGTGTGTGATGAGAGAAACTCTCAGGAGTTTCTCTCATCACACACAGTTGTGTGATCATGGCCAAAAGTCCACTGTCTAACCATTCTTTTTTGTTTTTTCAACAGTGCTTAAAGTCAAAACACGTTGGCGTTCCATGAAGGATCGCTTCAACAAGGACCTTCGTCAAGAGAGCCGGGTTCCTAGTGGTTCTGGAGCAAGGATCCATACCACTGCATTCTGGCATTTTTGAGACTGATCCTTGCCCAGAGAACGCAAGTATTTTTTTGGTGTATTAGGTTGTGTTGTACTGCCTCAATCTCTATGTTTCTATTACACAGGAGTTGGCGCTTAACTTTTGTAAATGTTTGGTAGTAATGTGTTTTTTTTCTTCTTTTTTCACAGCACAGCACTCTTGACCCTGGTTCTGGAGCGGTCCTTCATCAGACAGCCACGGACCCATCCCAGCCATCCAGCAGCACTGCAGCAAGTGGGCCTGCCACACTAACGGGAGACCAAGAAGCTGGTCCATCAGGTATTCCCCTTTCCCAGTCCTCTGCCCCTTTTTTTGGGGCTCTTCCCGGCAGAGGCAGTGGGCCTCGGACAGGTCACTCATGCCCGAGTTTTTGCACTTGAGCTCGGTCTTTCATGATGGACTCAAGGTGATGGGTGACCGACTGGATACTGCCATTAGCCATATGAATACATGTATCCAGGAGGTCACCAAAAGCCTTGACCAAGTGAAAGCCGACCTCCAAAGGCCAGCACATCATTTTTTTCATCAATTGAACAGGGCATGTCGGAACACCTTACTCCTGATCTCCAGCTTAGTGTCATGCAGGCCTCCAATGCTGCTTATGTGCAGGCTATGCAGCAAAGTCGGTATTTTCAGCAGACAGTGGTGGCATATCCACCTGTGCCTACACTGTCATGCTTGACCTCAATGCCGAGCTCTGCTGCATACCACTGCACGGCCACCTCCATTCCAAGCACTGCCGGACTCCACTACAGCACCACCACCATGCCGAGTGCTGTTGGACAGCCCACCGCCACCACGACAACTGCTGCTCCTGCTTGGACCTCCTCCACTGACACCACCATGCAGCAGCAGCAACAGCAGCAACCAGACCCTGACATGGCCTTCCCCACCACCACCATGCAGCAGCAGCCGGACCCTGGCATGGCCTTCCCGACCACCACAACCATGCAGTGGCACACGGACCCTGGCATGGCCTTCCCCACCACCACAACCATGCTACGGCACAAGGACCCTGACAGGTCAGCAACCAAGGCCAGGCCGCTAGAAATGAGCCCAACGAGGCTCCCCATACCGCAGCACTGATCCCAAAAAGGGAAAGGAATAAAGAAACAGAGGACTATCACTCTCCCTCCCCCCTCACCTCCCAATGTGTCTGTAATGTCTGGTTTGACTCACCCTTCCAGTGTGTCTCTGCCTTCTCATGCGTCAAGCCCCATCCCCAAACTGCCAGACCCCAGTAATTTTATAGCCCCTTCTCCTGCCACCACTGCATCGTCCACAGTTAGTCAAGCTTCACAGCTACATACCCTCCATTTCCGGCACTCTACCCCAAGCATGCGCAGTTAATTTTATTTGTGTGTAAAAATAAATAATAATGTTTTTTGCCGGGGGCGTGGCATGACAGCAGTGGAGTGAGGACGCAGGCAGAGGAGCTCCCTCCATAAAACTGACTAAATACCATATCAGAGCACGATTCCGGATCCCAAGAGCACTTCCATGGGTTCCAAGAAGAAGGGACACGGGGAGGCCCCCTTGGTGTCAGAGGAGCCCACAGTTCAACAGATAACAAAATTCCTGGTCGGCCCAGACAGAAGGCCTAAGAAACATGGCGGCGGAGGATGAGAGGGAGGCAGACGCTGTAACAGACGCTGACACAGCAGAAGCAGGGGCAGAAAGCAGCCCCGACGGGTCAGTGACACAGGAAGTGAGACACAGCGGAGATGCTGACTAGCACTGGGAAATGTGAGGGAGGACATAAATCATTACCAGTAGTGCTTCAGGATGGAGCTGAGGAGGGGAGGGGGCTGCGGGAGGGAGGAGAGCAGGGGTCAGCGCTGGCAATGACAGACGAGACACAGGAAGATGGGGAAGAACATAGGACAGAAGAAGATTGTGAAATAGATTACAATGAAGGCCCATCTCAGAGCTCCGTGTCCCCCTACCTCAGAAGCATCTCTGAATCCTCCAGGCAGGTTATGGCCCCTGAGGCTGTGGTTGTAGGGGGCGGCCAACCAGTTCAGGAGGGTTGCTTCACACAGACTCAGGCCCCACAGATGATGCAATCTCTCTATCCTGCATATAACCCACAGGGCTTTGGATATAATACACAATTGACCCCAGGACTTGATATGGATTTGTTGAATGCTAGATTACGTGATATGCCCACCAGACAGGACATGGAACAATATGTGATCCGCCTAGAGACGTCGTATAAGGCAGAATTATCAACCCTGAGGGATGAGATACAATAGTGCAATGAAAGGGTTAATGCACATGACCAAGCTATCGCGGCTCTGACAGCCAGATTAGATATTCAGGATGAGACTCTTGCAGATCAATCCTATCATATTCAAATGCTGGCAGATATGCTTGATGATGCCGATAATAGGGGAAGGCGGAACAATATTAGGGTTCGGGGATTACCAGAAACAGTGGCACCCAAAGACATAAGCGGCACACTGCAGCAAGTATTTAATTCTGTTCTGCAGCGTCCACGGGAGTCACCCCTTGAACTAGACCGGGATCATAGGGCGTTGGGCCCAAGACCTCAAAACCAGGCTCCTCCACGTGATGTGATATGCCGGGTGCATAGATACCAAATAAAGGATGAAGATGTCTAAGGCAAGAAAAGAGAAGGCCATAAAATACAATGATACCAGGATCCAGCTATTGCCTGATTTATCTCGGTGGACTCTGCAGAGGAGGATAGCTCTCCGCCCGTTACTAGACGTTCTACGCCAGCATGGTATACCATACACTTGGGGGTTTCCGTTCCGTCTACGTGTCCAAAAAGATGGCAGGGTTCACCTGCTGAGTCATCCGAACTGCATTACTGCCTTTTTGGCGGCGCTTAACATCCCAAAGGTGGAAATCACAGAATGGCCTTCTCTACCGTTGCAGTACAGAGGAGCAAATCCTCCCAGGCAACTTCTCCCTCAAAGGCAGAGGAGAGCAGGTAGAAGAATGGACAGAGAAGGGCGTGATCCCAAAGGTAACGAAGAAGGGAGAGAACCATGAAGTTAGGATCATGACAGAATGGGGTCCATGACTGCCTGTTTGGATGGGGGAAAGGGATTGCGGGACGTATCTGGTTTCATTTTCATGAGGGGCGGGAGCACAGATGGTTATCCAAACTCCAGTTCACTAACATTTGATTGGTGTCTTGGAACGGAATATCTTTCATAGCAACGACAGTTATAGATTTTGCAAGGAATTCAAGATGGACAGCACATGGAAAAAGAAGACAAGACGCTTTCCATAGGAAATTAATGGGAATCAAGAGAACAATGCCCCCTTCCTTTCCCTTCATTTTTCACCTCCCTCTTCCGCTTCCCCCCTCCTCTTCCCCCTTTCTCCACCCTTTCCCCCTCTTTCCTCCCCCCCTCTCTTGGGGTTTTTTTTTTTCCTTATCTTCGTTTTCTTTTCTCTCCCACTAGGGGTTTTACATATCGTGCCATCGTTTTGCCCCGCTGTGGTAGTTCAAGCAGATAAGTTCACGATTGTCTTGGAAGATGGTTGATTTCTGGTTTATATTATTATAGTATGTAGATAGTATATTGTAACAACTCATTGAATCGTCTGTGATATCCGGCACCCCTGTAGTATTATATAAGTCTGACATGGCTTTTATTCAGGGCATGAGGGGGAATTTGGAGGTGTAACTGGCATTTGAACAAAGACTGTAAACCATACTCTGGCCCTACCTCGCTATATGACGGGCTCCGGTTAAGTTTAAAGTTAACATTTACTCCCCTCAGTTGAGGAGAGGTTACTGATGGTTGTGTCAGAGGAGGGAGTCTCACTCCATGTAAAAGTTTTAAAGTGGGCACCATCCAAAAAGTCTTAGCTATAAATATTGTGGGTTCACTACTGAGCATGTAATATATATACCATGAAGAAAGAAAAAAGCAGCACATGCACAAAAACGGTTGGAACACCACTATTCAATAGTTTCAAAATATATCAAATTTTATTTAGACACAAAAAAAAGTACTAAACACAATTAAAAACATCTAAAAAGCTACTCCAACGAGTAGATGTGACCAAAATTCCATGTTCCAATTCAGTATACCTGGCCGTCGATATTAATTTGCACAACAATAATTATATACATAATCACAATGCTGCATATATCTGAGGCAACAAAGGAGATTCTGTTTACAGATCGACAGACTTC